>NC_030859.1:15384766-15433509 GCF_000208745.1 Theobroma cacao | reverse complement strand
CTTATTAGTTAAGTTTTAAATGTGAACCAATTATATGTTGCCATGTGTCAAGTTTTTATTATTTTATAATTTCCTTTATAAACTCAACATAAACTCTCCCATTCACTCTCTCATTGCTGTTCAAGCCAAAGAATAAAGGGGGAAAGAATAGAAAAACCCTAAGGAGGAAAAATTCAAGAGAAATTTATTGGATTTCCGAAAAACAAAGCGATCGGAAGTAAGATTTCGCGATTTAGCTTAAGATCTACCTTACCCATGCTTTCTTTTTCATTTTCTATGGTTGAAACTCAAGTTTTCCTGAAGGAAGCATGCTGACCGAATCAAGGGGGAAGGATTTGATTATGGTTTTTGATAGATTTCAAGCTATCTAGGTGTTTTTACTGTTTTGTGATATTCGGTATGAAAAACAAGCAAGAAAATAACATGTTCTTCATCAAACCCTAATTGGCCGAATTCTATAGGGAATATTTTGAAGATGAATTTTGTCATATTTCATGTTATCTAGTTCGTATTTGATGATTCGTGATGTCGGATATCGAAAACGGTTATCGAAAAGTATAGTTCCTTTAGTAAACGGCTTGAATTATAATGAGAAAATTATAGTAAATGGACTTAGAATTGATTTCTAATGAGGTATACGAACTTATTGGAGCACCGAAAGTGCAATGAATCTATTTGGAGTTGAATTGGATGTTTTGGCTAATTAAACAATGTATAGTGCGAGTTAGGTCGAATACCATTTCAGTCCAACAACAATTGAACATATGTAGAACACCATCTTTAAGTGATTATTCGAACACTTCTCATTCAATTTCATACATTTATAAAGCCTGAAATAGTTTTATAACAGTTTGGCACAAATATATTGAATTACTTGTTATGTATTATGTATAGGTGGTGAGCCCTCTGGTAAGCATAAGGATATCGTACCCAAGGACTAGGAGTAGGAGTACTCCTGTTATAGTAAGTAAACAGATGATCATCTTAACTATCTAAAGTAGTTTATACTCGTTTTTATGATTTTAAAGAATAATAAATTTAAATTGTAAACTATTATGTTTTATAACTGAAGTGTTCGTTAAATGAAATGAGATTCATAATTTGGTTTGAAATTGAATCCTAGTTTTGGAAATTGAGTAAGTGGAGCCTATGTACTTGTGTTATATATATGTTTTGACATATGGTTTGAATTGATGGCTTATGACAATGTGATGGCATGAATGGTTGGATTTGTGTTTATGTGGAATATATGAATTGTTTTGCTTTACCTTGACAGACTGGGTAATATCATATTAGCCATGTCATGTTGCTGAAATTTTTATTGATTTGGTGGGATAAGTGATTAGCTTACTGTAGTGGGCGGGTTTCCGTGGACCAGCCTATTAGAGAAGAACGGTAAACCCTGTTATATTTTGCCTTAGTATGAGAGGCGCGGAAGGTATCTCCTAAGGTAGTTTAGAGTTCACTTCACGCCGAACCACCACGTGAGGGTGAAACTCAGCTAACGCCAAGGAACGACTATGTTTTTAAATGTAAAAACATGTTTTATGTGTATATGTTAATTTAACAGACTTGGCGGACTCGGTTGGATGCCCGGTGCAAGGTGTCACTGAGTACAAGTTTTGGCACGAGCCAAGTTTTAAGAGAGTCATAAGCCTTACTGATTATTTTTTATGAAATGTAATTGTTTATATGGTTGAAATGAGTTTTAATGTTATGAATCATATTATGAAGAGATGTTTTAATTGTCTCTATTTACTCGGCTTTAGATGTTATAGATGAACTTTGCTTACTCACTAGGTTTATAAAAACTCACCCCTTTCTTTTCACTCATTTCAGGTTCAAAGCAGTTTGTAAACAGTCGATTTTGTCGAAGGTTTGCTTTTGGATTTGAACCCTTAGAAATCGTAGATCTACAGTCCTGTTTATTTTTGTTATTTTGGAGCTCACATGTCATTGTAAAATATTTTTGTATACCTTGGCGCTGTGTGCTATTATGTTTACGAATTTATTTTGTTATTACACTACAGTAATTGTTTACGTAGAATTTTATAAATATTGTTTTATATGAAAATGTAATATTTTATCTAATATTTTTATTTAGTTCTATTAGATAAAAATTCACTTTAAATTGATGATTTAGATACCTAAATTTTTTTTTAGATATGAAATGTATATTTGTCATTTATATATTATATTTTTAGCAAGTTTCAAAATTTTTAGGTAAAAATGACCAAAATACCCCTGTGCAATAGAAATTACTTTTTGATTGTCTTTGATTTGAAAATAGTCTATATTCCTTTAAAACATGATATTTAGTAACTGTTGCTGACAGGGGAGGCGAAAAATCGATGCTAGAGCCTTGCAAGGTTTCGGTTGACATTCCGGGTAAGGTATGTCTATCAAGACATCGCAACGGTTAGCACGGGCTCGAAGAGAGTACCGGGTCGTGACAATTGATGTAGGAGATTATGCTTGGGGTGTCCCAAAAACCAGTAGTAAGGAGGATGGTGATGGAAAATTGGTGGTTTCGCTGTTGTAGGATGAGTTTGCTTAGCTCCACCATTGACACCACATGGCCCAAGCCTGGCGATGGATAGAGCACTATCGTCTCTTGCATTTTTTTGCTTTCTTTGCTTGATTGGCTCTTTTTAGATGCTTTTAGAGACTAATTGAGGGATGTTAATTTCACAAACACTTGGTTTTGTTTCAACATTCCATCTTTGCTACCCACTATTCAAGATCAGCTTCTTGATTCCATATCCTTGGTTCTTTTAAAGTCCCCATATTTTTAGGCAAGGTCAGCTATTGCCTTGGTTTGAGGCACTGCTGCAAATATTCCTTAGCCAGTGTTTGAGCTTAGTGGTTCAGCCCTGGTTCAACTTTCTTTGTAGACTCTTGCTCGTTTTAATTTCAGGGTGTGTGTACCTGTATTATACTGGATATCTGATGAAAACTGTAATGGAGCACTAAATCTATTCTATGGTTTAGGGACATGAACTTCTTGAGTTTGCTAGAGAATCAGTTTGCACTAAATTATAATGTTATCAATGGAAAATACTATTGGAAATACCCTATTTTTTGGTAATGCGAGCACTAAGATTAAAAAAGAGATGATTTCAAAATGCCTTAGGTGGTTAGAAAAATGAAATGGAAGGTGTTTTTACATATGAGATAGAATGAAATGAATTGAAATGGTTGAGGTTTAAACTAAAATCCAAAATTTATTATCCTGAATAAATAATCTTAGAAAAAATTATCAATCAAAGTATAAATCATCAAATAATTGTTAAAAATTAATGTAAAATTATAAGAAAACAAGTGAGTGTTAATTGACACTTTAGATTTTCCAAATTCATCAATTTTCAAAATTTAGGCCAGATTCATCCTTATCTAATTCATCGGGCCTAATTCAATTGACACTATGAATGTGAAAAAAGTAAAAAAAAAAAAAACTAGAAAATTTTCTCGATTCACGTTTGTCTTAAAACATTAGCCCATTGATCGATAAAAGGAAAAGGAAGTATCGATCAACTAGGCCATTAGTTGATTGACACTAACAAGTACCAATCGAACCTCATACTTGATTCTTAGCAAAATTTTACTTAATTCAAGAAAAAATTAAATTTTTAATTACCAATTTAAAGTGTAGATTTTGGTGCTTAGAATGTCATCTATGACCAAATTGATGTTGAAAACAAAACCAAGCCTAACATTGCCAATAATCCTTTACCCAACTTAAATGTTGTTCAACTATCAACTGACATCCTCAAGATTCAAACCAACTTTACACCATCGATTCTCATAACCAACACCACGAAAACTTAACTAGTAAAAATCATAGTCTTGTGGGAAGACTAGCCAATGATGATTTAGATGCAGAGATGTGCCGTCAACTAATACATTTGACAAGAAGAGGTCATCGTTTTTAAACATGCTTATCTTGAAGGGAATCATCTAGGTAGGGAATTTAAGGGGTTTGCCAAGGGACAAAAGAAAAGACTAATGGAGGAAAATGATGTTGTGTTAGCTCAACTTAAGAAAATTGAAGCAAATGTGTCCATATAGGGTTTGATTATGTCCTCTCATGAGCATAAGAAAGTTTCTCTTGAGGCTTTGAGCAAAAAGGAAGTTTCACTAACTATTAATTCAATAGAGATAGTTACAGCCATCACCATTAATAATTATGAAGGAATTGTTTTTTTAAGGGAAATACTTACTAAATAATAGAGCAAACCATGTTAGATCCTTGCTTTTAACAATTGAAAATTGTAATGAGACCTTCTCTATGAACTTAGTAGATGATAGTTTTGTCCTAATTGTATGTTCTTTAACGACTGCAAACCTATGACTTGAAACCTACCTGGCAAAAAGTGCGAGCATATGACAACATTGTTTGAGCCATCTGTCGTTTATTATGCACCATTAGACCTTTGCAAGATAACATTGAGTTTCAAGTGATATATGTACCCGCCTCATTCAACCTCCTTTTAAGGAGACTTTAATATCCGACAAGGTTATTAACTCTTATGAAATGTTATACCTATATCTCATAATTCCCATTCTTTTGCTATACGACAACCTTTCTATCCATTACTTGATTTTCAATTTCCTATTCATTCCTTTCCTATCAATTCCAGTTCATCACAACATGAACTAGAACCTTTAAATCTTGACCAAGACACTATTTTACTTGAACCAAAATTTGTAAACCTTAACTAGGACATTGTGTTACCTCAACTAGAGCATGATCATATTAATCTTAGTACATCTTTATCTTCATCACATTCTTCACTTAGGAAGAGTACCAAAAAAAGAAAACCTCCAAAATATCTTGAGTCTATACTATTAGTGATCATTTGTCTACTAAACAATTATCTTCTAATTAGAAAGCTTTCACAGTTGCCTTAACCAAGTATCAAAACCCAATTCTTTCTCACAAATTGTTCAACATAGTCAATGGAGAGATGCTATGAAAGATGAATTAGATGCTTTAAAGGATAATCATACCTAGACAATAGAGATAATACCTTTTGATTTTAAGGCCATAAGGTGCAAATGGATGAATAAAGTCAAGACTAATGCTAACAGGAGTATTGAAAGGCTGAAAGCAAGATTAGTGACAAAAGGGTGTAATCATTAATAGGATTATGCTCAAACAAGCTTCTTGGTAATAGAATGCAAAATTTGCAGAGATATTGGTATAGTTTGGGTTTATACAGTCAAAATCAAGCTGTTTTCTTTTTACTAAGAGAACTAAATATGGTAATTTTGTAGCTTTTCCCGTTTATACTGATGACATTATGGTGACTAGTTCTTTTATCACTGTTGAGAATGAAACAAAACAATTTTTAAGGTCTAATTTTAAGTTGAAAGGCATCGAAAAGTCTAAATATTTTCTTAAATACTTGGCATAGAAATAGCTAGATCACACAAAGGAATTATGTTGTGTCAAAGAAAATATGCACCAGATCTAATTGAAGAACAAGGGCTACTAGAAGCCAAGCTTGCATCTACACCAATTGATTATAATCATAAGACATCCGACATCGATGATTTTGTTTTGCTCAATGTATAGATAATTGGTGAGAAAATTATTGTATCTAACATTTGCTAGGTCTAACATTATGTATGGAGTTCAAACTCTGTCTTAATTTATGGACAGACCAAGAAATCTATATTTATTGGTTGCTTATAGAATTTTGAAGTATTTGAAAAGCTCTATAGGACAAGTTATTTTACTTTCATCATCACCATATATGCACTTAAGATCATATTGCAACAGTGATTAGACAGGCTGTCCAACAACTAGAAAATCAATGATAAGATATGTGGTATTTTTTGGAGACTTATTAGTGAGTTGGAAATCCAAAAAACAAACCGTTGTAGCTAGAAGGTCAATAACGGTTGAACATAGAGTTACATGCTACTAGTTGTGAAGTCTTTTTTTTTTTTTTTTGGTTAAAAAAACTTTGGCATTGATCATTCGAAGGCTGTAGAGTTATATTGTGATAATCAATCGACAATGAGTATTTGTAAAAACCCTGTTTTCCATGAAAAAATTACAAACCATATCAAGTTAAAAAAAAATGGTAACGAGATTGATTAAACCAAGATATGTGCAGGCTAATGCATTGTTACCCGAAGAATTCCAATTTCTACTGAGCAAGACAAGTATTTGGAACATCCATACGCATCTTGAGATCTTAAGGGAAGGGTAAAAGAAGTGTTGGTGAATAACAAGAGAAAATTAACTTAATGAGAGTTAGCCTGTAAATAGTAAAATTAATCATAGTTGGAAGGTTGTTTTGTCTTCTATGTTAATTTGTTAATCAAGGAGTTAGTTACTGATATAAAATAGTAACCTCGTATAAGCAAGCGATGGGATTAAGTGGAGTAATACAATTTTCAGTTACAAAGTCATTGTTCTCTGTTTTTTGTCTTGGATTCTTGTTCCAGGTTTTTGATTCTTGAAATCTACGAGGGTAAACGAGAAAAGGAGAGTAACTTAGCCATTAGTCCATTGCCACCCTCCTACCTTGATCAACTTTTCCAGACATAGTACTTCATAAGAAATCGGGTTGGCTTTCGGGTCAAAGCCATAACCAGAGAGCTTGCTAGTGTAAAGACACTGGGAGTGGAAGGCTGGCAATCGAGACTCTTGTTCCTCAAATATTTTTAGCTCCATTTCCAGAAAGCCACGCTAAAAGGTAAGCTACCCCACCGTCTTGTCACCCATTTCATGATTTTCCACCCCTTTATTTCCTTTGATTGCTTTCTTTCTTTTCTTTGTTTTTTTGAATATTCATTCTTGATTTTCTTTGTGTAGTTCAATTTGCAAAGTAAAGATTGTTTGTAACATGGTTTTGATAGGATAATTATTGTTCTTATTTTTTTATGTAGCAGGTGATCATCTTTATTTAATTTTTGTTTTTCTTAGTTTGTAGTTCCCAAATGTGTTTTAATGGAATCCTGTCATTGGGTTCTTGTAACTCAGGCACTGGTGAAACAGAAAAAGAAAATAAAAGATGAAGAGGCCTTCAGCATATGGTGATCCCAATGTGAACCCATATGCTACTTCTGAAATGCAGCACATGTCTGCTCAGAGAATAGTGCAACACAATGCTGCAATGAACAATTTTTCTGTTGAGAAAGATGCAAAATTGAGGTTTTCCAGAGTAGATGGTCAATGGCAACGGAATAGAGATGCACCAAAACTACATGATCAAATGCCCTCTCATGCCTTCAACCAAGGCAAGTACTAGCACTTTTTGTTGTATATTTTAATTCATATTACTACACTTGTTTTGGACTTTATGGCTGTGGATTGTGTTGTTTTCGTATTTATTGTCATTTTGTGTTAGAGCTAATAGGAATTGCTGAATATTTAAGAATATTTGAAAGGATTGAAAATTCTACTGGCAATATTAATCTGGTTGCTAAGAATTTCATTCACTTGGCTCACAAGTTTTTACTCGCTTGTTCTTTTTGTCTTGTGACCGGAATTTATTGACTCTGTGTTTAGCATTTTGTTCCCCTGCATCCTTTTTTTCCAGTTCTTGTTTCTTTGCTGTTAAAGCATCTGTTGTGTACTTCCCAAGTCTAAGGGTGTGCTTCCTTCACATTTTGGTATTAAAGTATTGAAAATTACCACACACACAGAGAGAGAGAGAGAGAGAGAGAGAGAAATCGCTTAATTATAACACGAAAGAGTGGGTATGATAATATGATGAAGAGCAGGTGTGCCATATGAGAAGCTAGAATGGGTGCATCCATGGTGTGCACATATCATAGGCTTTCGTTTTGCTGTTGAATTGAATAGGTATGCAAGGATGAAGTCATCAGTCCATTGAGGGCTATCAGTTAAAATTATGATTTATGGGAATATGAGTTATTTCAAAAGTTTAGGTAATCAATGCAGGGTGACACATGACGTCAAAGTTTCATTTTATTCTATTCAGAACAAGAGACGGAACTTCTTGAAACTTTAGAGGTCTTATCTTTTAGTTCTGCCCTTCGTTAATTGCTTTGAGAGCTGAGATTAATGTCCTTTATTGAATTTTTTACTGGTTGAACTTAAATGTTTTTTAATTCTCTTTGACAAGTCATATGTTAAATGGGTAGTTGATTCATGTTACCTGGTGAAGCCTACTTTGTTGCCTCCTTTGGTCTCTTTCCTAACTTGTCTTTTCAATGAAATTCATACAGAGAGAAAAGGGGATGTGAACAAGAACAGATAACAAAATTGGTATGCCAACCCTGTGACTTTCTGAGATGTGTTTCAGTTTTTGCCAGCTTTGAATACAAAGTGATGGCAGTCAAGGAACAGCCTGCATCAAAACTTTATCACCACAAAAAGAGTGAACTCTCTTGCTAGAGTATAATGCCTTTGACTATTATCTAGTTACTAGTTTACTTTATTTACCAAGGGAATCAATTATTTGTTTATTTATTCAGAAAGAGCAGGCCCATTTTTGGGATTACATCTGCCTCATTTAAAGGAGCAGGTACAGGGATGGGAACATAGAGCCTTAATGGCTGTCTTGGGTTCTATAGAGCGTTAATGGCTGTCTTGGTTTCTAAGTCTAACCCTTGCTATTGCTATTTACTACTTGTTTCTCAGTTTAATTGGGTGATGGTTGTAAATAAAATCCGGTGTTCCTGGTTGTGTTATTCACCGTCGATGCATCATTAAGTAAAATGGCTTTGAGTCATAGGTTCATACTATATATTTTCATCAAAATGTGCTTTTGTTTTTTCTTTTTCCTTTTCTAGGTAGTTCCTTCTCTAGAGTGGTTTTGCATCTGCATTTTTTTATCTGTTTTAAATATGTTCATTATAATTCAGTGCAAAGGGTCAATACCACAAGATCCTACTATCAAGGGCAGGCATTGGAGTTAGAGAATTCCCCCAATGTAGAAAACAATGCTCAGTCTCAAGAGCAAGACATGGAAATTGGATATGAAGACAACCCATCACCACTGACTTTTGAAGGTTTAGAACGAAAATTCCATGATGAAATTATGCAGTTAGTGAAGGAGCAAAGTGATGCAGAGGACAAAGAAATTGCTAGACACAAGGAGGTCAGTATGTTTTAAAATAATCAGATGGTAATGCTTTCACTATTGTCTTTTCCCCACAAATAAGCCCCAATTTCCTGCACCTAGATCTGTCTAGGGTGAAACACATGGAAGAAAGACCAAAGGTCTCCTCTTTGCTCTCTTTTTACCCCTTTGAGCAGAGTTGTAGGGCAAACAATTGCTAATATGATCTATATAATCGTTAAATGAGATAGAATACAACATGATATTTACCTGTATGTAGTCTGTTACTATTTGCTAGTATGATGCAATGGTGTAGTCGTCATTAAGTTGCATGTCTTTCTTCTCCTCTCTTGTGTTTAGACATGTTTTTCTGAGCATGAAGAATGAAGCTATATTCTTACTGAACATTGTAATTTTCTTGAGAAAGTTATTTTATTTTGTGTATATATTAAGTTTTAAGTGCTTTATATGCATATCAGTTTAGTGTGGGTGTTGTAATGGCCTTATATTCTGGTTGGGCCAGTTAAAGTATCCAATAGGTCCCTGTTTATAATTACTTTTTTATGGTAAAAAAATCGAACAAGAGAAAATTATTTCGTTCATAAAAAAAAAAAAAAAGGAAACAAACTAAGGGAGAGATAATGGGAAGATTCTGGGTTTGGGTGAAAGAAAGAAGGAGAAACAGATGGACCAGAGGAAAGGAAGAGAAAGTGAGAAGGCGACTGGTCTGCTCAGTACAAGACAGATCAGAGTCAATCTGCCTGGTGTTACTCCTTTCTTTCCTCTTTTCCCTCTTGCCCATCTGGAAACATCCAAAATCAGAATTCTAGACTTATACCCATCTCATGCAAGATGAACCTGAAAAGGTTGATTTTGATTAACTTGAGGACGATGAAACTACAAGTGAGGTGAATGACAAAAAACTTTTGTGCGTAGAATTGTGAAGAAAGATTGGATGGCCAAATGCGTCATGCTACATTGCAAAATGTGAGTTGAAGGTGACTTGGTCCGTCCCAATACAAACAAGCAAGTATGAGAATCATACCCTGGCTTGATTGTTTCACATAGTTGGATTTTTATTTTCATTTTGAGTTAATGTGCCTCTGCACCACTTGGTTCTTTTTTTTCTTTCTCTTGAAAGAATTTCTTTGATGGCTTGCCTGAAGCTTAGCTTGGATGGTTTTCCAGACCTTCAAACTTGGTCAACTGAATTGAAGTTAGAGAGTCTTGTCCAATCATTTCTCCTTCTTTCTCTCACCCAAATTCTGGTTCCTCCCATTTTCTCTCTTTGTTTTTTCTTTAATTTTTCTTTGTTTTTATTTTTTTTATTTTTCTTGAATGAAATGAAAAAAAAAAACTTATTGCTAATTTGTTCTTTTTAAGTTTTTCACCATTTAAAATTATTTAAATAAATAGATTAATGCCACATCAGATTGCCATGTAAGCTTAAAAATAGGATGTCATGAATTTAGCAGAATCTTTCTAACAATGTTTACAATTTTACAAAAGTGCACATTTCATAGAATTATGAGATCTTAATTTCCAAAATAGAAGGGACTAAAGTGCACATTCAGATACTATCCAGGGATCAATTGGTTACTTTAACCAGCTGAGCCTCTTCACTAGGTTGGATGCCGAAAGAAGAAAAAAACATATATTTGGCATACTCTTGAGGGTTGGTATTTGGAGCTTGAGAATTTAGGCATAGATCGCTACCAGTAGACCCACAATGACATGTAAACATAACTGTGCTTGGGTTGATCTGCTCTTTCTGCTGGGTCATAAGCTGAACTTACTGAAGATATCCTAACTTATACCATGGGTTTCCGGTGCCAAAGGGAGCCTAATATCTTTCAGTTGCTTGATGTGAGAAAAGATTGAATGGTCACACGAAGTAGTAGGTGTTCCAAGGGGGAAGGTTAATGCTTCTAGGAAAGATTTGGTCAAGGCTGTCGCTTTCATTATTTTCTTTTCTCTGTAGGGTACCTATAGATGTTACATAAAGATTTTTTATGGGTGCTAGGAGAAGCATCCTTATACTATTTAGTTGCTTGGATGCAGTTTATTCTCCCCATTCTATGTCATCAGGTTTTGTTGGTAGGTGGATACGGCAATTTTCTTTCAAAGGGAAGAACATTTAGAGATAAGTTATAGGGTTGAAACATGGACTGGGCAAAGCAATTGGTCGGCTCTTGTGGTTAACAATTACTGTTAATTTGTATTATGGAAATGAATTGGATTGCAATATGAGTACTTTCTTAGCTGTATTATTTCATGATATAGGAGATGCAATGTTGTCTTCGGGGGGGGGGGGGGGGGGGGTTTTATGTCTTGTAATTGAGACGCTCTCACAATGTTACATGGTATTGCAGATGACAAGAAAGCGCAAGTGTCCGATTGTAAGGTGGACTTAGAATTTTCTGAGGACAGTTAACTATTGGCAAATTGATATCACATTTGATTTTTCTGATATACTTAGCAGTGCAATAGTTAAGAGGAAGTTGGAGGGTTCTTTAGGTTGGACTGCATTATGACCAGAAAGTGAGGTCCTGCACTATAGCAAGAGCTAGTATCAGGTCTTAACGGGTAAGTTAGGGAGATAGTCTTCCTTGTTAGGAAATTTAGTGCTCCAGAGCCTGGCCAGAGTAGCTTTTTTGTTTGGATAGTTAGTCTTCAGAGAACTCTTCATGTTGTAAAAAAGATAATTTTATGTTGAATCGGCGTCTTTTAATGCTTGAACCTTTTTTATTTGTTTATGTGCAATTCACGATATTATACCAGGCTAGCAGTTAAGACCTACCATTCCAGTATACCTTCTCTCATTTTCCTTTTCAATAAATTTTTAGTTGTCAAAATAGACACAACCTGGAGAACGCAGTCTCACATACTCAGGACTCAGAGCACCTTTTGCCACTAACTGTGTTTGTTTTATCGGATGGTATGTAGTTTATTTTAATTATGAAAATTTGTTGTTCGTGCTATCTATTTGATACCAGTAATAATTAGTTATGAGATTTTTAATCCTTTTGCATGATTTGTTTTAAATGCAAAGCATTAATGCTTCAGTTTATTTTGCAACTGCAGAAAATAATGGAGATCAATACTAGGTACCAAGAAAAACTATCAGCACTTAGAGCTCAACATGCCAATCGAAGAGAGGAAGTCCTCCTCAAGGAATTACAAACTCGTTTACATCAATACCAGCAAGCTGGAATCAGCTCTCATCCAAATTCTGGCTTGCAAGATGCTCGTGGCTATGGTGGCACAGCGGTTGCAGCTGCTGCTGGAGAAACTCGTGGTTATACAACTGGTCAGTTTGACTCATACAGAGACCAATCTCGATTTAATGCTGGCCAAACGACGCAAGGATCTGAGGCAAGGGTTCCATACCCAGAAGGCCATTTCAACCACACTAGTGCCCAGTATTTCTAACCAGAGTTCAAACCTACTTTTGGTCGCATCATCAGCACACCGCCATGCAATTTTCGTCCCCTTCTCAAAGATCCTTTTTCCGTCAATCTTCTGTGCTTGTGTCCGTTGTCTGGTAATATCATGATCTAATTGCCATTGAAAACCCTGCAAATTGCTGGTTCAAGCTTTGGTTGTAAATATGGATGGTTGTTGCTTTGAAGCTCCAATTTGTCCCAAGTACAACTTGCAACAGGTCAATAGCAAAGCAAAGACGATAAAATGGAGATTGTCTGAAAGTGAGGAGATGTTGACTTCAATCAGTTACTACTAGGCATTCTTTTTCCTCCCTTCTATACTAAAATAATTGGGTACATGTCAACTTTCCTAAAAGGCTTTTAGTTGGGCTTATTTTCCAGCACATTTTTCCTTCTTCATGTGGTTCTTGCATCTTTTCTCACATGATGATAGATGGCTACAAAAGGTGAAGGATACAAAGGCCCATAGGAGAATCAAGTCTTAACAGTATCTCATTCAGAGCATGGCATAGTTGTCAGGGTTAGACCTTGAGCTGTAACTGTTCCTAAAACCTTTTTCTTTTCTTAATTTTTCTCGCAATTATGACCATCATAAGTGGTAAGATAGGAGTGACTAGTTAATATCTAAAATTATAAATGTCTCTAAAATTTAAACAATTAAATAGAAAAAGATAATTAATATTTCAATTATATATATTTAAAATTTTATAAATATTAATCAATAAATGATTAAATACTATTAGAATTAAGAAAAATATTTTTTTAATAGAAGTCATGAAATGCAATTAAAATTTTTATTCACAGATTGATTAAATCTTATTAATATTTGACTTAAATACCAAAAAAGTCTCTAAACTTACTTAAATTTATTGTCTAAACCTTGTTTTTCTTTTTATTGCAAACAATGAAGCCTCTAAACATCTATTTTACCTATTTATTAATATTAACTCTTGTCCAACATTGAATATAAATCACCACTGGACAAATGAGTCGCACAACAAAAATCTCATATTTAACAAAAGTCATCCTATACAACTAAAATTCTTCTATATTTACAAATCCGATAAAATTTACTAATATTAATAATTAAAAATATTTAAAATGATAACTTTAAAAAATTAATAAACAAATATAACTACTTTCATAAATCAAAAATTTTTTCAACCATGAAAGAAGGGTATGTGCTTGAAGAAAGGCTTAGCTTAGAGAACCAAAGGAAAAACAGAACAGAGAAAGAACAAGAAGTTATGTTTTTATCAGAACATAGGATTTGCATATTTTCATTCATTGATAAGTGATATATCTATGAGAGTACAATACTTTGATTTGAGCTTATACATTGCTTTACACATAACACAACTTGCATTAAGCTTAAACATGTCTTAGCTGACATTCAACACCATCACAAGTTAACTGTCATAATTATCAAATATAGATAAAGATTTACATGCCATGCATGGGAGAACAAATACTGATAAGGTTTTATTGAAGATTAAAATATCAGAAAATTCAACACAGCATGGCAATCTGAACTTTTTAAGCACTCGGAAAATGAATGTGTGGTGTCATGGTACAAAAACATGGAACAAAGCAAAGCAATGCCATTTAAATGTGTCAATTATCTGCTGAAAAAAATATTCTGTTTACGACATCAACAGGTAATGCGTAAGCTGGATCAATAGCTTTCAATCCTGGATACTCAAGAAGTGAAAGTCCTACAACAATAACAAACAAGAATAGAGTTATGCATGCAGAATTCACAAAAATAGTAAAGCCATAACCATGAATCTGGTAGAATACTGGTATATAAGCAAACAACCAAAGTACAGTCTGAAAGAGCAGAATGTGAAGAGTTCACTACATAATAGCAACAAAGCCCAATTAAAACAATTAAGAAAATGACTACCATTCAACTACAGGTTAACATGACTGTGTGTGCACGGGGCGGGGTTTGGGGCGGGGTGGTCTGAACCATTGTTCATGGCATGATTATGTATGACACTCCTTACAGCATAGACACCCTCTAGGGGACCTGGTTTGAAATTATAAATGACACTCCTTACAGCCTAGATGCCCTCTAGCGGGCGGGGGGGGGGGGGTTGGGGATGGTGTGGACATCGCATTGTTATGTAGGACACTCCTTAATGCCTCAACACATCAATACCGTTAAAAAAAAAAAAAAGCCAACAGAAAAACTAATAGAAAAACATGTTTTTCAATGGCATAAATTCCAAGTCTACAACAGATTCCTGTATGACCTGTAAATATGGGAATATGGGAAAATTGTAAAAATCTGAAGGCAGCTATGCAAGTTAGGAAAAGCAAAAAGAAGTCATTAGATACCAGCAACTCCAAAATATGTATGGAAGACGTCCACAGCATCATCTGGTCTATCTGAAATTCCACCATTTTCTACATCCTGACAGTCCAAGATGAACTTAAAAAGTTTTCCCTTGTCAATCCAGTGAACTCTGTCAATCATGATCAAGCTAGAAAGAACCCACCATGAGTAGCAAACCTAAAAGGATACAACCACATGACAGTGAGAAGGGGCCATAAGAATATTACTGCAGAAAACAATTTTTTTGTCTACAATTTAAGAGAAATACCCACATCAGGAAGTTTCTCAGGGCGGCCATTAAGACCACCAGATTTAACTTGTCTCTCACATAACCACCACCCAAGAAGGTCCTTGTCAACATGATGCAGAGATCCCGTTATAGCAAGAGCACCCACACAACAGAAAACTGCAGTCATTATGCACAGAGTAAAAGGTTTCAACAAAGATTTTCATTCTTAATACAGTGCTTTACTATAACCTCATGGGTAAATGAAACTAAAATCAAGAAATTAGCAATCTTCACTAAGCAATATGCAACTAAAAATGTACAAATACATACGGCCAATGGTATTAACATACTTTGCCCTGCATGAGACTCGCCACCAGGTGTGCATCCAAAGCCACCATCCAGGTTTTTGCAACTCACAATGTAATTAACAGCTTTCTCCACATTGATTTTATCCAGACGACGTAATATTGAAAGACAACATATGGCAATATAAGAGAACCTAAACCAAGAAAATCAATTTGGTCTACAAATAATGAATCAAAAGGAAAGAGACGCAGATATAACATATGATCCAAGAAGAGCACATACCGTGTGTCCACCTCACCCCACATATCTCCTGAAAAGGATCCATCTTCATTTTGCAGCCCAGTTATATCTAACTTGGTGATTTAAGTAAAGCAAGAAGTACATGAAGGCACTTTATATTTTAACAGCCAACAGTGACGAGTCAACTAAATTGGAAATAAAATCAATTAAAGTTATGCAAACTATTTTAAAGCAGCTCCAAAAGATGGATGATCATAATAGAAACTCTTTAGTAAAAGAGAGAACAATGTCATCCCAAGAATATATGAAAGGATACAAGTTGCAACTTTGTCAATGTCAAGAACATCTAGCTTGTTGAAAAGGGCCAGCACTTGCACAGCACTGACAGTATACAGTATATGCGGGTCATGCCCAATATTACCAGCAAAACCACCTGTATAAGAAAGCATCATCAAACTTGTTTTATTTTATGACCCAATTATCTTAAATCTAGATTTCTTTTAACTTATCAACAATACTAGTAATAATTAAACAATAAAAAAACTAAGCTTTAAGATATACCGGATTCATGTTGGCATTTCATTATCCATGAAATAACTTCATCTGCATTGACAGTATCAAGCTTCCTTAGAAGATCCAAGGTTGTTAATCCCCAATATGCCCCATTCAGTCTTAGATGGTCCATCACCACCGATTCAAAACTATCCTTTCTCTAACAATAATCAACCCCGAAATAATCAACTTGAGATGTTGAACTTATATAAAACTGTAAAATAAAAAGTTAGTGAGTTTGAAACCTACCTTTTCAACAGCTAAAATGTACTCAACATGTTTTTCAACTGCCAGTTCTCCCATCTGCCATCCATTTTTCAGATCAATTTAGCTAAATATGTTAAGGGTATGCAAATACAGAAATTAAAAATAATAAAACAATGAAATGAAGTGGGAAGTTAGCAAAGATTAGCAGAAAGCTTGTAGGCAAGATTATTTATTTAAATTTAGCAAAGATTATTTATTTTTCAGATCAAGAAAGAAACACGAATGCATGATGAAAACAAACAAAACTAAAATTAAATGAGAATTATTGAATTACAATTACCTGATTGAATGGATTATTAGAGAGAGAGAGAGACAGAAGGTGGGTGATACGGATAGGATAGATTTCGAGGTATTTATAAAGTTTTTAGAGTGAAGGAGACAACGGTGGCTAGGCTTTTTTAGAAAGAGAGGAAACTGGCGGCAGAAGGAAGGGGAAGAGAAGAAAAGAGGAAAGGGAAAGAAAGAGGGAACCGCTGCCGGAAAGGCCCAGGCCGGCGAAGGCGACGGCGCCGGAGACCAAGTTAGGGAGAGAGGTTTTAGAGAAAGAGGTTGGCCGCTCGGGTCAGTGGCAGAAGAAGAAGAAGAGAGGAAAAATGATGAAAAGAGAATGGGGCTGTCTGCGAGGCTTATAAGAAAAACAAAACCACGTCGTTTTATGGATAAAAGGAGAAGAAAAAGAAGAGGTGGGTCGGGTTCACCCAAGCCCAACCCACTGATATATGAATTTAAATTTATGAAATTACTTTAAAAAGGGAATAAGAATAAAAAATCGACCAACTTTTTTTATAAGTAATAAAAAATGAAACAATTAATTGAATAAAGTCAATAATAACTTATCAAAATTATTGGGGATCTCAAAATTATTTTCACAAGGTGAATTAATTCTAAATACTTTATAAAGGCTTAAGATAAAAAAATAGTAATTAAAATTAAAGATAATTTACAAAATTCCTCATTAAAATTAAAAAAAAGTTAATAAAAGTAATTAATATTTATTTTATTTTGAATTCTAATAAAATATTCATTTTATTTTAACTATTTTATCATATAAATTATGAAACTTATGAATAATTATTTTCAATATATTACATTTTCTTAATTTTAATTTTATTTTGTTATTAGAATTATCGTAATTAACAAAATGTGATTATATTAATATTAGTAAACATTAAGATATAAAAAATAAAATGTTTTCAAAAATTAAAAATTATTTAAACAAAAATTTTTACCCAATAAGAAATTGGAAAATATTTTTAAAATTTCAATATTTTAAAACAACTATCTTTAATTTATTAGTAGTACTATTACTTATAGCATTTTCAAATTTAAAATTACTCTTTTTTTGTTATTTTTATTTTTATTTATAATATTATGTAATTTAAAATTATTTTTTATAAAAAAATCAATACCTAAGCAAAGTGAGAGTGTCACAAATCCCACATCAGTATTGTTGCATAATTGGGTGAATTAGAATATCATGAATCCCACATCAGTAAGAGATGGGTGTGGGTCTTAGATATATAAACATGGGTCTTGAACTAGCTATCAGACATGTTTTTTGGGTTGAAAATATGAGTTCATAATTTATAGGCTTGCTTAAGTTTTATTTTTAGAGTTTAAGATCGCATAGGGTTAGGTTTAAGTTTCAATCCGTGACAAGTAGTATCAGAATAGACTCGGATCTTCACTTATGTAGGAGCGATGAAGGGCCTCCATGAGAGATACAATGATTAAAGGCCGCAAGAGATTAGGCTTAAGTTTCAGCTCGTGACAAGTGGTATAAAAGCAAGCCTGGCCAATGAGAGATACAAGGGTTGAAGTATACCTAAACTAGTATAAAAGTCCCTCGGTAAAGAGCCAGTGCAATGGGGGTGTTACACAATTGAGTGAGTAAAATGTTACGGATCCCACATCAGTACCATTATACAATTGGATAGAGTAAAATGTCATGGATCATATATCAATAAGAGATGGGGTGGATCTTAAGTATATAAACATGAGTCTTCCATCACCTATCAGACATATTTTTTTGGTTGAGAACGTAGGTCCGTAATTTATAAGTTTACTTAAGTTATATTTTAAACGTTTAAAGCCGCACAAGGTTAGACTTAAATTCCAACACAGTATGACTTTAAGGTTTTGTTTGGTCAAATTAAAAAATAAAAAATATATACATTTGATATTCATGTTTTTATTGCTTAAAATAGTATATTTTGAATGCTAACAAAAAAGGATGTCAATTGTACTTGTTATTTTTTAAGTACTTTTAACATGAACTTGATTATTTGATAAATACTCGAATCTTGTAAATATCCAATTAAAATTTTGAATTGTTATTCGAACCGTATCAGAGTATCTTAGACACTATCCATAGATACTCGATTAAAGTAAATTTAAAATAATATATATATTATTTATTAATGAAAAATAAATTAATTAATTAAAATTAGTTCATAAAAATAAATTAAAGTTTAATATCATATTTATAACAATTAATGAATTTTAATCAGTATTATATTAATTATAAAGAATTTATAAATAAAAATAATATGTATAAAACTAAAATATAATATTAAAAATCATTATTTGTAATCGAATTCAGATAATGAATATCTAAAATTGTTATCCAAACTCATGATAGATAATAGTTTTACAATGCAAATCTGATTAAAAAATGCTTTAATCTTACTTAATCAAGTTGGATAATGTAGAGTATCGGATTAAAAAGTATCGGTGAACGATTCTATTAACAAAGATAATTCAGTTATTGCTCTATTATTTATATTGAACTCAATTTCATTCATTTTTAAATTTTATTATTATAATTATAGTGAGATAAAAGTTTATAATCACAAGTTCATGCAACAAAAATTGAATATTGATTTCTAGTTTTTAAGTGTATTCTAATAATATACTTTTTACAAATTAAGAAAAATATGTCAATTTTAATAAAAGAAAACATTAATAGAGTTGTTGCGATAAGTGCAATCCCATACATTAGCAAGAATTCCTTTCTTTCTCCGCTCCCGGATTGACTTTTTCACATGTAAAAACTAAAAAAAAAAAAAATGTAATACTTGTAAAAACCCTTGAATTATTAAAAAAAAAGTAAATAAAATTTTATTTTTTATTATATTCAATTAAATTCTTATACTTTTATTAGATGAAATAAACCCTTATTATTAAAAATGAATTAATTATTATCAATCAAAATACTAATTGTCATTTTATGTCCACATAAAGCTAACATTACATTGAGATGGTAAAAATGTCGTATGACCACATTATCATCATTATGACATGTCAGTATATCACGTCTGTTCTATATTTTATAAAATGACAAGTTACATTTTGACAAATAACAATTATCAAACATTAATCATAAAGGCTTATGTAGCTTAAAACAAAAATAAAAAGACTTGATTGAATATAATAAAAAAATTTATTTAAAATTTTTTTGAATAATATAAAGATTTTTTTAAGTGATATGCCAAGAAAAATCCTTTCTTTCTCCCATCTCCCACCCATCACTATTGTGGTGCTTGAAATACTCTTCCATGGAGTAAATGAATATGTTATAGGAAAGTAGTGATCACCAAAAAGTTAATCAAATTGTTCTAGTAGATGTCTTGAGCTAGGGCTAAGCTTGAGAATAATGAAGTTGACATGTCAAAGTCTTTATAGGACTCAATTTTGGATACATCCAAATCTTCAATCAAGAGATGAGCCAAATAATAGCACATCCAATGCCAATCAATCAACACTCAACAGAACACAGCTCAGTTGCAAGCTTCACCACGCCCCACATTGGTGTGTCATTCTGCAAAAATAGTAACATGACCAGCAATTAGCAATTGAGTTGCTACCTGCCCCTCCCCAAAAAAAAACTTTTCTCATTCCTCAACAGAAAGACATCGGACTCTAGAATTTACTTGCAGACAGTGGTTTCGGACTTGACTACAGGAAGGGACCAGCTAGATCACACGAGGACAAAGCCTTATGTGCAACATACTAGTGCTGCCAAGACAGATTGATCTCTCTCCAAAAACTCACAAAAATACTCTTTCATGTTTGATTTTACTGAGGAAAACATACCCAAATTGTTAATGTAGCAATCCAGTGTTATGTATGAGTGGGACTAGCTCCTTAGGCTCTTATAACAAGCAGGTTTAGAACTCAAATAATAAGAGAGAGAGACACAGCAGGGGGGATGCAACCTAATAATATTTGACTTACCAAGTAAACAATGTCAAAGGAATTGCGGTAGCTCTCAAGATTCTTCTCAATGTTGTCATTCCTGAAATGCATTTGATATATAAATTCTTACCAAGAATGTAATCAAAATTGTTGTTGAAGACAAAGTAGAATCAGAGCAACAATGAGAACAGAAGGCAGGAAAACAAATGGTAGTGACACTGACAATGTCTCACAAGTCACAACTAAATAACATGGCAGCACAAACAACTGGTATCAGTTTTTCTTCTGATGCAGATTTTTTTGCAGCAAATTAGGATGAAATGTTTCCAGTTGTCTGATTGTAGCAATGACAAGACTCGACACCCAGACAATTTCATAATGACTTTCTTTCAATCTAGCTAGGAGGTCATGAACAGGGATACCTTTGGGGTCGGAGAATTTTGATAGGACCAATTGTTTTGCAGAAAGTCTAACTGCACATTCATTACCGTCATCCCAAGAAGAGTGGGCTCCTAAACCTCATAGACTTTTAACTGATAAGTCTTGTGGATAGTGGTATATAAGCTTACTGCAAAAAGTTTTTAGTGAAGAGATTGAAGGAAGCAGTAGTAGTTGTAGGCCTTTACCAAAATGTTTTTGTGGAGGGAAACCAAATTCTTGGTGCAGCCTTAATTGCTAAAGAAGCAGTGGATAAAATGAAAAAGTAGGTAACAAAAAGGTAACTTGCATGTTTGATATGGGAAAAACTTATGATGGTATGTTGGATTGGGACTTTCTTCTCTTGTTCATGGAGTTGGGCTTTACGGATGGATAATGATATCGGATCTGCAGATGCATTTTGATCACAAAGCAGTAATTGCGAATCTGGGGGAGGGGGTGGGGTGGGCCTTCTGGTTATTTTCATTTTTCCAGAGGTTTGCAGCGAGGCTGACCCCTTATCCCCTCTTTTATTCATCTTACTATTGGAAGGACTCAGTAAATTGTTGCTTAGGGCCTTGGAGACCAGGCTTATAAATGGCTTGAAAGAGGGACAAAGGGAAACTAGCTTCATGATTTTGTATCTCCTCTTTGCTTATGAAATGATCATTTTCTCGTGGGGCAAAGGTTTACACAAGTTGCAGTGACACATTTAGTTGAGTGGGGCATGGGGCAAATGACCCGGCTAACTTCAAAAATTCTAATATATATGGTTCAATACAAACTTTTAATATGTCAAAGACATAATATGCTATAAACTATTATTCATACACATGTATACATATGTATACATAATACATAAAATATACATCTATGTATATAATACATATACAAGGAGAAATCAAGTTATACTAGTCTAAAACAAAATAATGTGCTATAAAATATTATACATACAATACATACAATACATACGTACACATATATATATTTATATATGTCCATATCACACTGACCGAGAATATTGTCTTTTTCAATATATATTTAATGGCCGAAATTTTATTTTTATCAAAAAATATTTAGACATTTTCAAATAAATACATACATACATACATGTATATACATATATATGTATATCTATGTCCATATCACACTGACAGAGAATACTGTCTTTTTTAATATATATTTAATGATGTAATTTATTGTTATCAAAAAAATAATTAGACATTTTCAAATAAATAAATACATACATAAATATATATATGTTGCATTTTAAAAAAAATCTATATATATGTCCATATGACACTGACTGAGAATACTGTCTTTTTCAATGTATATTTAATGGTAGTAATTTCATTGTTATTAAGAAATAATTAGACATTTTCAATTAACTAGCAATTTGGTATGCATGATCTACATGAATAGAGTATGAAATTAGCAAAAAAAAAAATAAAATCATATAACGATATATGCGATGATGTAAAACTTAATTAGTTTATGACAGTGTAAGTGGATCCGTCCTCCTATTATAAAATTAAAATACATATATATTATGTCAAGCATTTTTTAGTTTATTTGTCTGTAAAGTTAACTTTCAATTTCACCACTATTCACTATGAGTGTAAAGACAGTATCTTATAGATGAAACCATTTCTCTTCTACACTAGGTGCCTTTCCATGCAATGGTTTCCTCAAAAAGCTGCAATTTAGAGAAAGAATGACAATAATTGTTTTCCTCTTCTTTTTCATAGCAAATTTTCTTTGCCATTAATGTGATATTACCTTTGCTTCCTAAGTATGATTGCACAGAAAACCCAAGCACATTTGCATGGGCTTCCCTTTGTTTTTTGTTTATTGTGTATGTGAGGGGGGGTGGGGGGTGGTTGGTTCTTTATCTATAGATCATATTTTACTTAGTAACAGCTTCTTTTATTTTTTTTTTCACAGCACCTAAACATCTTCACAAATATCTTCTTTTACTTCCCTATTGTCAAAACTTTACACTTTAAGTCATCCTTCAAACCTTATGAAACTAGATGCTGAATTTGAAGATCCAGCATCAAGCCAAGCATTCTATCATAAAAAATACAGAAAATAAACCATAATACCATCTAAGCAGTGTTTTCCTATTTTAAGATTTGGTAACATATAGCACTGTACATTTTAACCACCTATCAGAGTAAAGTTCAAAACAGATATACGAGTATGAAGAGCTCACAATAGTGTTTTACTTACAGAAACCCCACAGATATTCGATTCTCATAATTCAAGCCATCAGACATTCCCAAGTCACCAATATGATCACCTAGAAGTAGCACATTAGTCCTCTGCTTCACTGAGGCATTGTCAGTAACTGGTCCATCATTATCACCCAATTGATCATGAAGAGGTGCAGCCATATCAAGAGCATGCTCATTTTTATTCAGGCTGTGAATCAATTTCCCTGTACATAATCGAGTGTGAAGGCAAATCACAATAAAGCAATTATCACGGTTATTAAAAATTATCTGCACCATATTGCAAAAACAACATGCTACATGAATGTACAAGATGACAAGATAGATAGTTTTTCTCAAAATTCAATAAGTATACCAATCAAGTATTCCACACGAATAAAAAAAAAAGAGGATATCTTGCATGATATATGAACCATAACTTAACCCCATAAGACTCTTCCTATAGTTGTCAACTTCATCAAACATGACACCTCCCCTTGCACTGGCATTTGTCAAGACTCAAGTAGATGGAAAAAGCCCAGGTGATAAATGCAAATTAAAGAAATGGCACCAGAAAATGCCAGAGTGAACAAATTAATCGAAAATATAAATCAAAGATATTCTAGAACAAATGGAAAACTACAACATTAGGCAGAGAAGCCAATAACATCTGTTAATGTATTAGCAGCAAAATATCAGCAGAGGACAGTGTAAATAAAGGATACCTTTGAAAGACACAAGGTGACCAGAGTCATCAAACAGCATCCGGTTTGAGACAATCTTAATGTTCATAAAAGATCTGTGAACTTTCTGCCTCAGGACCTGATAAAGTAAAAAAAACAGATACAACAATGCATAAGGTGCAGATTAGACCATAAATCAATGGCTAATAAGCTAATTGTTCTAATAGATGACCACCACAAAGCAAGTTTTGCCTGACTAACCTCCTCAATAATATCTGCAAGCCCTGCTGAAAATATGAGGACTGGGACATCTCTCTCCTGCATGTACCAGAGCAAACTATGAAACTGAGGCAGAAATGGACTAAAAATAACCTAACCTTACAATCAAACACCCACATATATACATTCATACATAGGTATAAAAGAATTTAAGTTTATCAGAAACCTCCCTGTTTCTCCTTTCCATTTCAATTTCTGGACCACTACAAAATGATTTTTAGCAATTTATCTATAAAAATAGATCAGATAGATTAGCAATAATGCCAATTATGAGACAACCATGAAAGAAGAAATTTTATTGATCTCAAATATATAGTTTCAGAACCAGCAATTTAAAACTTTATTATATATACTCTGGCTATTTTCATGTATGAGGCAGAACAGTATTTTCCAATTCCTGCTCCATAGGGTATTTCAATTGTTCTGTTTTCCCAGAATCAGCTTTAGTCATGGTCCATTTGGGGCCTTACTTAGGGCTTTTATATGGTCTTTAGTTTATATCAGTTGAGTAATTTTTCCTAGCTATAATGTTTTTAGAAATCCTAGTCCAAGACAGAGAAGTTAGTGTGCGCCTATCTATATCAGTTTTCCCTAGACTTGGTGGAGTTAAATTTTTAATATGTAAAATTGGAGGGTTTATGGAGAATTTTTGATAGAGTGATTGGTTATCTCTTATCTTCATTGATCTCTTTCTATTGCTATAGTACTTCAAGTCACTATCCACGGCACAAGAACAACATCAATAAACTTGTTTCATTCTAATTCTACTGCTGCCAGAAGATTCCAGCAATCTTGCCATGACATTCCAACCCTCTTTTGAGAAATTGATTCCCAGACCCTAACCCTAATTCCTATCATAAACCTTATAAATCCCTTTTCATGCCTTTCACCATAATCCCTAAGTAGGCAATGGAGACATGGTCCTACATCATTATGTCGATGACACTAAAGAAATATAAAGAAATGGAATTGGCATTCTGATGAACATAATGATATAGAGCCGCTTGATGGATTTCTTGTCATTCTTAAGTGTTATAAAATAGCCCTCAATCCAACACTATCATCCTTATCAATAAACTAGAGCATGTTGCATAATGAACTTTTCAATGCAGTTAAAATATATAACGGAGGTAGCACTGTAACAGCTATGAGTTAAAAAAGAGAAAGGAAATCCTATATAGCTACTTTTTGCAGGAAAATAACTTCTATTTTTCACTTGCTGAGGTCTTTGGTATTTACCAGTTATACCATTAATTGCTATTCACAAAATATTCAAGAGACAGGATGAAGGGATAGGAATGTTGGAGTTGGTAATAATCAGGTACCTTGGAGGGCACTTTTACCATATCAGTGTGATAATGAGTAAGGGAAATTTCAGTGTAATGAAATTATGGATGAGGTCAATATGGCATTCTTAAAGACATGGTTTTCATGGTTCCAAATTTCTCCTCTTAGTTTGCTCCTATTTCTACACTCATTGTCCAGTTCCTTTTTTCTTCCTTCCTTTCCTCTTTTTAGGTTTTGGATTGTAAATTGATGATACTATCTACAGTAATTCTTCATAAGTATGCACAAAAATAATATTTTGAATAAAATATCGCATTAAAATTTGTTGCTCACTGTTTCACACATTCCATGATTCTTAATTTTCTTTTCAAACAAGTATTTGGGAGAGTGTATTTGGATTCGTTTTTTCATAAAACTGTAGAAGTGTGTATAGCCACTAGCCGTCATATAAAAATCAACAAAGATTCACTATACCTATGTATTTAAAAGAGTATAGGGAAATGCATATGAAATTACTATTCTATCTATATAATTTCAATTCACTCCATAATGATGTAACAAAATCATAAATTTAAAGGTATCAATAAAATTTTCAAGAGTATAACCACACAATTTATACTACACTTGAAATCTAAATCCCTTCCTGTCAAATGTGAGATCCCAAATGGAACCTAAAAAGAAAATAACCAAAAAATCATTGAGATAGAGTGGTACCTCTAAAAACTCAAAGAGTTCAACTACACCATCTCTAAAGGCAATATTCGCATTAGCAACAGAGTTCTTTATTGCATCATATGTAAGGCCTCCTTCAATGAGAAGACCATGTGTTTTTCCCCACCTACAAGGAATAGAATCAATAGCATTAGTTACTCAAAACATAACAGAAATCCAGATGATGCAACACTAAGGGTTTTTCATGTCCTAATTTAAATAAACAACGAATAATTCACAAGCAACATGAATGAATCATTCCTATCATTCGCATGCTTATAAGCTACTAAAACAATGGATGATTGAGGAACACACCACTCTTCCATGAGCTTGGTTTTCTCTTCAAGTGGGATTGTTGGAGAGAATTCTAATGGATGATAGTATTGAAGTAATGCTTGTCTCTTGGCATCAAACTCAGGGTTTCCTTGCTGCAAAAGGCCATGACTGCCTATACATGTTATATTAGAGTAAAAAATGAAAACCAAAAATCTGCAGACAGCTTATGATCATAACATAAGGATAGAACCGCGGTGAACCTACTTTGGCCACGCTGCCCATTGATCCAGTACCTCGTCAATGTCGCGTCAAAATCTGCAATCACCTGAGACTCAAATTCTCATATTAAGAACCAAATGAACTCCGTTCAATCGTTGTTTCTGGTAAATAGTTAAAATGTAACACCAATTATAACATAATTAGTTTACATAGACGTAGAATGATTTATTTTTTTCATATTAAAAATTGTATATAACAAAATGAAAACAATCAAGGACATGTAAAACAAGGGAAAGAAATTGAAAGAACCTGGAGTTTAGAAGGGCCGGCATTGCGAATGGCGGCAATCTTGTGGTTGAGTGATAGAGGATCGTTAATGACAGTGAATTTCGCGAGATGATGATCCTCCTCCTTGTCCATTTTGGTCTTGGTATTTTGACTGCAACACCAAACCCTACGAAAGACGATGGCGAAGAGGAAGAACAGAATGAGGGGTGAGAAGAATGAAGGGAGAAAAAGAAATGGGGAGAGGAGTTGCCTTGAATTACGGAAGAAACCGAGTTTGGAGAGGGCACTGCACTCAATGTCGATAATGCTGCTGCTGCTGCTTCGGAGCCGGTAGCTCATTTGAGACTTGAGAGACTGTGAGCTCAGCATTTTTTTTTCTTTTTAAAAATAAATAAATATTAAGTTGAAAAGATTTTTGTCATAAAATATTTAGTATATATTAAAAACAAGGCGAAAATATATAACCCTTAAATTTAAAAACAATGCTAAAATATCTTACCCTTAAGTTTTGTATGAGGTTATACAAAATTTCATTAATTTTTAAAATAGATATTTGTTTTAGAAGAAATATTTTTCCCCAACTTATCACGTGATAAAAATAAAAAATAATTTTATTTTTAATTAAATTTTAAAATTATTATTATATAATTTTAATAATTTATTATTATTAATTTTATAAAAAAATTCTGATCTGAGGAGCATCGGAGCTCCCTTTTCTTGGGGAGCTAGGAAGCACGATAGGTGCCTCCAGTTTTTTAAATATAATAATAGTAATTTTTTAAATTAATAAAATAAAAAAATATTTTAATTGTTTATAATTTTTGTTAATCGTATTGGTAGAGTGTCTATTTCAAACGACTTTCATGTAATTTCTAAAAAGTAAAAAATTTTATCTTAAATTTTATATTGATTTAATATTTAAAAAAAATTAATATTAAATAAAATAATAAGTGATGCAATAATAATAAGTGTTTATTGATTTAAAATAAAAATATAAAAATTTAATCAAATATAATAAAAAATAAATATTTAATTTTTATTTTTAAAATATTATAAAAAAATTTTAATTATTATTTTTTAGTTAATTTTTATTTTAAAAATATGTACTTATAAAAAACAATAACATGCTGATAACGTAATAAATAAAAATATAGAGGGAAGAAAATGGAAAAAGGAAACAGTCAAGGTGCTGTAGAAAAAATAAGCGAAATTTTGAGGGATGTAAACATAATTCAACCCAGAATCAATGAGTTTTCGTTTTAGTTTTCGCAGAGGAACGAATATGAGAATTGATACAAAGAATAGGAAAATAAAGTCCTTGAGAAAGCAAAACAGCAGCTGTTCATCATTAGGCATCGACTTGCTTTCCTTATCCAATATTTAAGGAAGAATTCCCAGTCCCAGTCTCAGGGTAAGTAGCCCAAACTCTTTTTCACTTGATTCTTTTCTTTGGGTTTTTAGTTGAGTCTCTAGACTAAAAACTGGAAACTCAGGTTTGAATCTTTTACCTATATATGTTACTGATAGAATTTTGCTCAGGTTTTGACTGCCCGGAATTTGATTTCGTGTTTTTCAACTTATCTTTGATTTAAGTTGGTTATATTGGAATTTTGGATGTAATACAAATTTAATTTTAGTTATTTTAATCTTTATTTAAATATATTAATTGAAGAATGATATTTAGATTGGCCTTATGAACCTAGTTGTTTTGCTGTTTCTGCAGGTTGGGAATAAATTATTTATAAAATGGCAAGACAAGTTAATACCCTCTTTCTTGAACAATGGTTGAGGACTTGCAGTGGTGGTATTAGCCACACTGTTTCTGGGCATTCTTCTTATCCTGGGTCTTCATCTTCATCTGCTCGTGCCATTATTCAAGCATGGTCTGAGCTTAGAGATTCACTTCAGAACCAAACATTTGATCCCTATATACTCCAACCTTTGAAAACCCTCTTTAACTCCCAAACCTCTCTCCATGTTGCTGACCCTCAAGCCAAACTTCTTCTGTCTGTACTCTCCTCCCAAAGTTTCGATCTTCCTTCAGAATCATATCCTATCTTGCTCAGGCTTCTTTATATTTGGGTCAGGAAGTCTGCTAGGCCATCAACTGTGCTCATTGACTCAGCTGTGGATGTCCTTTCTCGTGTATTTACTACTGAATTTGGTTTGAAGAAAAGCGCTTCTTTTCTTGCTGAAGGTTTTCTTCTTTTAGGGGCCATTTCATTTGTGCCTCTTGTATCTGAAAGCTCGAAATTAGTGTGCTTGGAGTTGCTTTGTAGGCTGTTAGAAGAAGATCACCAATTCGTTAGAACATGGGAAGAAATTATCCCGGATGTGCTGGCAGGGATTGGATATGCATTATCTTCTTCTCTGGACGTTCATTTTGTTAGAGTTTTGGATTCTTTGTTGGGAATTTGGGGAAAGGAATATGGGCCTCCTAGTACAGTTCCTACTGCACTCATGATCTTGCATATGGTTGAATGGGTTGTGTCTGGTTTCATTAAATCACGTTCTTTTAAAAAAATTCCAGCTTTTTCACAGTGGACATTTGGAGCTCCAAGGGCAAGCTATCTTCCATTTGCTCTTGTTATGGTTGCAGCTGGAGTATTGAGAGCTAGTAGATATGCAGCTAGTGGCCAAGGGTTGGAGATTGTTTCCACACTAAGGATTTCTGCAGAAAATGGAATAGTCTCTATAGCACAAAGTTTTGTTTCTAAAACTAAAGAGTTTGTAAACTCAGACAGTGATCCCATGGACAGTCTTCTTTTACAGTGTATATCACTAGCCTTGGCTCGAAGTGGTGCAATATGTTTCAGTGCCCCTGTGCTTGTGTGCCTGGCTTCAGCCTTGTTAAGAGAAATCTTTCCCTTAAGGCACTTATACATGCAGATTCTTCAGTTCCTCCATAGCATTGGGTCTGAATTGGGGCTTAATGAGATTAAAAAACATCTAGACAGTGTTCTTTTTAAGGAAGCAGGTGCCATAACTGGTGTTTTCTGCAATCAGTATGTCTCAGCAGATGAGGAGAGCAAAAGTTTAGTGGAGAGTTTTATATGGGACTACTGTCAGGATGTCTACTCTGGTCACCGACAGGTTGCTTTGTTCCTTCGTGGCAGAAAGGATGAGCTGCTAGCGGATTTGGAGAAAATTGCAGAGTCTGCTTTTCTTATGGTTGTGGTTTTTGCTCTGGCTGTAACAAAGCACAGACTAAATTCAAACCTATCTCAAGAAATGCAGAGGGAGAAAGCAGTGCAGATATTAGTTTCTTTCTCTTGCTTAGAGTATTTTCGACGTATGCATTTGCCAGAATATATGGATACCATTCGAAAGGTTGTTGCATGTGTTCAGGAAAATGAGGCTGCCTGCGTCTCTTTTGTGGAATCAGTGCCCTCCTATGTTGACTTGACCACTTGGCAAGGTGATTATTTATGTGCAATTATAACTGAGTGTTAGGTTACTAAGGCTCTGTTTGTTTTGCAGAAATTGGCTTCTAAATATTGACTTCTGCATTTTCTGATGTTTGGTTAGCAGGAAATGGGAGGGTCAGCAGAAAATCATAATAGTCAATGGAAAATGGACCTTAAAACTTTAAAATTTTCTTCTAGTTTACAAAAGCTTAAGGCAATTGCCAGACTAACCAACACTCAAAACAAATCCTGCCACTTAACTAGACCTGTATATGGGCCTATTTACCTGACTCAGTCGAGCTTTGGATAGGATTTTAGGTCTGAGCTCGGCCTGAATCGATATATTCTTAAGTTTATAAATAATTTATTTTATTTTATTTTAGTTAAATTTAAGATATTAAATTAGTAATATAAAATTTTTAAAATATTTTAATATTACATATTACGGTTTCGAATATTATTAATAATGACAAATATTTTTTAATATTTAATAACAATTATATTACTATTTAACAATAAATAGTATATATTAATATAATAAATAATACATTTAATGATTTTAATAGTAAATATTAATATTTTAAATATTTTAATACTAGATGTTACTATTGATTATTAATGATAAATATTTTAAAAATATTTACATTATAAATATTGCTTTTTTTTAATATTTTAACAATATTTTTATTATATTAATAAATATAATTTAATAGTTATGTCAATATTACTATTTTGACAAGAATGAAAGTTTTCTAGAGAACAGCCAAACAACAAAAAATATTTTGCACCAAGTCATCCAAACAATAGAAAAATAGAAAATATCAACATTTTCAGAAAATTTTTTTTGGAGGCCCATTTCTGAGAAACAAACAGAGCCTAAGTTCCAGTAGTTCTGCAGTTTGAAGTTCCTAGATGAGTTTTTCTATTGTTTGTTTTATGGAGATTTGAATTTTGTTTTGTAGACTTTTCTTCTGAGCAGAAAATGGAATATGAATGGTCCAAGGATGAGGTGCAAACTGCTCGTGTTTTGTTTTATGTGCGGGTTATTCCAACTTGCATTGAACAATTGCCTGCTCGTGAATTTAGGATGGTGGTTGCTCCAACTATGTTTTTGTATCCTAAAATACATATTTACCTTACTTGGAAAATTTATTATATATGTTAAATGATATAAACAATGATTCCTGATAACAAAGGTGATTAGATATATGGGACATCCAAACGGAAAAGTAGCTCGAGCCTCACATTCTATGTTTGTGGCATTCATGTCTTCAGGAAAAGACTCAGAGGATGAAAGAGTGTTGCTAAAGGAGCAACTTGTTTTCTATTACATGCAAAGATCTTTAGAGGTACCTAAAATTTAGTGAAAGTGACAGTATATCAAACTTTTGGGACTAAATTAATTTTTCTATTACTTTTAATATAGGGATTTCCTGGCATTACTCCTTTTGAGGGTATGGCTTCAGGAGTTGTAGCCTTGGTTCGACACCTTCCTGCTGGTAGCCCGGCAATATTTTATTGCATTAACTGTCTTGTTGATAACGCTAATAAGCTCTGCAGTGATGCTTCCACTTTAAAAGCTGAGGATTGGAAGAACTGGCAAGGAGGCCTGGAGCCTTGTAAAAAAATCCTAGAGCTGCTTTTGCGTCTTATTTCCCTTGTTGATATACAGGTAAATACTGACATATGCTAAGTTCTTTTGGTGCACAAGATGCAATTTTCACCATTCTTTTACATCTCTTTTCTCTTAAAGGGTTTGACAAGTTAAAATCGGGTGCTGCTCTCGCTAGTTCTCTCCATGTTGATTGTTGGTTTATTGCTTTTGTGTTGCTTTTATGCCACTTCATGTGAAATAAACGTAATACTGTTGTTAAGTATTAAACAGGAAATATATGCTATAAACAGTGACCTCATATTGCATTTCACAATCAGAACTGCCCAGACTAGATGCTGTTGAAAATAATTAGCTTGTCAGTATTTGATGGCCATGGTGTCTGCTAGATAATATTATCATTTACTCATTTGTGCAGGTCCTACCAGCTCTAATGAAGTCGTTGGCACAACTCACTGTCCAACTACCAAAAACTGGCCAGATCATGGTTCTTAATGAGTTATATGCCCAGGTCGCTGAATCTGATGATGTCACACGTAAACCCACTTTAGTTTCATGGCTGCAGTCATTGTCTTACCTTTCTTCTCAAGCTAAAAGTGAGGTTGTGACTTCCAAAGGGAGGGAAAGCGAAGAAAGCTCTGCTTCTCCAGGGGCGACAGAACCATTAGACTCGGATAAAATAAATGCTCGTCTTTGAGACATCTAGGTGCAGTTCTTGATAAATGACATAGCTAATTCTCCAAGAGATTGCCAGAATATGTGCAGGTTGCCAAAGAACTGATGATATCACTTGCAAACTAACTTTGGTTTCATGACTGCAGTCATTGTCTTATCTTTACTCTCAAGCAAAAAGTGGGGGAACTGAACTCCAACGGGAGGAGAAGCAAAAAGAACAATGCTTCTGCAGGGCATACAGACCCATTAAACTGGGATAAATTAACATCTCTGAGACATCTAGGTGCAGTTCTTAGTAAATGTTAATCTTCTGTTACTCTCTCTCTCTCTCCATATATCTATTTATTTATTTATATATAACATATCATCTTGATTTTGGAATAAATGGGACCACTTGAAATTGTTAGAAGACTGCCTGTTAAGTCAAATAGGTGTTTTGTATGCTGTAATCAGTGAAATAAAATGGGAAATTCTTTACTTCTGTATGGCTTCTCGTTCTGTGTTATACCACACACTGGCTAAACCAATTTATTTCCCAATCTTAATGATATATATCTGCATTGATATGCCAACCTTAATGAGTCTTGAATTTAAGCTTTGAAATCCATACCTTATTGCCTGCACAGAGAGGATTTTATGTCTTTAATTCAACTTTTAGATTCCCTGCATCCTATTTTTTCGATAGGTCATTCAGCATGCTCTGAATTGCTTGATCTCATTGTAGTTATTTGGTTGATTTATCAGATGGAAGGGTGTAATGTTAAAGTGGCTTGTTCTCTATATCATGTATTATCATTTTAGTGCATTTGGACAAGAGTTAATTACATAAATAGTACCTGAACTATGAGAAATTGTTGAGTTTGGTATGTGAACTGAAAAAAATGTACAATCTCATACCTCAACTATAAAAAAATATGCTTAATTGCCCCTAATTAATGACACCGTTAACTTTGGCTGATGATGTCTGTGAGCTAATAAAAAGACAACATGTGTGAGACTACAAAGAAAATTAAATGCCATATAATATGAATTTGGATACACATCATCATTTTTGTTTTTCCTTCTTTTTTACTTGTTATGTTATTTTTTCTTTCTATTTTCTTTCTTTGTTCTTCTTCTTCTCCAGATCTCTTCCTCACTAATACCTATCCTCCACCACCACCATAAACCAATCCCTTCCTCAATGGAGCATGTCTAACTCTTTACCCTCACTCTTTTCTTCTTCCTCTCTCCTCCCAACATTGCTTCAGTACTTACTCTTTCCACAAGCCTCTTGATTTCCCTCTTCAAATCTCATTGTCCCTCCTTTGAACTTTCAATTTCAACACAACCAAGCAAGATTCACTTGCACACAAACACATTTTGCTGGCCTTGAGCCATGTGGCTCCAAATTTTATTTTATTTTATTTTTTGTGATTTGCAGGTTTCTTTGATTTTGCTCAAATTTGGGAAATATGGTTTTCAGGTATTCAGGCTTGAGGGTTAAGATGGGTTTTTGTTATTTTGATTCTTGGGGGATATTTGGGATAAGGAATCTCAGTGAGATGAGTTTGATTTGCAGAGGAAAAAAGCAAGGATTTTGCATTGTAAGTTGTTTTATTAGTGAGAAAATCCGGGTTTGGTTAGTGAGAGGGCTGTTTTTATTTATTAATTAATTATAAAAGTGGAATATTTTTCCGGAAAAAAGGAATAAAAAAGCAGGGAATACATACAAATAGAAAGAGAAAGAAATGTTAAGCTTCCTTAGGTAATGGTTTGACTGTTTGAGACTTGGAATCAAGAGGGGAAGGGTATAGAAAGTGAACGTTGGAAAGAAGGAAAGAGAAGCTATCTGCAGATGAGGAACAACAGATGAAGATGACGTTGCAGCTTGGTATGGTGGAAAAAATGGTGACTGGGGCATTGACAAAGGGATCTAGAAGTTTACAGAAGGAATCTGTGTTTGTGGACTATAATATTTATTTATTATTTTTTTTAACTTTCGTACTTAAAAATATGTTATTTGAGAAAAATATAATTGCCCAATCACTGAATGACTCATCATCTATACTGTGGAATTTAAATTTCGATGGCATGCTTTTTTGGCTCGGGGCACATTATTGGTCATGGTTAATGGTATTACTGGGGCACTTTAGCATATGTTTTTATAGATGAGTTACTATATTGTACATTTTTATATTTTTAGAGGATCAGAGCTGATCATGGAACCTTGAACCTCTGCTAGACTGGTAGCAATCACTAGGAACTTGGGTTGTACTTTTTTGTAACATTTAGTAAATACTTATTAAATCGTCTTGCAAGGTCTTATCAACCTAAATTGGCACTATCCTTTTTTTTTTCTTTTTTCCTTTTTGAAAGGAAAGCAGATTTTCTTAAGAAAATTTAAGTAAAAGTTTCTGAGAGTTGGCACTATCTTTGAATTGGATGTTACAATTTTCTGAGTTGAAAGCTTCTGCATGTAGAGCATATGAAATTGTCTCCAGTCTAATTGTTTTCCTTTTTTCTTATAGATTGAAATGGTACAATTGAGAACTCTGTAAATTGCTTGATATAATGCTCGTTTAAGATTTCAGATTTCTCTTTCCTGCATTGGTGATACCTGGTCCTGAAGTGCCATATTTGATGTAGTTATTAGAACTTAGGTACCATTTGGCACTGTGGGGAGGTGTGTTGGGGAGTCCTTTCCACCACATTGGACCCTTTTTTTCCACTAGGCTTCAGTGGAAAAATGGTCCTCCTGCTGTGCCAAAAAAGGGTCAGTGCGGTGGGAGACCTCCCCCACTACTACTCCTCGCAGAGCCAGACACATTTTTTAGGAGTGCTTACGCAGAACATGCTGAAATATTACATCTTAGGTTCGGTTCATTATTTTATCCTGAGTTTTACTTAAGTTTTATGATTTTTTCAGTGAAATTGATAGGATCAGGATGATGGAACGTTGGCCTTGTCACTCTGTGACTTTCCCTTTTTGTAGGTGGAGCCTTTAAGCATCAAATTTCACAGGTAGAGCTGGAATAACCTTTGTAGTCTTGTGCTGTGCCTGGCTCCAACAAAAATGCTGCCAAGATGCTAACCCCCATGATTTGCTTGTTTGATACAAACATCTAAGCCATGTAGAATTGTCTGAATTTTTCAAAATTCATGGCAAGAATATGTAACTTGATTGCATCAGCGAAAACAAATTTTCTTCCAAATACATATTCCAATCATTGATATCAGCAAAGTATATCTGAATTGCCAAAATGTCCATTAATTAAGGTTTTATTATACTCTGGTCTATTTTTCTTTATTAGTAACTTGGCTAACATTGACCAATTATTTAGACTCAAAGTAGTATTCTCAAAAATAGTCATTAAACGTACTTCAAATTTCTTATTGCTTGCTTACGAAATTCTCAACCCTAGAATTAAATGATTGGACTATTTATTGGTTCAGGATTTGGAAATGAGGAGTTTCACGGTGCTCTTACTAGGGTGCCACTATTTTCTTATCATTTGTGGTTAGGAATACCAGAAGCTTTTGTAAGCAAATCTCTTGGAACCACTTCTGCATGCTTTTGTGTTTCAGCACTATCATTCTAGCTTTTCTCTTCCAATGCTGCTGTCAAGAGGGCTCTGATGAGACCATATTACTTCACAGGTCTTTTATGTGTAGGAATATTATAACTTGTAACACCTGATAAGCAAAGATGGAATGACTTGACTATCAGTTGCTGTCAAAGCTCAATTGAAGATCAGGCAAGCCACCAGAAAAGCTACTCAGATTGAAAATCCTAAAAGCTCCCAGGAAATGGTTAAACCATGCCCTTGAAGCTGAAAAAGATGTGAATCTGTGGTGTTCTGATTCTGTTTAACATATATGAATTGGCGAAGAGCAGATGATATAACCTCTGAAGTTGAATCCTTAGCTTTAGCTTTGCTAGACATTGGAAACTATGGTGTCTCAAGGATTCATGGATGCTAGATGTGTAAGCATTAGCAGACCAACAAAGAAAACATGATGCAGCCTCTAAAGTTGCTTGAGACCTAGAGGTTTTTTTGGGGCAAATGGGTTGTATAGGCTAGGATGTTTGTGCTGGTTCATGTTGCACTGGTTGGCCTATCAGTCCTAGTATATTGCTGGTAAAGTATGATTCATCCGGCGTTGTCTTCCTTACTCCAATTGTTTGATCTGGAGCTTGAATAATGAGGGATATATAGGAGAGATGTTTGTAATTAACTTCTACTGAATCCAACTTCTCTAAGCAAACATCAAAAAAATTTCCTCACATGTGAATGTCATGATAGGACTTCTGGAGACAATGACCCTACTAGTTGATGTAATTTCTGGAGCCTGGTTATGAGAGGCCTACGCAGTGTCCATGTATTCATTCTACATTTATTTCCCAACTGTTTTGGGGCCGAAGAAAAATTATTGCTGATGGTTTCTTGAAAGAAAAGTATTGAGTGCTGAAATTTTGTTCATGGAGTAGGGAATTTATCAAGTCACGATCTCATCGCTGGTTTATATTGGTAAATAATTTTTGAGTGGGATGCTGTAAATTTGTGCTCATCAGGATTAATATTATTTTTTTTTGTAAGACTGATTATTGTTTAAGTTGACTATAAGTGAGTTTGATAAATTCTTTTAACATTTGCTGATATATTCGTGTCACTTAGCATCTAATATTTAGATAATTACTGGAAGTATTAATCTGCATTTTATGTGATGAAAACTGTCTTATAGCAGATGGTATAATATCAGTTTGGATTTATCCTGTAGCATTCTAGGTTGAACAGTTGGTATTAGTCTGGTCTAACTTCTCAGCTTAAGTTTTTAGGTTTGATTGTTGGATATTGACATATTGTACATGGCCTGTAATCTGAACCTCCAAATCAAATGCAAAATGACAATGAGAAACTCCAAAGTTTGAAACAAATTTCTTGATCTAGAAGCAAGTTCATTCTATTGTTGCACAATTGTAATACAGGTGGAGAAAGATGCCTGTTTTTGCCTTATTAGTATGGAATTTCAACTGTCAGCCAGGAAGGGAAGTAACCCAAAGTTCCAACTGCTATCATCCTGGAGTTATATATTTAGCAGGATCTTCTCGAAAAATTACCTCTGCAAAGTATGCCTGAATCTGAATAGATACAAGGATCAACTGGGAGCAAATGAAGAAGCTGCCAAAAGCAATGCTAAACTATTGAATCCCAAAATATTCAACAGAGGATTAAGAAGCTTATGAATACGAGTTAAATGTGTTGTTGAAGTGGAATTGTACCTGTTATATTCCCAACAAAACATAGAGGAAGCTTGGAAAGCTCCAAAAGCATGATACATTAATTCAGTATATTTATCAATTTTACATTAGTATCTGGCAATTTCCATCTTCTGTTCATAAAAAAGAATACCAAGGATTTGGACAAATGACTATGATAACACCCAAACAAAATACAGTAGAATCAAGAGAAGACAAAGCAAAAAAGAGAGTGACAATCATATTCAGCAGCAAATGGGGCAAATAATCAAACCATTCTCATTGCACTGCAGGCATTTACTGGACAACCCATCATCGGCAATGATCCTGTGACTGCCGTTGCATTTGAAACAAAGCACAAACCTAACTCCGGCGCAGCCTTCACAGGGGGCATTGGATGTATCAGCAGGAATGCCTTGAAAGAGAAGCTTAAGCTTCCCTTGCTCATGCAAAGTGAGAACCTCTTCTGCTCCACCAATATATCTCCCTTTTATGAAAAGCCTTGGAGGCATTACTTTGCCATCCAAAATCCTCCACAACTCTTCCTTGTACTCTGTATGCATCGATATATCTCTTTCATAGAAAATGACCCTGAAACTCTCCAATAGAAACCTGACGCTGTTACAACCCTCGAAAGTCTTTCTTATTCCTTTGAGAGTCGTCGTGTAAAGGATGACTGATCCATCACCTCCAGGAGGACACTTCTCTTCAAAACCTAAAAGAGGATCACCCTCATTATCATCATCATCATCAACGACTACATCAACAAGGTCATCATCTATGCGGCGAGTCTTTTGTGGGGGCTCGTTTTCGCTCTTTTCAAGATTCTCTTGCTCAATTCTTGCTTTTCTTTCTTCTTCACTCATCTTGATATGCTCCTTCACAGCTTGTTCAAAGGCAGCCAGTAGGTTAGGGTCGAAGAGAGTACAAGTGTTCAAATCCGGCTTCCGAAAGGAGGAGACATCAATCTCCGATAATGGGGTGCTCTGCCTACGATTCCCTGTCTCAAGTTTCACGGGAAAATTCACATTCTCTTTCTCAACAACTACATCAATATTTGCCTTCGTTGTCGGCCTAATATTCTCTTTGTCATCAACCCCATCATTCCAATCCATTTCTTCATCGTCGTCTTCAAGATCTTTCATTAGCTCTACTACATCAATGACTTCGGGATGTTGTTCAACTGTCACACAGCTCTCTTTAATCTTGTCTTGCTCTGATTCTTTGCTGAACAACTTGGGTTGTTCATTGAGATTTGGGGTCTTGGGACAAGAATCAATGAACCCATCAATTGCAAATACTTGAAGAACTCGATCTGGCTTTAGGTAACCAACTGGTTTGATTGATTTCAGCTTCTTCATAAACTTTCCTTTCACACTCTTCATTCTTTTCTCTCCTTTATTTTCCACCCCAGAAAACAAAAAAAACAAACAAACCCAATGTTAAATTCGATCTGGTTTGGGATAAAGACAGAAGAAAATTGAAATAAAATTGAGGATTTGGTGTTAAATCTAACAGGTGAAAAAGATTAAAGCAAAGAATGAAGAGACAGAATGGTGGTGGCCTGAGGTTCAACGGGTAGAAAGCTGATATTTTAAAATGTATCTCAGAAAAGGAGAAAGAATCCAATGCAGACAGTATCAGGAATTTTGTTCTAGATAGGTGAACTGAGGCCATCAAAACAGTAGCACGTGCAGATTGATTTCAGGACAAATAGGAATGGACACGTGGGGAATAGAGAGAGGCGGGTGTAGTTACAGGTAAGAGTTTGTAAAAGCAGAAAAGAGGGAATGGGTAACGGTCATAATTTACTTTTGTAGGGGCCCAACAGCTTGACTACTCGAGTATGTGCTTCGTTTCCTTTTGATTAGCTTTCCCTCCCCTTTGTAGTTTTCTTTTTCGTTCCTTTTATTTTTAAGGTATAATACTTAAAAAAGCCTTCAATTATTTCAAAAAAATTTAAGTAAATTTTCATTTTTAATTATATTACCAAATATTTATATTTTGAATCTGAATCAAATAAACAATTATGATTAATATTTGATTATTATTATTAATCAAAATATTATTTATCATTCTATAAATTATGACATTGCATGTTAACGTGACATTATCATATAACCATATAATACTTTTAACCATCTACATTAACATTACATGAGTAAAAAAAATAAATAACATTTTAACTAATAACGATTAATTAATTAGTAATCATAAAAACTTATTTATATTTTTTAAATAATTCAAGAATTTTTTCAAATATTATGTCCTTTTTTTAATCATATTATTATTATTATTATTATTATTATTATTTTGAGTTATAACTCTTCTACTTTTCCCATTCCTTTAGAAAAGATTTATGACATGAAAAATTGTTTGTGAGAGTAAGATGAGGGGAATAAGAATAGAAAGCAATAGGAATAACTCCCCTTTTATAAGCAATAATTGTAACCCTCTTGCTTTTGCCATTTGAGTTTCATATGTGATATACAAAAGCTAAAAGCAAGAGGCAAAAGCTGTGGCACTCAAGAATCTTCATATATATAAGAAATGTAGACATAGCATCCTCATTTGAAGTGTTGTAAATGGTATTAAATCAGTCAGGATAATTTTTACAAACAGCTTAATCAAAGAGCAAGATAAAATGACATTGTTAATGATGGCTGACAAACTAATTGAACTGCAATCATAAATTTCAGCTTGTTTTTCACTGTGGCTGTGGGTGGCAACCAAATGCACATTCAAGTTCCAATTACTCCTTAAATTCAAGCCTCTCATTATTTCCAAGCAAGAATAGACTTACCAGACCTATGGCAATACAGCTTCAGTCCAATATTTCTGCACTGGACTTTAAAGAAAAGACTGCATGCAGGCAACCGAATATACCACTTAAGTCACCTTAAAGCAGCCTTTCGCATTCTTATCCTTTCATTGATGTAGTATGTAGGTTCGATATTTGTGTAACACTCTGCTAAAACGTGTTTCTTTTCTAATCTCTCCCCTTCTTCCCCACAAACCCACCATTCTCAACAGCACTTAACTCTCTCCACTTTCCTTTTTTCCCCTTTAAAAGCTCTTTCTGATACATAGCTCTCAAAGTATCAATTACTTGAAACAAGATAATTAATGGACAAATAATAACTTCCCACTAACACGAATGATGCTATCCCACTACGAGCCATCCGCGGCCAAATACCACGATATAAAAGAGTTCTGTCAGCAGGGTGAATCCCTGTAATTCTCTCAAATCTTTTCCCTGGTATTTTCCACTTGAGAAGCTTTCTCTCCATTGAAATGAACTGCAAGGAATAAGTGGCTACATCAAGGCCATCTGCATATGAGTAAGACGACTCAAAATGTCTTGACTATGCATTGATTGTGAACCTAGTGGCCTACCTCATACATGATATTCTTTTCATTGAGTAACATAAAAGCTTAACAACCACAAATACTAGCAGGAAGAAAAACATATACGAACATTAACAAGACAAAATATAACAGTTCATACAATGGAATAAAAAACGGGAACAACATTGTAAATTATAAAATAGCGGATGAAGATTGAAAACAGAACTATTTTGTCATACTGACTCGTTACTGGCAATCTCATGGCAAAGGTAACTTGGATGAACAAACTCATATGCTACAAGAAAACATCACAGATAAAGCGGCTCCTAACAGAAAAGGTACCTTGGGCAACACTACACATTGTGATCGACTTTTGGCAGTGTCAAAACTGTGAGATACAGCAGCAGCAACTGATCCTGAAAACCCTGCTGCAAGACTAACAGCTAAAGGGGAGAGTGGACCAATATCTTCATCATACCTGAGGAAGAATTCCAAATTTTAGCCATAGAAGCTAACATCTAGAAGTTAAAATCTTATCAACAGTTTGGGCAATGTCTGAAATTCATTGCAGATAATTTCACATAATGCCATCTAATGATATATAACAATATTCTATCTCAATTCTTGTTTCATGTTAATTTATAAAGCCATGGAAAAGTAGTTTGGTCCAACAACAGCTAAATTTTCTGAGACAATGTATGACAAGGAAAACCATGTCACAAAAGCTTTTGATAGCGTAACTGATCATGGAAACCTGAGATAGAGTCTTCAAACTTAACCATATATTACTTGGGAAAGCTAGAACTAGCTCTAAACTAAATTACAAAAAGCTAAACACCTAGAAGATCTTAAATATTAAGTTTGAATGCCCTCCATTTCAGAAAAATGGAATATGGAATTTCTTTCCTTGGTAACTAATGAAATTATTAACTTTCAAAAAAAAAAAAGACTGACAGTCCAATTCAAATATCATGATTTTACACCCTAGACCTATCTTTTTATCATGTGGCTCTCTTCCAGTATACAGACCATACTTGGGTAGAAAACTAGCCACACAATCAGGCAAAGATTCTAGAACAAGAGAAAGAATCGATAAAATGGGATATCCATATGTTATTGATTAAAGTGCCTCAAGCAGTATAAGGATAAAGAATCAAACTTTTTAGCTTTATTAACTATACAGACATTTTTGAGACAAAATCATAGATGCCTTAACAACAAAAGCATATCCTGCCTTTCAAAAAAAAAAAAAAAACCTAAAGCATATCCTAAATGACACACCCAATGGTTAGAACTTGGTTCTGTCACTTGGAAGTTTCAGTTCAAAACTTGGGGAAAGGGGTGGGGCTGATGTAAAAGAAGAGGGCTACTGCCAATGAATAACCCAAAGATTCAATGGGCTTCTACAAGTACTAAAGATGTATCAACTCAAGCACAATCCAAAGAATACAAAACAAGGCAAGGAAAGCTAAGACATTTTCCTTCTTGAACTTTGTTGATAGAACAGACATAAATAAGAGAGAAACAAAGATTTATTCTTCATAATCAATAAGATAACAAATATTAACAAAAACCAAGTTCGTGAAAGAAATGCTAGCCTATGTGCATGTACACATCGTGCTAAAACTTGATCATTTCTATTAACCAGGTTTAAAAGCGAGATAATAGTTTACAACATATCAACATTGTATCCAAAGAGAAAAAGGAATAGATGTCCACCAGCTAACCTAACTACTCACAAGCCAATTAGTCTTGTGCTTCAGAAAATTTAACTAAACCAGAAAAAAGAGGACCTATTTATATTTGTCAATTGTGAACCCAAGACCTACTCTTACCAAGATATTCCCACAGTAAATAACTTCATTTGCAAGCAAAATAGTACACAAATAGTTCTTAAATACTTGAAAGATTTGAATTTTACGAAACAGAAAGGAAAAATAAAACTTAAATCAGCACCAATTTACACATGCATGCAAATTAGTATCACATCAGTGATGAACCAAAATTTTTGTATCTAAAGGTGTGCAGAAAGAAAATCTATAACATCATATAGAAAAAAAATGCAGCATTATGTTTTCTTAATTGTTTAACTTCAATAATTTCACTCAGGGAACACCAGTGGCCATTTGGAAACATTTTTTTTGTTTTTGTTTTTCCTTTCTAATTTCTTTTCTTTTTGGATAAGTTTCCTCTTCTAATTTCTTTCTCTTACAAGCACTAGATCTTCAAATTATGACCATCAACACAGTAAAAGTATATTAAATCTTGGCTTGCAATAACAAACTTGAACCAAAAAATTAGATGATTGCTTTGCCATATTTGGTTCAGCATCCTTCTCTCCATTCTCATGCACATAAAGAATGAAATATAATGAGAACAATGCTAGCTCACCATAAAATCAACTAAAACATTTAACAGGAAAACATTATGTATCATATGACATAGTGGGAATTAAAAGAACACCTGGGTGGGGGATCCATCCCAACTGCCTTCCAGTCTAGCATTGCTCGGTGCAAAAATTGCCAAGTAGAGAAGAATATGCCACCAAATATAGAGTCTCGAGCAACTCCAGAACGAAGGCCTCTCCATAATGCACCCCATCCTTCCAAAGAAATGATTTGGGATGGCCTCCGAACATCATAAACTGGTGGTGGCCTCCCAGACCCAGTCATCATCCAAGGGTACTCTTGTATGGCACTGACCATATTAGGATGTTTGCTGTTTAAAATGGACAACATTCCTACCGAATGGTTCAATGTCCTCATGTCTAGAGTATATCCACACAGTAATCGGGCAATTGCTGGCACAACAGCTTTATTTTCTGTTACTAGAGTCGATCTTGAAAAGTGAGAAGCAGAGGTCACTTGTGCACGAAGTTTAATAAGTTCAAAAGGGGAGCTTGTCAGTGACTCCACAGCACCAGCTGCCATCCCTGCCATCAGGGCCTCGGAGATGTACACATAATTGTCTTCTCGACCATCTGCGAAACAGCCATTTCACCACATGATGCACTAAATGTTGTCGATGCTCTGGAAGGAAAACTTATTTCAATTATCCTGTTACATTATGCCATTTACATGAACACTTCAAATTATGAGGAGAAGGAAGTTGAGAAAGGAGAGTTTGCTGATTATGAGCAGATCAGTTCTGCTACTGCTAACATCAGAAAATGAGATCACTGAGACATGATTATATCTGTTAGATTTTTGTATAACATCTGCAGATTTTTTAATATAATTAACAAGAAAAGGTAGAACACCCACAGATTTTAGTTTTAATTAGAATGTAGCTACTCAATTGAATCCCTTTCTTAAACAAAACAGAGAGATGCTATTGACAGATTAGTTTTGTGTAATTTTACTATACAACTATACCTCTAAAACATCTGCACCCATTTGACTACACATGCTTACATACAACAAACAAATTAGACAATAAAACAGAAAAATTAGCACTATCCATGCCTGATACACAGCTAGATAGACTGATAGAACATGGAGAAGGGTGGGTTTGTATTTGATGGTCATAAAGTGACTCAGACGAATGGTCACTTTGAAGAAAAGTTAAAAGTGAAACACGTTGTGATTCCTTGGTTTCTGCATATTACATTGTAAATCATGAATCAAATTAACAAGGAGTAACTTTGTGATCGACTCAGCAATTTAATAAAATACTTAACAGACTGATGTTCTTTAATGATCAATGCTATGAAAGCTCCTAAGTTGTCTCTTTTTAAATTAGGCATAAAATATTAAAACATGGTTTGCATGTTTTATAATCACCCAAATTGTGGAAGAGAAATATGCACACTTGTTATATTAAGCATCCTACATTCAGGGTAAAATGACTTGTAAAGACTACTAAGTGAATGACAAAGAATACCTTTATAGAAGGCTGTCAAAACTTCATACATTCCAAAGCGAGCTCCCAAACCAAAAGTTTTCCCCCAGGCCAACCACTCAAAGCCAGTATACAAACCTGTGTTTTTCAAAAGAAAGCAAAAATCAAACTCCAAATAAAAGTTAGGATACTGACCATGACAAAATTTGTTTTTAGAAAACAAAGCTAGAAAGGGAAAGCAAGCATAATAGGCAGTAAGCAGGATACGGAAAAGAAGGGGGGTGGGGGTAGAGGAACTGCAAATTTTAGTTTCCATAGTTGTATATTCAAATTTCTGAGAGGTATCAACCAAAACAAATAGGATGTCCATCTTTCCTATCTAGACTGTCCTAAAACTAATTCAGTTTCCTTTTCTAATACTTGCTACTTTTTTTTTTCTCTATTCCATATATTTTTAAAATTTTTTGACAGTAAAAACTATAGAAAAAAAATTATAAAAATTATAAAATAATAATATCAAAAACTCTAAACCCATAATATTTCTCTTAATCTCCATGCCAAGTCAAAAGTGAAGATTCCGTTTGAGATGGACGAAATATGTATTTATATGGTAGTATTAACACGTAGATGACAAGGTAAAACAAACTAAGAGGAAATAGATAGACCACGTTTAAGGTTTAAACAAATGTTATGAATTGCCCTGCTGATTTGTAGCTTAAATTAATTTAGAGGTGTATTTCAGATTTCTTTTCTTCAAATTGAGAAGGCATCAACGCATACAATTGGTGAACATGCAACTAATCTTTTGACCATAACAAGCTAGAGTCTTTGTGCACCCTGCTTGCCCAAATTACAGCTTCAAGTTTTAACCAAATCAACTGTCTTCATTGTACACTACCATTAGTTTAAAGATCAGAGAGAAAAAGGTAGTGGCTGCAACAAAATCCATTTTACTGTTGCCATATTGATGCAGGCGCATATGAAAATTTATTTAGTATTTTAGTTAGTTTAGGATTTTATTTTATTTATTTAGTTTGAGATTCTTTTTTCCTATCTTTATTAGAATTTTAGTACTTTAAGTCTTTATTTAGGATTAGGATTACTATTTGATTAGGATTTATCTTAGCTATTATAAATAGGTGATCTTAGATAGAAAATTATTATTATCATCATTTGTTATTTTGAATATTTATTCAAGAGGTTTCTTTGAAAACCCAATTATCTTGTTATTATTCCAACACAATCAACCCTATTCTAGCCCTAATTGTTGAGTACTAATTGCCCTAAACCTTTCGGCTACATCACATATATTAGACATTCTCCTCTGCAGTTTAGCTTTCACAAAAAGCACAGAGCATTACCTATGGACTTAAGCTTTTCTCTCCATCTACCTTCCTCCCTCATTTAATCTTATAGGACTGAAAACTTAGTCCAAACACGGCATTATTTCCTAAATTTATAAAATTGAGGGCAAATGGTTCTCGATGTTCTTATGAATCAGCTATGAGCATTTCTTCTTTCCCCTTATCCTTCATTTGAAATTGGTAATGTACTTGAAAGCCAGCAGGTGGAGAAGGACAAAAGTATCAAACAAATTTGAAAATTCAATAACCACCACCAATATAGGAAAAGTAAGCATATCAAGGTTCCCAAAGTCACAATACACAATTCTATTTTGCCAAATATGCAACAGTTATATACCATTCCATCCATTTTGTCAATTCATATCAAACAAACAAAATGGGTAACCAGCAACTAACATTTTGACTCAAAGTGGAAGTCAATACATAAGTAAAATAAATAAAAGAGAAGCTTAAGGCTTACCTGAAATTCCTGACAAAGCTCGAACTCGATTTATAACCTGAGAGGCAGTCAATTGCTTACTGGAACTTGAACCAACCTGTTCACCTCGAAAAATCAGAATACATAACAGATATTAGAAATAAATAGATTACTGATTTTTCTAAAACAAGAAAAGGGTATTAAAAGAAAAACAGATTAATTTGAAACGAAAAGGGAAAAGAAAGGGAACCTGAATAAGTGATTTGATTGTGTCAAGAGGGTAAGTAAGGGCAGTGGCGAATACCACAGAACCTGAAGCGGCAATTGCATGAGTTGCAAACAAATGGTTCTGCAACAACTCATCCATTTCAAACCTGGGAAAAGTTAAAATTATCTATTTGTTATTTAATTCAGAGCAAAAGAATACAATTCGCTGCAAATGCACGTGAAAAGAGCTTATAATGTAACTTACTTGTATCCAACTGAATCAAAACGAAAATACTTTTATGCCATTTTAGCATGCATCAAATGAAAGGAAAATACTTGAATCTCCCGGGACTTTGTTTCCCACTTTCTTTAATAAGGAAAGAAATTAAGATAGGCAATAGCTAGAGTCCAGGGAGTCGTAAATTCAAAACATTATTTTTAATTCTAAATTAAAAAGTCGAGGAATGGCAATTTGACTCACTGAGTCAAGAAACGAAATGGATTTGATCAGACGGAGGACCAGAGCTAAGGGATTATCTACAACATAAGTAAAAGTGGCTTCCTCGATTTGCCACGTTTCACTTTTTTATTTTATCACGTGGCAGCTTACAGTGTGATCAGAAAAAACAAATTATCACTGAGTGAGTCAAACAAAAACAATGAAGAATGCTCTTCAAGGGTGTCCAGGGTTTTAAATTTGTGGCAGGACTTATAAAAGAAAACCCAAATTGCAGGAGGAGAACGGTGGCTAGGCTTTTTTGGAGAGGGAGAAAACTGGCAGCAGAAGGAAAGGGAGGAGAAGAAAAGAGTAAAGGGAAAGAAAGAGGGAGCCGCTGCCGGAAAGGCTTAGGCCAACAAGGGTGACGGTACCGGGGACTAAGTAATGGAGAGAGGATTTAGAGCAAGGGGTTGGCTGCTGCCAGTGGAAGGAGAAGAAGAGAGCAAAAATGAAGAAAAGAAAAAAGGTTCGCCATTAGTTTAAAATAAAAATTATTTATGAAGGATAAAATAAAAAGAAGTGGGTTGGATTCATCCAAGTCCAACCTAATTCAAGTTTAGTTAATTTATTTTTTTATTTATAATTTTTTTTATATATAAATTAAATTTATAAAAATAAGATAAGAATAAAAAGTAAAATAAGTTTTTTTGATAAATAATAAAAATGAACAATGAATTGAATAAAGTTAATAATAACTTATCAAAATTATTGAAGGATTCCAAAATTATTTTTAGAATGTTGATTAATTCTAAATAATTATAAAAGTATAAGATAAGAAAATAGTAATTAAAATTGAAGATAATTTAGAAAATTTCATCATTAAAACTAAAATTTTTTTAATAAGTGTAATTAATATTTATTTTATTTTGACTTTCAAAAAATATTTATTTTATTTTAATAATTTTATTGTATAAATTATGTAACGTACCAATAATTACTTTATAAATATTATATTTTCTCAATATAAATTTTATTTCGCTATTAGAATAATGTAATTAACAAAATATGATTATATTAATATTAGCATATATTAAGATATATAAAATCAAATTATTTTAAAAAAATTTTATTTAAAAAAAAAATTTTGCTTAGTAAGACATCAGAAAATATTTTTAAAATATTGATATTTTTAAAATTAT
>NC_030859.1:15343669-15384248 GCF_000208745.1 Theobroma cacao | reverse complement strand
AAAGAGTATATATATATATATATAAGAGTAATGGAAAAAAAGTCATGTTAGACAAATTAAAATAAAAATCAATAGTTAGTTTATTTTTGTAAAAGATTTTAAAGTAATTTGTATCCTCTTAAACTAGCTAGCAAGAATTTTTATTTAAAAAATTTAAAATTTAAATGTTCAAAAAGTAACAATTTTTTGAATTTCAACATAAATATATGAGAATAAGGATATAAATATGTATACTTAGAATAAGCTTTCCTAAAATATTGATATAAATGTATAAAAATAAAGGTAAAAGTCATAATAATGATTTCTTAAAGATCAAACTAAGATTAAAAAAAAACAATATTTAGGTTTTTATATTTTAAAATAATAACTTCTCAAAGTAGCTACCCAGAATTATTACAAAAAAATAAAAATATTAATGTTAAAAAAGTAACATTTTTTAAACTTTTAATGTAAATTTATGAAAATAAGAATAAAAGTACAAAAATTTCAAATTATTGTTCTTAAAATTTTGATGTTTATGCATAAGACTAAGGATAAAAAGTAATAAAAAATCAATATTTACTTTTTCTAAAAAAAATTTAAACTAATTTCTATCCTCTGAAAATAGATACTGAGATTCTTACATAAAATTAAAAATTTTATTGTTAAAAAAGTAACTTTTTTTTTTACTTTAAATGTAAATAAATGAGAATAAGGATTAAAATATGTAAAGTTGAAATAAGCCTTTTTAAAGTCATGATGGTAAAAAGTACTATCACCCAAATGAAAATAAAAAAACCAATATTAATTTTCTAAATATAAATTACTAAGAGTTTAAATGAAATTTCTATTTGTATAGACTTGTCTAAATATAAATGGCAATTACAATTAAATAATTTTCAAAAATATGAGGTAACTATTACATAAAATAAAATAAATCAAAAGACAAACCAAATGAAAAAACTAACAAATCAAAATATAATATGAAATTGAAATTATAATTTAACATTTCAATATTATCAATAGTTTCACTTGCGAAGCTCCTTCATCCATATTTATACATACAAAGTCAATCAACCAACTAATAAAGAGAAGATTTTATTGTTAGAGAAACGTGGTTTCCGTTTGGAAAGCCCACCGAGCTCAATGCTTATGTTGGAGAACAATTTCCTATCACAATCTTCTCAAAAGGAGATTAGTATGGTGATGATATAAATGTTGAGAGTGAAAAATTTACCAATATTTATAGTTATCAATTGTGTAGTGTACGATACACGATACGTATTGTATGATACAATACTAATTGAAAATGATACACAGATATAGTTGTATCACATTTGATCAAGTATCGAAAACGTATCGTTTGACACAGTCGATACACTTTTTATATGATTACTTATTAAAAATTTTATTTTTTATTATTTTTCGAGTTGAAATATGAAAAACTATTTTTTATGAGTTTCAATATTTAAATTTTAAAAAAATATATTAAAAAAATTGAAGTTCCTTTTGATTTCAACATGAGAAGTGTTTTTTAACTTTTAATTAATAAATTAATATAAAAAAATATAAATTTTATTTAAAACATATATTACCAAGGACCATGTTGACGATTTAAATTAAAAAAAATCATCAAGTCAATTTATGTCTTATAATCAATTTTGTTAAAAATTAATATTATTAAGATTTTTTCTTTATTTTACATATATAAATATTATTTATAATTAATTTTAAAAATTTTTACCAAATTTTACGATACCATATTCGATATTAAAAAATAAAATGTCGATAACAATTATGTCAATATCAAATGTAACATTGGGTAAATTATCTCTATCTCTAAGTTTTAATCATAATTCAATCGGGTCTATTAGTGTTAGAAATGATCACTAAGTCTATTAGTACTGGAAATAGACACTATATTCCAAGAGTATAAACACTTTTAATGGATTTTATTAAATGACCAAAATGTCCATCACATAAATAAGCCGTAATTGTGTCATTTGGAAGCAGATTCACTCATCACTGCCCACTGTACACTCCCTTTGCACCTTTTCGTCCTCTCCAGCCACCAATCGGCATGGCATGATCATGTTCATTAAAGTTTGCATTAAAATTCATTATCTCTTGCCGTTCATTCTAGAAAGTTCATTAAAATTTGCTACATAATAAAGTTTGCATTAAATTAATATGTGCGAAAGTTTGCAAAGTGTGTGACACAAACCATGCATTCAAATTGTCGTCATAAATATTTTGATGACCAAAAGCATTTCCATTGTGTTTCTTTCTTAATTTCTTTCCTTTTTCAGGTCTTTAAAAAATTTACAATGAAATTCAATTAAAACATGAAATCAGATAACATCAAAATACATAAAGTTCAAATTGAATTGCAATAGCTAACCTTTTTTCTTTGTTTTCCAGTTTATCGAATTGCTTGATCAAGTGATGCTGCTACCACTTATTCTTGCTTCTACTAACACACAGCCACTGTCTTGGAGTCAAAAGAACATCGTCTGCAATGGTAGGAACTTGCCAACTACCGCTTTCTGACTCCTGCATTTTCATAATCCCATATTCGTTGAAATAAGCAGAATTTAATATGAAAATAAGGCATAACAATTAAGAATAAATATACTATACTTCAGAGTAAGGTGCTAGAACTTAAATCAAGACTGAAACTTTAAAATTTTGAATTAAGTATACTAAATTTTAAGTGTTAAAATGATATCATCGAGTGTTGTAAGAACTATATTGTATGCGTTAAAGTATTAATGTATGTAACACCAATGCTTTGTGTCACGGTCCATACCAATCCTTGTGAGGTTGTTATAATGCTTTGTGTCACGGTCTACACCAATCCCTATGAAGTATTGTTTACTTTGACCCGCTAATCTTACATTTCTACCGCTACTTTGACAATGTGAGATTCACGTCCATACGAAAAACGTGACACTTTACCTCACCACCCTTTCTACCGCTTTCCCTTCTCTCCTCAACCCTTTTCTCTAATCTCTCTTCTGCTTTTTTTCTTTTGATTGTTTGGCACATACTCTCTTTCTTTATTATCTAAAAAATTTTGATATTTCCAAGCCATCAAAAACAGTGTCATTTTTTTATCCCAACCAGGTTAAAAAAAAAAAAAGAAAAGAAAAGAAAGCGCCTTCGACCCCTAGCTACAGTGCACTCATGTAGCTCACTTTCTAAATATATGATAGATTTCTTTCTCACAACTACATACATTGAATTTTGAAAATTAATTAATAATATTTTATCCATTATAATCATTACATACTAGAAAAGTACCCTTACTGTGCAGTGGGTTTGTAATATTTTATAAACACTTAGATATTAAAAATTATGAATTAATGATAGGAATTGTAAAAGCTATTATTGATATAATCTTGTTAATTAATATTTCATATATATAAAATTTGTCATAAATGCACAAAAACTATTATAATATGTACAAAATTGTTTTGCATTCTCAATGAGTAAGATGTTGTCCTAAAAAAGAAAAGAAAATAATCCTGCTAATTAATATTCGAGATATCTACAAATAACATTTATTACAATATGTAAAAAAATTGTTCCTATAAATCAATGAGCAAGCTGTTTTGAAAAACAGGATAAAAGTTCAACAACATTACATGTACTATGGAATCATTTTTGTGAAGGAAACCTAAGCATGCTAGTCCTTGATTTAATAGACCATCCACCATCAATAACACTTGTCTCTTGAACTAATAACATAGTGGCAATTAGAATAAAAACTATAAAGATTGAAAAAGCTATGTTGGTGGTGATCAAATAAATCTTAACAGAAAGCATGCCTCTTTTATTTTGTTCCTAATTAGATTATCTAATAATTGTTGCTATTGAAGAGAGAAGCAATTACACAGTTAAAATAGTCAAGTAGAGATAAACAAAAACCAAAACCAAAATTTTTATGAAAAAAGAAAATTTGAAAAAAGGAACCTAGCCACAAAATCTTCTACACCAAAGTTTTGATACAATAGCTAATAGTAGTGTCAAAGTCTAACCATTCATAGCATTAGCTTTACCCTAGTGTCATAGAAAAGCTTGGTTCATTCTCAGTGTGAATTGTAGAGAGGCAATAACAATTTACTTGCACAATAGATAACCAATCATAAATGTAATCCAATAGGAAATCAGTAATTTTTTAGCCTTCATACTAATCCCAGTGGCCATTAGTTTACTTTACACTCAAGGAAAGTTCATTTGTCATACTTTTGACAGGTAGATTGCCTCATATCTAGGAACTTTCAAATTCAAGAAAGTTTGACAACTACATAACTATTAGGTTAAATGGGCAGCTTTTGTTGTAAGTTTGCTAATGGAGATTAGAAATCTATTTGAGATTGGATACAAAATTTTAAAAGTTCTAGAAAGTGCACCTCTAAATTCCATTAGGATCCTTTGCAAGTTTTAGTCAAATTCAAACATAGAACCATATAAAATGTTTGACAAAATACCTACAAACATATATGGTACATTCTATGGGAACTAAGAACCACATGAACTTTAGAAAATTTAAATCACATGTAAGTAGAGCTAAACTGTAAAAGTTTAGTAGTGTCTACATATATTTGTAAAAATAAATTTCTGAACATGACAACATATGCAATTAAGGTCTTAAAAGATTTTGTGAATCTAAATCAAATATCTATAAAGCGTGACTTTTACATATATTTTTTAATTTGGTTTTAAAACAGGAAGCATATTTAAGTCGGGCCTTCTGTAAAAGAAAAGAGTCAGCTTTCAAAAAAAAAAAAACAGTTTAAATATGAGAAGAATAGATGATAGTCAAATATGAGTAGAACAAACAAACTATAAGAGAGTAATTCGAAAATTTGTTTACTTGTATATCAACCACGATGATGTAGTTGAAGTAAATAACAAGAAACACTATCTAGTTCCCTTTCACTTTCTCCACTAATTATCAAGGAAGAAGAATCATGACAGTAAAAATTTTAAATCCCTTTTATGAGATATAGAAATATTGCTAATTTTTTGATTGGTCAGATGCTTTCTATGAACAATAAATTAGTGATTGTTTAAGGAATAATCTATAAAGTTTTAAGACAAAAACATGTCTCTCTTAGTTGAATGTGATGCTATAATTCGTCATTAAATCAGATGATTACCTTAAAAGGGGAATAATATGCAACTTTTCAATGATACAATAGTCAAATGATGGTCCAAACCATAAGAAAAAGATGGAAGACTCTGGAATTATTTATCCCTTTAGCTTTTCACAATGCTTGTACACTTATGTCCTAGTATATAATTAATTCAAACACTAATACATATTCCTTGCATAAATGCATAAATGTGTTGTGAACAATAGAACAACACTCTAAACCTATGGAACTAATTCATAGTATCAAAATCAAATGGAATTGATATTGCACAAAGTACATCTTTAAATGATAGACAGGTCTAAAATGTGTATGTATGTAAACAAGCCTACAATTTTACTTTAGCTTCAATTCAATCAGTAGACCTCAGCAAGTCTTCAATTGGAGCTAACTGAAGACCCTCAAATTTTCTTTCTGTACAATAAACCTTTTTTTTTTCCTTTCCCTTTTCATTTACAAAGAAATAGTTCACCATTCAAGCTGGTAAATGTTACCAAATGTACTGGTCAACTTCAAAATTAACAAATTACTTAGATAAGCTGGCTCAGTTCTTTTCAAGTTTAATCCGTGAGGCTTAAGCCTCACCATAAAATACAAGAAGGGCAAAAACCTCTACAGGTGCATATAGAATTTTATTTTATTTAGTATTTTCATTAGCTTAGGTTTTTATTTATTTTATTTTATTTAATTTGAGATTCTTTTCCTATCTTTATTAGAATTTTAGTATTTTAAGTCTTCATTTAGGATTAGGATTACTATTTGATTAGGATTTGTCTTAGCTAGTATAAATAGGTGATCCTAGATAAAGGATTATTATTATTAATTTTTGTTTATTTTGAATTTTTATTCAAGAGGTTTCTTTAAAACCTAATTATCTTTTATTGTTCTAAATACAATCAACCACATTCAAGCCTAATTGTTGAGTTTTAATTTTCTTAATCCTTCTGGCTACATCAAGTCATATTAGAGCAAATAATCCTACTATTGTTTTAGCTAGGCAACTATGGTTGGTTGAGGCAGAGGATAAATTAGAAGCAACTAGCCCGAACAAGCTGAGTTGGCAGAGATGTGGAGAATGATTAATGACTTGACCTAGACTGTGCAAGCCTTGCAGCGTCAGGAACCAGTGGGAGCCTAAGTGAAGAATTTAGAAGGTGATCACAACTCCCTTGAGATTCAAGATCTTGAGGATGATGATGAATTTGAGATTGAGAACCCCTTTCATGAAGATAGACCTGCAAATCAAGTGACAATAGTTGGATTGGAAAGCCAGTTATTACATGCTCTTGATTTAAATGGTGGAGGAATCAAGATCGAAGTAATTGATTTTTCATGGGTAGTTTCATGTGGAGGATTATTTGGATTGGGAAGTTAGTTTGGAAAATTACTTTGAATAGAAACCCATGGCAGAAAATCAAAAACTATTATTTGTAAAGTTGAAATTGAAGGGTACAACACTTCAATGGTGGAAGAGAGTTGAAGAGCAATGTGCACGACAAAGGAAGCTTAAAGTCAGCACTTGGGAGCTTCTGAAAAGTAAATTATGAAAGTGGATTTTACCTGTTGATTATACTATGGAATTATAGGAAAAGTTTCATTATTTGAAACAAAATAACATGACCGTTGAGGAGTATACATCGGAGTTTAATAACCTATCAATTCGAGTTAGGTTAATTGAAAGTAACGAACAAATTACTTCTTGTTATCTTGCTGGTTTGTCTCATTCTATTGGAGACAAAATGGGAGTAGTTCGTTTGTACAATATTGAAGATACTCGTCAATATGCTTTAGCAGTGGAAAAATGAGTTTCATGTTATGGTGCTAGAAAGCCCTTATATGGCACTAATTAGCAAAATGATTCTAGAGCAAGACAAGGTTACCGAACATCCCAACAAAATTATTGAAGGGCTGCCACAACAAATAAAACTAATAAAGGTGCAACTAATAACTCTATTGTATAGAGTTATTTTGACACATTTTGGGGGCTTAAGTAGTTAGATTTTTGAGATTTTAGGTTCGGATCATATCATTTTCGGTGTTTTTCTAGTTTAAGTTTGATTACATGTTGAGTAGTTAATTTAAGTTATTTTAGTTAAATTTTATGTTATTTTATTTTAAATTACTTTAAGAGTAGTTATTGCTAATTTCTCTTATTGCTTTTGTAGGAAATTTGATGAAAAAGGATCATTTGATGAAAATCAGTGCAAGTATGGTGATGGCTTCATTCGTATATGTTTTGGTATTTTAACCATATATCTATCTACAAAACTCCAAATGAGGTGATTCTTGGACCACTAGAATTCTAAGAGGAAGGACTACAATGTTTATGTTTACCAATTTGCCTAGTTCTGATCGAATTGTGGTCAAAATATTTGTCTAAGTTGGAGTATTGTAGCAATATGCATGGACTAAACATGATACGGTATTGGAGCAGATCTTTCAATCTAGAAGTCCAATTGATGTGATTATTGATTCATTGAAAAGCTAAGATATAGGGCTAAAACTTTTGTGTTTACTACTTTACCCAGTTCGGAACATGTTAGGATGAAACTCACATTTGAAATTGATAGACTGCCACAGCACTGGGAGAACAATGCTACAACGCTAGTGAAAGGAAGCACACATGAATTTTCCAAAGAGCTCAGCACCTCAGCGCTGGTTGATTTTCCAAAAATAAAAAAAGTTGACGAGATTTTAGAAATTAGGTTATTTGGAGCCAATTTAAGGGACCTTTTTCAGAGATTTTAAGGAGGAGGCAGCAAGCAACTATTCTGAAGATTTGGAGCCAAGAACAAAGCAAGAAAATAAGAGGATTGGAGGAAGAATCAAGATCACAAAGCTCCAACTATTAGTTTTCTCTCTGTATTTTTGTGTTTTTCTTATTTCCTTTGACTTGGATTAATGGCTAAATTTCTTTGGATGAAGTTTTTATTAGATATTTTGAACTAATCTATTTTTTAAATCTCTTTCTTGCTTATCTTTAATGGGATTTGAATTGTTTATTCCAATTTGTTCTTAATACTTTTAATTGTCTGATCACCAATTAAATTGCTTTAGGAACCTAAACAAACTTGGGAAAGGGAGTTTAGTGTAGACTAAAATTGGGATAGCATATGATCATATTAATTGATTTGCGTATAGGATGAGGATATACATATAGGCCTTATGTAGCCAAATTAGAGCCTGAACTTAATGAGTCTGTTTTATTTTAATTCATATAGGGATATATTGTTTTAGTTAAAATAGATATTTTTATTGGATGAGTCGGGAGATCCTTATAAATAATTGAGGACTCTAGGTTAGCAATTTGACCCATTGAAATAAGTTAAGGTGGAAAGGTAAGATTTAGATGAAGTGTGAGGGATATTGTAATCCTAGGTTTGTTTGATTTGCTGTTTACCCAATTATCTTGTTGCTTTAATTTTTAATTAAATTAGTTTTAGTTGACTAATTTTTAGTTTAATTAGAATTCAGATTTTAATTATTTGAATAAAACTAAATTGTTCTAATTTTAATACTTAGTAAAATTTTAGATCAATTCTCTGTGGGATCGAGACTCTGCTTGCTTATATACTATTTATTCGATACGTATACTTGCGTAGTAGAATTTTAATTGATAGCAACTAATGTTAAAAAGAATGATAAAGGCAAAGGTATAATGTCTTATTGTGGACAAAATAGTTATGGTTCTTTTGCAAATAAAGGAGGTAATAATTCCCAAGTTCGATGTTTTACTGTGGGGAGAAGGGACACACCTCTTTTGCTTGCCCACAATAAAGAGTGAACTTAGTGGAGTTTAGGGAGGAATTAGAACCCATTTATGATAAATATGATAAGGAAATAAATGAATTTGATGTATATCCTGCACAAGGTGAGTCCTTGGTGGTACGAAAAGTGATGATTATAACAATCAATGAGGAAGCAGAAGATTGGAGGAGGCAAAATATTTTTTGCACACGAGTTGTTTGTGAAGGTAAAGTATGTGATCTTGTCATTGATGGAGGAAGTATGGAAACTATTATTTCAAAAGAGGCAGTAAACAAATTGAAGTTTCTACAAACAAACATCCTCATACCTACAAGATTGGGTGGGTTAAGAAAGGACATGAAGTACCAGAAACTACACAATGTGTTAGTCCCATTAGAGTGCTAAACGGGGGTAAATAGCATTAAAAATTTTCTGTTCAGCTCTTTAGAGCTTGAGGAACACTTAATCAACTATGTGATAGGAAAAATTAGAACTTGTTAGAATTACAAGACAACAAGTAAAGAAGAGTCAAGAGAAGTGGACAATGCAAGAGTATTTATAGTGGTTCGGTCCCTTTGACCTACATCCATTACCTTGATCTCCCAATCAAGGATTTTCAACCCAACTTCACTAAACTAGTGGAATGAACAACTTCCACCAAGCTTTTACAAGGTGAGCTTCTAACCCAAGCTCTAATCCCTTACAACAAGTTTTAGAGTGCTTCCCACACTCTAATTTCCCAAGAAAAAGAAGAAAAAGAAGTGCAACTAAGTACCGTTACAAGTCTGGACATATTACAATCAAGCTCAAACACTTTTTCTAGATATAGAATGAAGAATAAGTGTTTTTGGTGAAAGATATTTTGCTTTTTCTCAAAATGGCCCTTTTGTCTTCAAATCTATTTTTTTTTAATCGTTGGAGCTTCTTTTTATGCTTAGGGAGTAAGATTTTTCTGTTGGAAATAATTTCTAGCCGTTAGAAACAACTTTGATGCGTTTTTAGCCATTATTTTGTCCTCTAGTGTTTAAATTAAAAAAGGCAGACAAACTTTGACTAACCGATTACAGGCAGCTCTAATCTATTACAACTTTTCTGCCTTGCATTGTCCTGTTGTTGTTTTCTCTACTCTAACTGATTACAGAAAGCTCTAATTTATTAAAAGTTCTCTGTCTTCAGACTTCTTTTTTTTAGTAGACTTCCTCTAACTGGTTATGGTAGGCTCTAACCGATTACAAACTTTCTGTTTTCACTTCTCTACACAATAGTTTTCTTCTAATTGGTTAGCTCTTCCCTTAACTGATTGAAGCTTTACTTCCTTCAACCATAATCGATTAAAATTAGCTTTAATTGACTAAAAGATCTTTGAATTTTGAACTTCTCCATTTTGGCTCCTTTCAACGGTCAACTGTATTTTCAAACTTGTTTTTGATGCTTGAAGATACTAGGACCTTGTGTTCTAACCGATTAACTAGACCTTTTAACCGATTAGCATATTTCTATTTTGTTTCAACTTATCATACAACCATTCCTTAATTGATTAAGGTCCCTTGATAATCAGTTACTAAGGTTTTGTTTTTGTTCATTACTTGTTCTTTCCCTCGTAACTGATTAATTCTTCATTAAACTTAACAAGCTCCTTGACTTGCCTTTAATTAACAACTTTTTTAAGGGTGTTAACTTAAATCCTGCACACTTAAGTAACAAGATTAGATATAAATGAATGAGGAATGTTTTGTTATCATAAAAAACATATGGTGTCAACATTCTCCTTCTTTTTTGCTGATGACAAAACACTTCTAAATTAAGAGTGTAATGTCTATATATATAAAAAGAATTTATGTGCAGATTTGAGATTGCTCCCTCTGAGTATGTGCTTCCCTTAAGTATGTGCCTTAATAAAATTGTCCAATATATATGTATGACAAATAAAGGCAAGAAGTCATTCAACCATGAAAACATAAACCTTATAAGCATACGCATAATAAAGAAGCATAAGCATTCAACAATTGCTCAAAACATAAAACATTGTCAAATAAACCATACCATAAAACATCCAAAACAAAGACAATAAAAGGATATATTAAATACTGAGTTCATCATTCCCATCAACTCTACTTCTACTTCATAATCTTATTTTTTGGTTTTCTTATTTTTCTTCCCCTTTTTGGCATCATCTAAAAAGGTTCTAATATGAATAAGATGAAGGTGAGGATTAGTCAGTGCCAAAATAAACATTGAGAGGTTTGGGAGAAAAGTGGGATGAGGAGTCTGATAGGTTGGGGTGTTACAAGTTGAGAGGACTTTTGAGTGGAGGTTAGTGTTAGTTTGGCAGACTTTCTTCTTTTGAAGGTTTTGGTCTTGGTGGCCATAGTTTTCTTACCTTTACTAGCAGTTTTCTTTGTGATAAGAGCAATATCAATAGCTTTACCCTTGTCTGGATTTGCTTCTCGTACAGTTTGTTCTGTCTTAGGTGGAGCTAACTGAACTTCTTGATGCATCTTTGCTTGTTGTTTTACCTGGTCAGCCCTAACCTCCTTGAGAATATATCTAATAAAGTCAAAGACTAGTATTTCTTCAAATTCTCCAAGAGAACTTGCACCACTTTTTCCACCAACTAAGTGCTCTTTCTCTCTTTGGAGTTCATTCTCCACTTCATCTTCTTGTTCAACTTCCTTTTCACCTTTTCCATCTTTCTTTTCTTGACCTTGTTCTGTTTGCTCTTTCCTAATTTCCTATTCAGGTTCAACTTCTTTGTTTTCAGAATTCCCTATTTTATTCTGATCCGTATCTTTAGTTGTAAGCATTTCTTTTCTAGTTCCACTTCATGATCAGATGTTGGAATTTCAAATTGTTCTATAGAAGTCCTTTCATTAGATTGGCTTCTAATAGTGGTTGGAGCTTGATGGGATTTTTTTTCCTTGGCTTGATGAAACAGAGCTTCAAGCTGCTAAAGTTTTTCTTCAATCTTCGTAATCTTTGCAGCTTGATTAGTTAACTCCCCATCTATTCTCATGAGAAGACTAAACATCATGTCACTTGGAGGGGGGTTTGACTGACCCTGATGAAAGGTGTTGAGGGACTATCACTTGGAAGGGGTAGAGGTGTACCTTTTGTGATTTTAATACACTCATTCTTTTCTATCTTGTAACCTATTTTCAGCACACTACCTAAAAATATCCCATGATCCTTGTTTCTGATCAGATCAGATTGAAACCTTACATTCTATAATCTTTTCCTTTTCACTAGAGCTGTAAGAATGTTGCTATATGGCAAGTTTGCTTTATCCCCAGTAAGGTTGCCTTGATTCTCTCTACCATATGCCTTCTTACATTCAGTGGAATTTCATTGAAACCTGCTTCCATCAGCCACAAGTCTTGTGCACTCACATAACTAAAACTGCTACTTCTCCCATTTAGGGTGATTGCTATGAAATAATGGAGAATCCTAAGTTGAGCATTTTTAATCTAACTAGCGTTTCTCTTGGAAAGAAACTTCTCATTTTTTCCAGTTGCAATCTCTCAAAGATGGCTTGGATCATATTTCTCAAGCATCTTGTACTCTCTTATTTCAAATTTTGTTTTTAGGAATTGTCTTAAATCCTAAGCACCAATTTGAAAATTTCTACCATTTAAAAATAATTTTAAGCTATCTTAAGCAAACTCATCACGTTCTTCCAATTTAGTTTTGTCAAAAGCAATGCTAGAGTAAAGTTCTTTAACTAAGGTGGGGCTAAACATCGTATCTCTAAATGTATTCATGAACTTCAGGTTTAACGTTTCAAAATAATTTTCTAAATCCTCTTTCACTGCAGTAGCATCATTGAAACTAGCCTAATCAAAAAACTTCCCACAAGAGATTGTCACATTCTCAATCTTTCTAAACCTATCAGCATGAAAATGATTTCAAAATCGAGAGGATGAATCACTACCTTTGCCTGTGGGGGCTTTTACTTTTGTTGATCCTTTTTTTTCTTTGTCGCCTTCTTTTTGCTTCCCTTCTTATTCTTTGTTGAAGATTCTTTGATTTTTCCTGTCTTCTTAAAGGAATGTGATGGAGGATCATCAACTTTCGTTTTTCCTTTTCTTTTTTCAACTACTTTACGGGTAAGAGAAGATTTCGCCATAGGATTTTTTTTCTTAGGGCTACTCGGGTTTCAGAGGAAAGTAGAGAAAGGAAAATCTAAAGACTTTTGGATATTGATTTTCAATGTAACTAACTCTCTAAGTAGGTGGAGGGTCTTTCTATAGGGAGTTAATAACCGGTTACCCACGTTTTGAATGGGTGATGTCCTGTACCTTCTGTGTAGTTTTTTTTTTTATTTTAATGAAAATTCCTGTGTGATAGTTTGCCACAGCAGGTATCCTTTAATCGATTAGAGTAGGCCTTAATCAATTACTACGTTTCTGACTTGGAAGCCTTTTAGCTGCCAAACTTGCATTAATTAGTTAAGGGAGCAGTTAACTGATTATTACCTTATTGATTCAAGTTAACTCCCATAGCACAAAATTGTTTTAATTGATTAGGGAGGTCCTTAACTGATTAGAATGTATCCTTTCTTCCATGTAAGGTCCCTTTAGCAAACCAAAAATTCACTAGTCAATTATTCCAAGAGATAAACACTATCATCAAGCAATATATATATCATAAAAAACTTCATTACTTCAGCATAATTCAGACTTCACTAGCGTTAATCATCCTTAAATCTCTTCTAATTCTACAAAATTGTTCTTCATTCAATGGTTTGGGGAAAATGTAAGCCAATTGATGCAAGTTATCTGCAAAATCTATTTCAATATCCCCTTTAAGCACATGATCTCTAATGAAATGATGTCTTATTTCTATGTGCTTTGTTCTAGAATGTTGAACAAGATTTTTAGAGATATTAATAGAACTTAGCATATCATAATATATGGGAACTTTATGCATGGCCATTCCAAAATTATTTAGTTGTTGCCTAATCCATAGAATTTATGCACAACAACTATCTAGTGATATACACTCAGCTTCAGTAGTTGATAGAACAACAAAATTTTGTTTCATGCAGGACCAAGACACAAGCATGTTTCTAAGGAATTGACAATTACCGTTAGAGCTTTTTAGATCCGTTTTGCTACCAACAAAATCAGCATCAGAATAACCAAATAGATTGAAAGAAGAACTTTTTGGATACCATAAGCTTAAGCTTTGAGTATCCAAGAGATATCTAAAATCCTTTTCAGTACAGTCAAATGTGATCCTTGGGACATGATTGGAATCTTGCACATAGGTATACACTAAATAATATATCAAGTCTACTTGTAGTAAGATAAAGAAGGGAACAAATCAGTCACGACCCAAATTTGGGGCCATGACCGGCACAAGGGCTCAATGAACATAGTCCATTAAGCCTAAGGAAGCCTATCTATTATCTTGCTCATTTTTCCATCAATATTGCTAAGTCACATTTCATAACTTTGAATCAAAATAGTGATAGACATTGCCATCTCCTAGTGGTTTACTCATTGAAATATACATACATTGTCTGAACATATAGCTTAACAATTTACATTGGGTTTACCTATACACAACAAAAAGAGTATTCGACTTCCAACGGAGAGACTCGGACGAATATACAGCTACTGAATGCCTAGACACCTACCAAGGGTCGAATGTACGAAGACACCTCGACCTAGCTACCAGTTATCTCGTGATCTGAAAACATGAAGTTGAAAATGGTGAGTATAAACCCAGTGAGTGAACAAGGAAGGGAACAAGCAATATAATAAGGAAAAGTTTGAAATCATAATGCACTTATTTGAAAACGATGCACTTTAGCTTCAATCCTTATTAAAACCCTCAATTGAACCCTTGGTCACTAAATCATGTGACGATAGAGAATTCACATTCAACATGAAATTGGAGAAGTGGAAAATATGGCAAAAACCAATCAAATGCTAAGCGAAACATAAAGTTTTTCGCTCATTGCAACAAAAGGCATTCTCAGTTTGCATACAGTTCAGTTTTTCAAGCATATCCTCCACTACATGGGTCCAATTGACATGCTTGTTGAGTCATTAGAAAGCTAAGAGATAGGGCTACAACTTTGATGTTTACCAGTTTTCCTATTTTGGAAGGGAAGATGGTCAAAATCTTCATCAAAATGAAAGTATTGCACCAAAACCTGAGAGTTTCTCGCTGCGAAAAGATTTATTTTCATTGCAGCGAGATTCAGGGCAAATGACAAATAAGGGGTTTTCACATGCCACAAAATCCATCCCTACCATATTGCACATCAAAGTGAACACATCAACAATAATCAAGTTATCGACATTCAAAACAATCACATATTATAATCATAAACTTGTTATCACATATACATATATAAACATATATCAACAAATACACCATCCCACTTCATTCATCATCATAGCCAGATCATCATCATCATCGACCTATGCGCACTCCCTACTCGTACATAGTCGGGTCATCATCATCATCGACCTATGCGCACTCCCTACTCGCACATAGTCGGGTCATCATCATCACACAAGATTATTCATACGCACACACATATATGCATATATCAACATAGTATAGGAGCACATAGGTCCATTCTTTTACACTTTTCACATCTTCACAACATCAAAATATTTTGTCAAAGGTTTGTTCCCAAGGCACACGTTTTTAAAGACAAGTTGGAATAAATCATTCAATGTCTCATACCAATACAATTATGTCTCCCAAAACAATTTTTGAAATGCAAGTTCACTCACCAGTATTATTTGAGCCTTTAGTCGATCCTAACTCCCCTAATGGTCCAATTGAGATAATGGGGCTTCGTTGGAACCTACCATCAAATTAACATCACCATAATGTCAATTCATACTTATAAACCCTAAAAGCTACCCCTTAGCTAGCTTTCATATGCCATTTTAAATGGCTATCTATTCCCACTATCCTAGTCACAATAAAGTCAATACACAACCTCAATAATAAATCCACAAATCAATCACTAAACATTATCAACACTTAGAACCCAATGCTAATTTACTACTCACCTTGATGGTTTTGAAACTTTGAAATTCTTTCCAACAATTCCCAAGCTATTATAGGGCTTTTTTTTTTCTTTCTCTCTCTAAACACCTAGCTAGTGAGAGAAAGCATGGAAACAAGATTTTTTTCAAGGGTTTGGAAGTGAAAGAATGAAAGAGCACATAGTTTCCATAAAAGGGTGCACCGAAACATGAAAATTTAAGCTATTTTGGGAGAGGTTATAAAGCTTGATATCAAGCTTCCATGGAGGAAGGAAGCAACATGAAAAGGAGAAGAAGAAGAAGGAGAAAAGTTGCTGGAAAAGATGTGAGAAGCTGCTGGAAGCAAGAAGCTTATAGTCCAAGCTTATCCAATTCTCTTTGAAATTACAAAAATGCCTTTTAGCAAGTTAACTTGTTTTTCTCCCATCTGTTGTGCAATCTTTTTATTCTTTTGACACTGGGACAAGGTCCACAATGATCTACTCGGGTTTACGAAAACTTAAAATTTTGACTCGGGATGCAAAATGACCATTTTGCCCTTGTTGTTTCCTTCCATTTTAATTTAGTCCTCCCAACCCCCATTTAACTCCAATTTCCTTCTATTAGCTTCTTCTACACATGTACAAACAAAGTATGAAGTTTGTACTCCAACGTGATGTCCCTATAATATTTAAAATATTTATTTACCCGTATTATCTTTACTTAATAAAGATAAGTGACCCCATTAACATCATTTTTTTCCAAAATTCTTTCATTCTTCTTCTCCCCCACTTAGATTGACCATATACTCCTTCTTCATGAAAAATTTTGACACTGAATAAAATATTAATATTTTAATATTATTTTATTAATAAAATATCATTTTATTCTAAAAATTTTCTCTTGCCTCTTCTTGTCTCCTTGGCACCCAAAATATCTTATTATACCTATTTAGACCTTAAAATACCATAAAATCTTCTTTTGGGAATTTTTTTTGAAAAAAATGACGAAACTACCCCTGACCAGTGTTATTGCGTCTATGCATAGTTATGAGCCTATGGGGTTGAGGTCTCACATTCTCCCCCAGTTAAAGAAATTTGGTCACCGAATTTAAATTCAACTATAAGGTAGAGTATCTCTAAGTATCAAAGAGATGGGGATACTTTATTAGCATATCCTCCTCGGCTTCCCATGTCACCTCCTCGCTAGTCTGATTTTGCCATAACACCTTTACCAAGGCTAAATCTTTTGAACGGAGCTTCTTGACTTGCCGATCAAGGATAGCTACCGGTTGCTCCTCATAGGTCAGATCATCGTTCAACTGAATGGTTTCATGTTGTATTACATGTGACAAATCCGGGTTGTACTTCTTAAACATTGACACATGAAACACGGGGTGAATATTCGAAAGGTCTGGCTGTAATGCTAAACGATATGCCACTGTTCCAACTCTTTCGAAGATCTCGAAGGGTCCTATATATCGAGGGCTCAACTTTCCTTTCTTGCCAAACCTCATTATCCCTTTCGTTGGTGAGACCTTCAAAAAGACATGATCTCCCTATGGTGAGACGCTAGGTCAGATGAAACCTTTATCCAATAAATCCTCCAATTGATCCTTAAGCTCTTTAAGCTCTACAGGTGTCATTCTATATGATGGTATGGATATAGGTCTAGTGTCAGGAACCAAATCTATGCAAAATTCAATCTCCCGCTTGGGAGGCAAACTTGGTAGTTCCTCGGGAAATATATCCATGAACTCAATCACCATCGACACTTGGCTTATATCTCCCACCTTCGCTTGAGTATCCCTTACCACAGCCAAGTATCCTAAACAACCCTGTCTTAATAACTTTCTAGTAGAGAGGACCGATATCAAATTAGTTAGAGCATTACTCCTATCCCCCTGAATACTAAATGAGGGCTCACCGGGAAAATCAAATTTCACCAAATTATGATAACAATTCACGCTGGCATGGGAGGGTGCCAGCTAATCCATTTCCAAAATCACATCAAAGTCTAAGGTGTTTAACACCACTAGATTTACCAAAGTGTCTTTGTCCTTGACTCGAACTACACAGGACTCATATTCCCATTCAGCCACAATTACCTCCTTTAAAGGAGTAGACACTATTAATTGTTCCTCTCTCCTAGCACGATCTTTGCCCAAATGAGATACAAAACATGAAGAGATAAAAGAATGGGTAGCACCAGGATTAAACAATAGTCGAGCATTCATATTGCAAACGAAAAGAGTACCTGAGACCACCGCATTGGATGTCTGGGCCTCTTGTGGTGTTAAAGCAAACACCATCGCTTGTCCTTTACCGACGGCACTCTGACGTCTAAATCCAGAAGACCTGCGCTGAAAAGAAGTAGTAGCACCTCTCCCTCTTGATCTACTAACCTCCCGGTCAGACGAGGTTACAACTTAAGAAGCAGGTAAAGCCAGCTGGGTGGAGCCGCGAGCAGAACCTTAAGATTGATGAGTCATCGGGCAATTCCTCTTAATATGTCCAAGTTGACCGCACCCGAAACAAACTCTTGTAGTGAGAAAACATCATCCTTTATGTCGTACCCCACAAGCACTGCAAGGGTTGATAACTTGACTACTCTGCCTTGAATCCTGCTACCTTCCCCCACCAAAGGTTTTTTGCCCTGATCCAACGTCGGCACTAACCACATCACTCCCCGTTGGGGTAACCATGATTCCCTCCGTGGGCTCTGATGACTAAAAGATGACATCTCACTACTAAAATCTCTACGACCTTGATAACCCTCTATCTTGGCCCTTTTTGCTCTATCCCTCACATCCCTACTCTCACTAGTCCTCATTTTAATCCGCTGAGCACAATCCACTGCTACGGAACAGGTATTAAAGTCTCGGGAAGCCACAACCCTAAACAACGGTTCCATTAACCCATCCACAAATCTCTGAATCTTCATCTCCTCAGTGGAAACTAGGTAGGGCTCATATCGAGACAATTGCGTGAACTTGATGTCATACTCCAACACCGTCATACTCGAGGTCTGTACCAGAGTCTCAAACTCCCTAGCTCTAGCATTACGTACACTGAGTGGTAAAAATCGATCTAAAAAGACTGCACTGAACTGACTCTAAGTCAACGGTGCTGCATCCATTGGTCTGCCTCTACATAAAGAACTATACCACTCTTACGCCACGTCCTCTAATCGAAAGGCGGCTAGCTTGACTGATCGAACACTAGAGCATCCCAAAGCTTTACATATTTTCTCCATCTTATCTAAGAAGATTTGGGGTTTCTTCGATGCATCAGACCTTGAAAATGACAGAGGCTTGAGCTTAAGAAAATTAGAAGAGAAATCTCTAAGGGTCCTCTCTCAACCTCATGACTTTGGCGATCAGCCTGTCCTTGGGAGCTAAGAGATTCTTGTACTGTAGGTCTCCCCTCTACCACTTTCTGTATATCGTCCATACGGGTTGCCATCATCTCTATAACTCGATTAACTCTCTGCAGGCCTGCTGCCAAGTCCTCAATGGTAATGCCCCTAGTGGGCTGTCTATCCATTTCGCTTGAGGACTGTCCCTCATCTCGTCTACTCACAGGAGTATCCGCCCTCACTAGCCTAGTGGCCCTGCCACGTCTACCCCAACCCCTCAGGGTAGATGCCTGTGGCCTATTTGTCATCTCATTAAGGGCATTTTGCTCCCCTATCCATATTGAGGCAACTCGTGTCTTAGGCGGCATTTTTACCTAAATAAGGGCAAACACCCGTTATTAAACACATTTATAATCATATTTAAGGTAAAAGGTGGTTTCTAAGATAGGAAATTTATGCAGTCCCTTAGTCGTAAAATGTGCCGCGGTTCACACTTTATAACTGAAGTTTCCACATAAAGACCTGACTCTCCGCTGGACCAACAAAAAAAGTCCTAGGACCTAGACAACCTAGGGCTCTGATACCAAGTCTATCACGACCCAAATTCTGGGCCATGACCGGCGCAAGGGCCCAATGAACATAGTTCATTAAGCCCAAGCAAGCCTATCTATTATCCTACTCATTTTTCCATAATAATTGCTAAGTCACATTTCATAACTTTGAATCAAAATAGTGATAGACATTGCCATCTCCTAGTGGCTTACTCATTGAAATATACATACATTGTCTGAACATATAGCTTAATAATTTACATTGGGTTTACCTATACACAACAAAAAGAGTATTCGACTTCTAACAGAGAGACTCGGACGAATATACAACTACTGAATGCCGAGACACCTACCAAGGGTCGAATGTACGAAGACACCTCGACTTAGCTACTAGTTATCTCGTGATCTGAAAACATGAAGTTGAAAACGGTGAGTATAAACCCAGTGAGTGAACAAGGAAGGGAACAAGCAATATAATAAGGAAACGTTTAACATCATAATGCACTTATTTGAAAACGATGCACTTTAGCTTTAGTCCTTATTAAAACCCTCAATTGAACCCTTGGTCGCTAAATCATGTGACGATAGAGAATTCATATTCAACATGAAATTGGAGAAGTGGAAAATATGGCAAAAACCAGCCAAATGCTAAGAGAAACAGAAAGTTTTTTACTCGCTGCAGCAAAAGGCATTCTCTGTTTGCATATGGTTTAGTTTTTCAAGCATATCTTCCACTACATGAGTCCAATTGACATGCTTGTTAGGTCATTAGAAAGCTAAGAGACAGGGATACAACTTTGATGTTTACCATTTTTCCCAGTTCAAAAGGGAAGATGGTCAAAATCTTCATCAAAGTGAAAGCATTGCACTAAAACTCGAGAGTTTCTCGCTGTGGCGAGATTTATTTTCGCTGTAACGAGATTCAGGGAAAATGACAAATAAAGGGTTTTCACATGCCACAAAATCCATCCCTACCATATTGCACATCAAAGTGAACACATCGGCAATAATCAAGTTATCGACATTCAAAACAATCACATATTATAATCATAAACTTGTTATCACATATACATATATAAACATATATCAACAAATACACCATCCCACTTCATTCATCATCATAGCCGGATCATCATCATCATCGACCTATGCACACTCCCTACTCGCACATAGCCGAGTCACCATCATCATCGGCCTATGCGTACTTCCTACTTACACATAGCCAGGTCATCATCATCATCGACCTATGCGCACTCCGTACTCGCACATAGTCGGGTCATCATCATCATCGGCCTATGCGCCCTCCCTACTCGCACATAGCCGGATCATCATCATCACACAAGATTATTCATACACACATATATATACATATATCAACACAGTATATGAGCACATAGGTCCATTCTTTTACACATTTCACATTTTCACAACATCAAAATATTTTGTCAAAGGCTTGTTCCCAAGGCACCCGTTTTTAAAGGCAAGTTGGAATAAATCATTCAATGTTTCATACCAATACAATTATGTCTCCCAAAATGATTTTTGAAATGCAAGTTCACTCACCGGTATTATTTGAGCCTTTAGCCGATCCTAACTCTCCTAATGGTCCAATTGGGATAATGGGGCTTCGTTGGAACCTACCGTCAAATTAACATCACCATAATGTCAATTCATACTTATAAACCCTAAAAGCTACCCCTTAGCTAGCTTTCAATTGCCATTTTAAATGACTATATATTCCCACTATCCTAGTCACAGTAAAGTCAATACACAACCTCAACAATAAATCCACAAATCAATCACTAAAAATTATCAACACTTAGAACCCAATGCTAATTTACTACTCACCTTGATGGTTTTGAAACTTTGAAATTCTTTCCAACAATTCCCAAGCTATTATAGGACTTTTTTTTTCTCTCTCTAAACACCTAGCTAGTGAGAGAAAGCACGAAAACAAGATTTTTTTCAAGGGTTTGGAAGTGAGAGAATGGAAGAGTACATAGTTTCCATAAAAGGGTACACCGATACATGAAAATTTAAGCTATTTTGGGACAGGTTATAAAGTTTGATATCAAGCTTCCATGGATGATGGAAGCAACATGAAAAGGAGAAGAAGAAGAAGGAGAAAAGCTGCTAGAAAAGATGTAAGAAGCTGCTCGAAGCAAAAAGCTTATAGTTCAAGCTTATCCAATTCTCTTAAAAATTACAAAAATGCCCTTTAGCAAGTTAACTTGTTTTTCTCCCATCTTTTGTGCAATCTTTTTATTCTTTTGACACTGGGACAAGGTCCACAATGATCTAAACTACTCGGGTTTACGAAAACTTAAAATTTTGACTTAGGTGCAAAATGACCATGTTACCCTTGTTGTTTCCTTCCATTTTAATTTAGTCCTCCCAACCCCCATTTAACTCCAATTTCCTTCTATTACCTTCTTCTACACATGTACAAACAAAGTATGAAATTTGTACTCCAACGCAATGTCCCCATAATATTTAAAATATTTATTTACCTGCGTTATCTTTACTTAATAAAGATACACGACCCCATTAACGTCATTTTTCTTCAAAATTCTTTCATTCTTCTTCTCCCCCACTTAGATTGACCATATACTCCTTCTTCATGAAAAATTTTGACACTGAATAAAATATTAATATTTTAATATTATTTTATTCCAAAAATTTTCTTTTGCCTCCTCTTGTCTCCTTGGCACCCAAAATATCTTATTATGCCTATTTAGACCTTAAAATACCATAAAACCTTCTTCTGGAAACTCTTTAGAGAAAATGACAAAACTACCCCTGGCCCGTGTTATTGCGTCTATGCATAGTTATGAGCCAATAGGGGTTGAGGTCTCACAAAATCATATCTCTATAGAGCTTTTGGTCCATATCTTTTCCTTTATCACCTTTGTCAAGCTTTGTGGAGGGGCTCGTAGGAGTTCCAATTGATTTCATATTCATTACACCAAACTTTTTCAACATTTCTTTGGTATGCTTCTCTTGGTTGATGAATATTCCATTCTCACATTGCTTGATTTGTTGACCAAGGAAGAACTTTACTTCTCCCATCATGCTCATTTCAAATTCTCCCTACATTGCTTTAGGAAAATTCTCACACAACCTTTCATTAGCAGCACCAAACACTATATCATCGACATAAATTTGAACAACAATGAAATCAATCTCATTTTTCTTAAAAAACAAAGTATTGTCTACACTTTTCTTAGAATATCCCTTTTCAATCAAAAACTTAGAAAATCTTTCATACCAAGCTCTAGGAGCTTGCTTGAATCCATAGAAAGCTTTATGCAGTTTATAAACATGATCAATTTTATCAAACACTTCAAAACCAAGGGACTGTTCAACATAAACCTCTTCTTGTATAAAACCATTAAGTAATGCATTTTTAACATCCATTTGAAACAATTTAAAATTCATAAAGCATGCATAGGCAAGTAAAAGTTTAATAGCTTGTAGTCTAGCTACAAGAACAAAAGTTTCATCATAATCAATACCTTCTTCTTGATTGTAGCCTTAAGCAACTAACCTGGCTTTGTTTTTTAGCACATTTTCCAACTCATCCCTCTTGTTCTTAAATACCCATTTGGTTCCTACAATTGGATGGTTGGTTGGCTTTGGAACTAAGGTCTAAACCTTGTTCCTTTCAAAGAGGCCTAACTCTTCTTGCATAGCAATCATCCAACTCTATTCCTTTTCAGCTTCTTTAAAGTTCCTTAGTTCCACTTGTGATACGAATGCTAGAAACTCACAAGCTTCCCTTAATCCCCTTATAGATTTGACGCCTTCCGAGGGATCACCAATGATAAGTTCTTGAGGATGATTCCTTACAAATCCCTAGCTTTTAGGAAGATCATTATGCTGTTCTTCAGTTCTTTGCAAGTCTCCTAATGGAGTGTTTTGGAACTCCATCATGTTCTTTGTTGTCTAAGCTCATTTTTTCCATTTTCTTCTCAATGTCATATGCATCATCATCATCAAGCACTACCTTTTTTTGTGCAACATTATTCTCATAAAAAACAATATGAATTGACTCTTTTATGACTAGAGTTTTTTTGCTAAACACTCTATATGCTTTAGAGTTCAATGCATAGCCTAAGAAGATTGCTTCATCACTCTTAGCATCAAATTTTCTCAAGGTGTGTTTTTCATTATTGAAGACAAAACATTTGCATCCAAAACTCCTTAGGTGGGAAATTGTGAGACCTCGACCTCTGTAGGCTCGTAACTAAGCATAGACGCAATAACACGGGCTAGGGATAATTTCGTCATTTTCTTAGTAAGCCCCTAAAAGTAAGTTTTAAACAATATTAAGGCCTAAGTAGGCCTAAGGCATAAATGAATAATGAAAATAAGGGTAAAATGACGAAGGAAATAAAAATGATGACGATTTCCACGATAGGGGCAAAATGGTCATTTTTCACCTTAGGTCAAAATATTTAAGTTTTCGTGAACTCGAGCATTTCTAGACCATTATGGACTTTGTTTTAGTGTCAAAAGAGTAAAAAGATTGCATAAAGAATTGAAGGAGAACAAGTTAACTTGCGAGGGCATTTTGGTAATTTAAGTGGAGTGGATAAGCTTGGGCTATAGATATCTCTTTCTTTTAGCAGCTTCTTCTCCCATTTTCCAACAACTTCTTCTTCTTCTTCCTTCTTCTCTTTCACGTTGCTTCCAACCTCCATGGAAGCTTGATATGAACCTCCATAACCTCCCTTAAAATAGCTCCACTTTTCATGCTTTTGGTGCACCCTTTTATAAACCCTTGTGCTCTTCCACTCTCTCCCTTTAAAACCCTTGAAAAATCTTATTTCCATACTCTCTCTCACTAGTTAGGTGTTTTAGAGAGAGAAAGAAGAAGCTTTATTAATAGTTTGAAAGTTTTTGGAAAGAATTTCAAGCACAAAGCTACCAAGGTGAGTAGTGAACTAGAATTGATTTTTAGTGTTGAAAATGATTAGTGTTTAGACTTGTGGGTGTTTAGGTAGTTGAGGTTGGAAATTCACTTTGGAGTGATTAGGATAGTGAAAATGGATATCCATTTAATGGCACTTGGAAACTAGTAGGTGATAGCTTGTAGAACTTGTAATTATGAGAATTGAGTTAATTGTGATGTTAATATGATGATAGGTTCCAATGAAGCCCCACCGTCCCATTTGGACCATTAGGGAAGTTAGAATCGACTAAAGGTTCAACGAAATACCGGTGAGTGGACTTGCATTTCAAACTTGTTTTGGGAATGTGAATGTATTTGCACAAGATATTTGAATCGTTTTATCCAACTTTTCTTCGAAAATGTGTGGTAGGGAGCAAGCCTTGATTAAATGTTTTTTATATTGTGAAATGTGAGATGTGTATAAGGATGAATCCATGTATTTTTTATTATGTTGGTATGGATGTATATATCTTATGAATATGTGTTGTGTATCGATGAATGATGTTGGGTGAGATGATAGAGTGTGCGAGTAGGGAGTGCACACATGATGATGATGGAGTGTGCGAGTAGGGAGTGCACACGTGATGACGACAGAGTGTGCGAGTAGGGAGTGCACACATGATGACGATGTATGTATATGTAAATGTGTGTGTTATAGAAAATTCATGAATATGGTTTATGAATGAAATGCATGTGAAATCTTGCATGTTGAACTTTGGAAATTTCTAGGCTTGTTTAAGTAGAACTTGTCTTTGTAGCTAAATAGCCTATCTTTAAGAGAATCAAAAGTTATTGTTGGTGTCCAGTTCTCGTTGCAGCAAAAAACTTTCGAGTTTGGAGGGTTGCATTGGTTTGATTCTCACTGCAGCAAAAAACATTCTATTTCTGCTGCCTGCAACTCGCTGTAGCGAGAATCCATTCTCGCTGCAGCGAGAAACTTTTTGTTTTACAGAACGAATTTCGTTGCAGTGAGAATGGATTCTCACTGCAGCAAGAAACTTTCTGCCGTGCTTATTATCTTGTTCCCTTGCTACTCTATTTCCTATTTCCTTGGCACCATAGTTGAGTGTGGACTTCCAAATTTAGGAATTTATTTAATTAAGTTTGAAATGAAGAGGTTTGTTGAGAAACCCTCGGATGGTTGAGAAACCCTCGTTCCCTGATAATTTGAGCCTAAATTTCGCTGCAACAAAAAATCATTCTCGCTGCAGCGAGGACCCGTCGTTTACTTGACTTGAGTTGCATGAATGCTATTAAAGTTTTCACTTTTCAAATCCTTTGTTGAGCATGAACTCTTTATCATCAAGTAATTTACTCATTGGTGGTTTAAATGAGAAGTTTTAATAAAAACCAAACTAAATTGCATTATTTTAAAGATAAATGCATCATGATTTCGTTAAATCTTCCTTATGGTATGCTTGTTCCCTTCCTTGTTCACTCATTGGGTTTATACTCACCGTTTTCAACTTCATGTTTTCAGATCAAGAGGCAGCTGGTAACTAGGTCAAGGTGCCCTTGTAGATTTGATCCCTTGGTAGGTATCTCGGCATTCAGTAACCGTATGTCACTCGGGTCTCTCCGTTGGAAAACGAGTCTCCTTTTTGAGATGTATAGATAAATCTGATGTAAATTATTAAGATACATGTTGTAGACAATATATGTATATTTTGATGGGTAATGCCACTACAAGTTGGCAATGATTAACATTATTTTGTTTCGAAATTATGAAATGTGACCTTAATAACTTTGATGGAATAATGAACAAGTCACATAGATAGGCTTGCTTGGGCTTAGTGGGCTATGTCCATTGAGCCCATGTGCCGGTCATGGCCCGAAATTTGGGTCGTGACAGAAATATTTGGTTTTCTTCCTTTTTAAAGCTCATCAAGTGTTTTAGAAGTCATGGCTTTAATGGAAACTCTGTTAAGAATATAAGCTGCAATGTTTACAACTTCAGCCCAAAAATATTTTGGCAAGTTATTTTCACAAAGCACTGTTCTTGCCATTTCTTTGAAAGCACTGTTCTTGCTTTCAATAACCCCATTTTGTTGTAGAGTTCTAGGAGTAGAAAATTTGTGATCAAACCCATTATCATTACAAAAGATTTCAAAATTATCACTTTCAAATTCACCACCATGATCACTTCTAACATTAACAATGGTGAGGCCTTTTTCATTTTGAACTCTTTTACAATGTTTAACAAAATTTGACAATGCATCATCTTTATGAGCAAGAAAATATACCCATGTATATCTAGAGTAATCATCAACAATAACAAAGTCATATGACTTGCCTCCTAAACTAGCCATAGTGATTGGTCCAAACAAGTTAATATGCAATAGTTCAAGTGGCCTAGAAGTTGATATGACTTTCTTAGATTTAATAGAACTTCTAACTTGTTTCTTAAATTGGCATACATTGCAAACCTTGTCATTTTCAAATGATATTTTTGGTTGTTCAATGACTAAGTCTTTTCTCAAAAGTTTTAGGATTGTGTTCATACTAGCATGTTCTAGTCTTCTATGCCATAGCCAACTATCACAAACATCATTGGCAATAAAGCATGATTCACTAGACTTAATTTTATCAAGAAAAATGACATACATATTCTTAATTCTTTTGCCAATGAATGTTACATTGTTAGTGTTAACATCAATCATTTGACATGCATGGGAGTCAAAGTATACTCTAAAGCCTCTATCACAAAGCTGAATAATGCTTAGCAAATTATGTTTTAAACTTTTAACAAATAAGACATGCCTGATTTGAGTTTGAGATGTGTTGCCAATGGTTCCAATTCCTTGAATAATATCCTTGGAGTCATCACCAAAAGACACATTACCACTATTCTTCCTATCAAGCTTGACAAACAAATTTTCATTCCCAGTCATGTGTCTTGAACAACCATTGTCCAAGTACCAAGGCTGCTTTTCCTTTGGTTGAGCTTCAAAACATTAATTTTTTTTGTTTTTCCTCAACCTACAAAATAGATTTTCAGTTTTTCTTTAAAGGTACCCATACTTTGATGGATTCTTAGGGGTTAGCAATCACATGGGATCCTTTAAGAACCCAAACTAACTTGGTTTTTGGACAAGTTCTATCATAAACGAAACAATCATAAGATAAATGTCCTTTCCTACCACACATATATCAATGATATGAGATAGCATTCATTTTCCTTCTAAGACTTGTTTTCCTTTTAAACTCTTGTTCATTTTTTTGGTTTCAGTTTTGATCTTTCTTCTTTATCAACTTTAAGTGCAACATTTTCATCAACAACTATTTGTAATTCTAAATTCTTACTTTCCAATTCAAGCTTCAAAAATTCAAAATCAGTTTTAGATTATTCAAGTTCAGTTTGAAGCATGTTTCTTTGTTTAAAAACAGAGTTGTACCCATGCTTAATTTTTTCTAAATCTACATTCAATGTAACCGTCTTTTTCTTCATAGTTTTACATTTTAAGGCAAGTTTTTCAAATTCAGCATATAAACGGTCATATTCATCTTGCAAGTCATCATAGGAAATATCAAATGAAGTAGAAGTTACCTCAATTTCTTCATCCTTTGCCATCAAGTATAAATTGGCTTTTTCTTTCAATTTTTCTTTTTCCTCTTTTGAACTTGATGAATCACTATCAGATCATGTTGCTGCCACCATTGCTCTTTTTCGTTTCTTCATTTTCTCCTATTCTTTTTTTTTTTCATTTCAAGTTCATGTGTGAGGAGTGAGCCATAAATTTCATCAAGTGTGACCACATTGAGATCTTTGGCCTCTTGTATGGCCATGACTTTGGGTTTTCGACTCTTAGGGAGACATGTAAGTAATCTTTTTACTAACTCATGTTCAGGGATGGTTTTTCCAAATTGATTGAGCTTGTTTGTAATATTGTTAAACTTATCAAACATGGTAGTGATATCTTCACCGGGTTCCATTTTAAACATTTCATAATTATGGGTGAGTAAGGCAATTTTAGACTCATTTACTTGTGAAGTTCCCTCATGAATGACTTTAAGTTTTTTCCAAATCTTTTTGGTTGTAGTACGGCTAAAGATTTTGTTGAATTCTAAAGGAGTAATGCACAATGACGGGTTTTGATGGCTTTAAAATTTGTTTGGACCTTTTTGACTTCAGATTCAATCCACTCAGCTCTAGGATATGGCATTTTCTTACTAGTGACAAAACTAGGTGAGGTGGGAACATAAGGTTTTTTCGTAATAACATCCCACAATTCATAGTCAAGGGCTCTAATGTGTATGGACATCCTAGTTCTCCAATAGGCATAATTTGATCCGTCAAATAGAGGAGGACTATTTATAGATTGACCCTCAGCAACAACTGATTTTTTGCAAAGCCATGTGGATATTCCATAAGGATGTTAAGCCTTAAAATTGAGGGTATAACTCTAATACCACTTGTTGGTCCCATTGGAGTGCTAGATGGGGTTGAATGACACTAAAAATTTTTTATTCAGCCTTTTAGAGCTTGAAGAGCACTTAATCAACTAGGTGACAAGAAGGAGTAGAACTTATTAGAATTGCAAGACACCAAGTAAGGAAAGGTAAAGAGAAGTGGACAATGCAAAAGTATTTATAGTGGTTCGGTCCCCTTAACCTACATCAATTACCTTGATCTTCTAATCAAGGATTTTTAGCCTAACTTCACTAAACCATTGGAATTAATAGCTTCCACCAAGCTTTTACAAGGTGAGCTTTTAACTTAAGCTCTAATCCCTTATAACAAGCTTTAGAGTGCTTCCTACACTTTAATTTTGAAGTACAACTAAATACGTTTACAAGTCTAGCCAAATTACAATCAAGCTCAAACACTTTTTCCAGATATAGAATAAAGAACAAGTGTTTTTAGTGAAAGATATTTTGCTTTGTTTCTCAAAATGGATCTTTTCTCTTCAAATCTAATTTTTTTGACCGTTGTAGCTTCTTTTTATACTTGGGGAATTAGATTTTTCTGTTGGAGACAATTTCTAGCCATTAGAAACAACTCTGATGTACTTCTAACTGTTATTTTGTCCCTTAGGGTTTAAATTAAAAAAGACAGATAGACTTCAGCTAACCGATTATAGGCAACTCTAATCAATTGCAAGTTTTCTACCTTGCACTGTCCTGCTATTGTGTTCTCTATTCTAATCGATTATAGGAGGCTCTAATTGATTAAAAGTTCTCTGTCTTCAGACTTTTCTTCTTCAGCAGACTTCCTCTGATTGGTTATGGCAGGCTCTAACTGATTACAAACTTTTTGTTTTCACTTTTCTACATAGCAGTCTTGCTTTAACTGGTTAGCTCTTCCCTTAATTGATTGAAACTTTACTTCATTCAACCATAACCGATTAAAATAAGCTTTAATCAAGTAAAAGATCTTTGAATTTTGAACTTCTCCATTTTGGCTACCTTCAACGGTTAACTATATTTTCAAACTTGTTTTTGATGCTTGAAGATACTAGGACCTTGTGCTTTAAACGATTAACTAGACCTTTTAACTGATTAGCATATTTTTGTTTTGTTTCAGCTTGTCACGTAGCTATTTCTTAACTGATTAAGGTCCCTTGATAATCAGTTACTAAGATTCTATTTTTGTTCATTACTTGTTTTTTCCCTTTTAATTGATTAACTCTTCATTAAACATAATAAGCTCCTTGACTTGCCTTTAATTAACAACTTTGTTGGGGGTGTTAAATTAAATCTTGCACACTTAAATAACAAGATTGACATTAATGAATGAGGAATGTTTTGTTATCATCGAAAACATATGGAGTCAACACAATGTTTAGTGAAATTCACTATCGGAGATAACTTAGCTAATGAGGCCTTATGTGATGTTGTGCCAATGGATGTTGGTTATATTCTTGTTGGTAGACATTGGTTGTATGATCATGATATGGATCATAAGACAAAGCCAAATACCTATTTCTTCTATAAGGATAACAAGAGGTATACTTTATATCCTCATAAAGAAAAGACTAAGAAATCAGCAACTTCAAGCCCCACACACTACAAAATCACTGGGTATTTATCCATTGAAAATTTGAAGCTGAAAGTAGTGAGATGGGAATTATGTATGCTTTGGTAACCAAGCATTTGAAAAGTGATCAAATGGGTAAATTGCCTTAATATCCAATCGAAATTTAGCAACCATTGAAGGAGTTTAGAAAGTTGGTTAATGATGTTATGCCAAAAGTCTACCACTTTTACAAAGCATCCAACATCCAATTGACTTGGTATTAGGAGCATGATTACCAAATTTGCCAGCATATAGAATGCCACCTATGTAGCAAGCCAAGGTACAAAGACAAGTTAAGGAGTAGTTGAAGAAAGGTCTAGTGCCTGAAAGTAAAAGTCCTTGTGCTTGCCTAGCTTTGTTAGTTCCTAAAAAAGATGGTTCATAAAGGATGTGTGTGGACAATTGTGAAATAAATAAAATTACTGTCAACTATCGTTTCCTATTCCTCTATTAGATGAGATGCTTGATCAATTAGCTGGTTACAGAGTGTTTTCAAAGATCAATTTGAAGAGTGGATATCATCAAATTAGAATGAGGAGTGGAGATGAATGGAAAACAACCTTTAAAACTTTGGATGGATTATCTGAATGGTTGGTGATGTCATTTAGCATTTCTAATGCACCAAGCACATTCATGAGAGTCATGATAGAGGTGTTTAAGCCCTTCTTGAATTCATTTGTGGGGGTTTAGTTGGATGATATTTTGATCTATAGCCGTACCAGGGAAGAGAACTTAAAATGTTTACGACATGTTTTAGAAGTACTTTAAAAGGATCAGCTTTATATAAACTAGAGAAAGTGCAATTTTGTACAACTAAAAGTGGTATTTTTTGGTTTCATTGTGTTAGCAGAAAGTTTGAAACTAGATCTAGAGCAGATTTGTGTAATTTCAGAGTGGCCAGCACCTATTCTATCAAAGAAGTAAGGAGTTTTCATGGATTGGCGTCTTTGTATGAGAAATTCATTCAAAATTTTTGTTTTATTATGATTCCTACAATTGAATCTTTGAAGAAAGATGGATTTGAATGGTCACATTCTGCACAAAAAGCCATGAAAAAGTGAAAGCTTTGATGACTAAAGCCCCAATTCTTGCACTACCAAATTTTGAAAAGTTATTTGTTGTTGAGTGTGATGCTTCACATGTAGGAATTGGAGTAGTTCTTAGTCAAGATGGAAGGCCTATAGAGCTTTTTAGTGAAAAATTGACGGACTCTAGACGACGTTATTCAGTTTATGACTTAGAGTTTTATGATTTGGTAAGGGCTATTCGTCATTGGGAGCACTACTTGGCTTATTGTGAGTTTTCTGTTTATTTTGACCATTAAGATTTCAAGTACTTGCATTCACAGAAAGAGCTTAGTGATTGACATTCTAAGTGGAGTTCTTTTTTTGAAGAATTTAATTTCTCTATAAAATATAAGTCTGGATAGTCTAGTACTATGGCTGATGCTTTAAGTAGGCGATATGTACTATTATTACTTATGAGAACTCAAGTTATAGGCTTTAAAGAACTTAAAAATTAGTGTAGTTCTGATCCTTATTTCAGCAAGATAATAGTTGGTTTGCAAGGTTCATCATAACCTAGCAATTTACCTTATAGGTTGCATAAAGATTATTTATTTGAAGGTAGCCAATTGTGCATTCTAGAAGGATCTTTGGATAAGCAAATCATTAGAGAACTTCACGGGAATTGTTTGGGAAGACATTTTGGTAGAGACAAGACTTTGGCAATGGTGGCTGATCGTTATTATTGGCCAAAAATGCGTCAAGATGTGGAAAGGTTGGTGAAAAGATGTCTAGCTTGTTTATTTGGTAAAGGCAGTGCCGAAAACAGGTTTGTATGCTCCTTTACCTGAGCTAGATGCACCATGGATTCATTTGAGTATGGATTTTGTTTTGGGACTTCCAAAGACAGTAAAAAGGTTTGATTCTATCTTGGCTGTGGTGGATCATTTTTCAAAAATGGCACATTTTATTTTGTGTTTTAAGATTACTGATGCAACTCATATTACTGAATTATTCTTTCGTGAGTTTGTAAGACTACATGATATTCCAACTGCCATTGTTTCTGATAGAGATGTGAATTTGTGAGACAGTTTTAGGAAACTTTGTGAAGGAAATTTAGGACAGAGTTAAAATATCCTAGTACTTGTTGTGAATCGAAGGTTGGGTAATATGTTAAGATGTCTTATTTAGAACAGCCCAAAGACTTGGGATTTAGTCATACCATAAGCTGAATTTGCCTACAACAATTCTGTAAATCGAAGCATAAAGAAGACACCATTTAAGGCTGCATATGGATTAAAACCTCAACATGTGCTTGATTTAGTGCCATTACCACAAGAAGCTAAAGTGAGAAATGAAAGAGAGTTATTTGCTAATCATACTCGGAAGATTCATGAAGAGGTAAAAGCTACCTTAAACGCCATCAATGCATAATACTCTTTTACTGTAAATCAACATTGTCGTAAGCAGGAATTTGAGGAAAGTGATCAAGCACTTGTGCACTTGAGGCAAGAAAGATTTCTTAAGGGTATATATCACAAGCAAGTATAGAAAGTTTGGACCTTGTAAAGTGCTAAAGAAAATCAGTTCAAATGCCTATTTAATTGAGTTACCACCTGAGTTACAAATCAGTCCTATTTTCAATGTTTTGGACCTGTATCCATTTGATGGATGTGATGAGATTGCATCTACCATAGACGTTCAAGTTCAACACCTTCCAATTGCTAAGGTTGAAGTTACTGAAAATGTGCTAGATGTGAAACAACTAATACAAGTAGAATAACTACTTTGCACAAAATAACCACTTCACACGGATGATAGTGAAACTAACTTAGAATAAGTGGTAGGGTTCATGAGTTACTTTCATCTTGGGATGTTCTAGAGAGTTTGGCTTGGTAGCTTAGATGTGGAGGTAGTTAAGAGGTCTTCCTTTTAACCTTTTCCTAAAATACAAGTGTTCCACTTTCCTATCCTGTTCTAGTGTACCTGTTCACATACAACTTTTTCTCTTGTACCTATTCACGAATAGTTTCTTATCTTCTACCTGTTCACGTATAACGTTTTCTCTTGTACCTTTCATGTATACCTTTTTTTTGTTATCTTCTACTCGAGAACAAATCTTATTACACCTAATTACTTCAACGACCATATAATGCATTTCTAACCATTACGTAACATTAAATCTCAGTTACGACTACTCAACATTAAAGCTTTTCTTAATAAAGTCATTCATTACGTGCATTAAAGGCTTTTCTTGTAACTACTACTTTTGGCACTATATATAGATCCTTCACAATTCATCGGAGGGTTTTTCCTCCCAGAACTAACATATTCTCCTTTAGGGCTTCTTTCTTTAAATTCTTTCTCTAATTCTTTTCTACTCCATAATTCTTTTCTTATTGTCTTCCACTGGTCATGACACTCAATATTTCAGGAATTGCTTTGATCTTCCTTTCCACCACCTTCGCCTCATCCTTTACTTGTTTGCAACGTTTCTTCTCTCTATCACAAAACCCCTTTTACATTTTGGTGAGTTCGTTGGGAAGGAGTGATTGCATTACGTAAAAGCTTACTAGAAAAAAAACTTTGTCTTATCGAAAGAGATGGACAGTTCCACTATCACTTCTTGAATGCAAAGGCTTGCACCGAATATTCAACAAGAAGACGCAAATAGGAGAATTACTAATTGAGAACAAGAGGGTTTAGAACAACTCGTTTCTAGCTCATGTATGATATTTTTATGACTTTGACTTTTCATTACTTTATGAATTGTAATTTGACGTTTGAAAAAATGTTCATATTTAGCCGCTAGCTTTATCGCTTATATTTTGGCCGTAATTATATTATACTATTGGTTGCAAGCTTTATCATTCATTATTTGACCATAGTTCATCACTCTTGCTTCAACCACAAGCTTTACCGCTCATATTTTGGCTACAAGGATATTTTTCTATTGGTCGCAAGCTTTATCACTCATTCTTTGACCATAATTTATCATTCATATTCCAACCACTAGCTTTATCACTTATAATTTGGCTATAATGATGTTATGCTATTGGTCGCAAGCTTTATAATTTATTTCTTGGCCCTAGCCTATTACTCACAAATTGGCCACATGTTTATGCTTACTTATTTGAAAGGTTGAATTAATCTCCTTCACATTAGGATAAAGTTAACCTCTTTAATGTAAAGTTGAGAGTTCCCTTTTGGTTGCATACAATGTGAAACGTGAATAAGTATGCAACAGACTTATGACATTCTTATTATTGCAAAAAAAAAAAGAGATACAATATACCAATAGCAAAGCACTAGCTCAAATAAGCTTTCAAATGACTAGCTAATTACATATTCTACAAAGAAGAACTACTATTGACAAAGACATCTAATTTTCCTCATACTTCAGCTTCACGCTTTCTTAGTGAAGCTATCTTTATTGCAATGTCTTTTAACTCTTTTTTCAAGGAAGACTTGTTGAGAAAAGCTTTGGCTCTAGATTTATAATCATTGAGGAATTCAAGTTTGAATCCAATATTACAAGTGTCGTCAAAATCCTATAACATCAATTGCAATTTCTCTGGTGAAGTATTCATTAACGGATCATGGGAATTCTTTAAAACTTTACCGAACACCTCCATCATTAAACAAATGGCATCCATGTTCTTCAAAAAGAAGGTACTCCAAAATTCCCTTCAATATTAAAAATATGCTTCAAGTATTCCATGTATTTTGATGGAATTTGAAAACCATGGAAGTTGACTTTCCTACTACTATGTTCTATATGTTTTACTTGAGTGCTAGAAACACTATTAGCATCTATGTGTGCTAGCACTAAGGAAGAAGAAGCACAAAAATTAATCGGAGTAACTTTAGCATCATTAGTCACAGCTCCAACATCAAGAACAACCTCAATATTAGGAGTAGCTCTGACATGAATGATGACAACACCAAGAATAGCTTCAGCATCAACTTCAACATCAAGAACAACCTCAACAGCAATAATAACTTCATTGTCAGGAACAACCTCATCTTAAGTAGCTTGAGGGACAACTCCATCTTGAATAGCCTATGGAGCAAGAATAATCTTAGTTTAAAAGAAAAAAATGAAACAACATCAATTGGAGTAACATTTTAATATAGTTTCTACTTTGTATATATTGGAACTCTGAATGTGAGAAGGGAATTGAGCATCCAAATAAATGGAATCATCAAAGGGATTTGTCAATACATCTTGTAATCTAAAAGAAGTAGCAACACTCTCAATTTTAGCCTCAGTAACATCAACAAGCTTGTTATCTGTTTTATCACTACGTTCAGAGTCACATGATTGTTCCTCAATCTCAATGTGAGATCCTGTCAAGCTCGATTAAAAGACGGTATTGTACCGAGTGGTATAACTAAGTTAAATCAAACCTTGAACTAGTTCAAATAGAAATTCTAAGAGGAATTTGAAAATTTTAAACCAACAGAATGGTTTAGAATAGTGATTTGGAGTTCAAGGTTCAATTTGTAGTCCATCAGAAAATTGACCAATTAGGGATAAAATGGTCGTTTTACCAATTGATGATAAAATGGAGATTTTTAGCCAAGATTTGATCACATCTGACCGAGAATAATTATATGAAATATAATTATGATTATTGGAGTATAAAATGATGTTTAGCAGTGAAAAATTGTGATTCCCGATATTTATGGAGCACAAAGGCAAAATGGTAATTTTGCCACTAGAGGACTAAACGAAAATTTGTTTAAACAATTTTTGCCCCATTTGGTTAATATTGATCAATATTAGTGTTATTTTAGGTTGAAAAGTAGAAATAATGAGATTCCGGTACATTTCGGAGTATAGGGGTAAAATTGTAATTTTTTTGTCCTGGGGGCAAATCAGTAAAATTTTTGCCCAGCACTTGTCAAGACCAAGGGATTTTAATTGTGGTAGGATTGGATAAATACCAGAATATTTGTGGTGGAAAATTAAGAAGAAAAAGTCAAAAAGTTAAAAATTGGGCCAATAAGCATGTGACACATGGCATGCTTGATTATTTTATTATTTTCTATAGAAATCAGCCCATTAAATCCCCAATTCCCTCACCATATTCGGCCTAGGCATCCAGCAACAAGAACAAAGGAAGAACAAAAGGAAAAACAAGAAAACCTAGGTGGAAATTCAAAGAAAAAGTGAAGAAATCAAGGAAACAAGCTAGGTAAGTTAAAATTTCTTTAATTCTCCTTGATACCTAGCTTACCCATGCTTTTGTTCTTGATTTCCATGGTTGAATATTGAGTTATCATGATGAATTCAATTCTGAAAAATGGGTATGGAAGAGGAATTGTTGTTGGAATAATTTGATTTTAGACTATGTTAGTGTTTAGGGATAGTTAAGCATGGTTATGAACAAAAACACAAAAGAAATATTCAATTTCTCTAGGGTTCCTTGTTGGCCGAACCATGAGGGCTGAATATCAATGGGGGATTGTTTTTATTTCAAGGAAAATGGCATGGAAAATGATGAATTAAGGTGAAACGGTTATGTAGAAAAAAATTCGATGCTAGTGCACCAAATGACCAAATTTTTCTATAAGGAATTGTGAGGGTTCTAATGCTGAATTTGGCTTTATTTAAATGTATGTGGTAAATTAAGGTATTAGAGGAGAAATGAATTAATTTGGAGGTGATTTGGACACAATCGTCGATTAATCGGGTGATCGGTCGAATTTAATCGATACCGTGATTAAGCGGTAATCGGACATATTTTTGCATTTACATATCAAGCATTAGTAATTTAAATTAATTTATATCAATTTAGGGACAATATAGTAAATTCCTTGACTTTGTTATTTGTCAAGGTGGTGAGACGTCCGGAAAAGGCAAAGGAATTGCGCCTGAGGGCTATTAGTCCGAGTGCACCCGGAATCTGGATTTTCGATACCGGTGAGTGGACTTGCATTTCAAACTTGTTTTGGGAAATATGAAAGATTCTATCCAACTTGTCTTAGAAAATGTACCTTGGGAACAAGCTTTTAGTAAAATGATTTTATATTGTGAAAATGTGCTATACAATGGTTTATGTGTTATCACAATATGATAAAATGCATGATATGCATTGGATGCTTCTTTACATGTTGATTTGAACCCGGCTATGTGCGAGTAGGAGTGCACATAAGCCGTTGCTGACCCGGCTATGTGTGAGTGGGAGTGCACATAAGCCGTTGTTGCCTCCGTAGCTTATAGGGCTGGATGCTTCGTGATCTTCCACCCTATGAGTGCTTTGATAGGTATGATCTGTGGCGAAGTATGACTCTCCACCCAAGAGCTTGGAAGAGGAGGGAAGGGACTGCTCCGTTGCTTCGTGATCCGGAGTGAAGTGCACCTCTTGCCGAGTGAAAGGGGGGGATGCTTCGTGATCTCCCACCCCCTAGTGACAATAGCATAAGCCGTTGCATATGAGATGATGATGATGGGATGATGTGCATGATGATGATGATGGGATGGTGTGCATGTTGATGATGGGTATATGGTTGTAAATGCAAATATGTAAGCATTTGTTTTGTGGAAATTTGGAAGTTTACATGTGTTACATGTTGCTATTGTTATTTTAGCAGGATGACTTGTTTTAAGGGAAAAAGGAGACTTTTTCCTTGATGTTCTGGTTCTCGCTGCAGCGAGAATGAAGTTCGCTATAGCGAGAAACTTTCTGTCCATTTTGCTAACTTGTGGGTTTTTGCCATATTTCCCATTTCTTTGGTACCATAGTTGGGCATGGATTTTTGTAAAGTGATTTACTCATGTGGGATTTATATGAGGGGTTTAAAGGAGCTAAAACAATTACATGGTTTTGAGAAAACGAATGCATCATGATTTCAATAAACATTCTTTATGGTATGCTTGTTCCCTTATTGTTCACTCACTGAGTATTGTACTCACGTTTTATATAAAAAAAATTCATGTTTTCAGATCAGGTGACTGTTGGACCCTAGATCGAGGAGTCCCTGTAGTGCATCTCCTGGGTATGTATCTGGCATTCGATAGTAATCCCTCTTATTGTAAATGTCTCCGCTGGAAGTGATGGGTTCTTTTGTATTGTGAATACAATCTAACAATGTGAATATGTGTATGCAATGTAAATTGCTAAATACATGACTGGTATAGTGCATGTATATTATTATCGATAATGCCATTGTGTTTTGGCTATGTTCACACCCGGGAAAAGGTGTGTGTGTATGCATGATACGATAAATTTGTTAAGCAAAGGTAAATGGATAGGCTTGCTTGGGCTTAGTGAGCTATGCTCATTGAGCTCATGAGCCGGTCATCGCCCGGGAAATTGGGTCGTGACAATAGTGGTATCAGAGCTCTAGGTTTGTCTAGGTCCTAGGGCTTTCACTTGTTGGTCCAGTGGAGTATCGGGTTTTTATGTGGGAACTTCAGTTGTGAAGTGTGAACCGCGACACATTTTACGACCAAGGGACCGCATAGATTCCCAATCTTAGAAACCACCTTATCTCTTTAACTGTGGTTAATGACAGATGTTTACTCTTGTCTAGGTAAGAATGCCACCTAAGATACGGGCCACCTTAAGACAAGTGAGGGAGCAAGATGCCCCTACTGAGATGACTAATAGGCCACGGGCACCCACCCATAGGGGGCGAGGTAGACGTGGTAGGGTCGCTAGGCCAATGAGAGCGAGTACGCCTATGAATAGGAGAGATGAGGGACAGCCTTTAGGTGAGACTGTTAGGCCACCAGCGAGAGGCATTACTGTTGAGGACTTGGCAGCGAGTCTGCAGGGAGTCAATCGGGTTGTAAAAATGATGGCAGCCCGTATGGAGTATATACAGAAAATAGTAGAGGGGAGACATGTGGAGCAAGAGTCTCCTAGTTCCTAAGGCCAGACAGACCGCCAACCTCCTAAGAGTTATCAAGGTCACAGAGACTTTAGCAGTGGGATTTCATTTTCTAACTGTCAAGGCCCATATGGAGAATTAAGGTTACCCCAACAAGGGAGTAACGTGATGAGTACCAATGTTGAGTCAGGGTAGGAAGCTTTTGTTGGAAGGAGGCAACAACAAGACTCAAGGCAAATTAGTCAGGCTATTCCTCCTTGTGATAATTGTGGAAGACGACATAGAGGACGATGCTGTTTTCCCATGAAAACTTGTTTTGGTTGTGGCCAGCTTAGACATAGGGTGAAGAATTGTCCGATGGCCCAACAATCACAAGGTTTTGTTTGCAATCCTAATCCGCCATCTTTGTCTGCTCCTTCGGCAACTGTTTCAATTGTCCAAGAGGTTAACGAGATAAGAGATAAAGGCGCTGGTGCTAACTCTCGAGGTAGGCCATCTAGGTCCGGACATCAGAGTTCTGTTGGTAGAGGCCAGGCAAGGGTGTTTGCTTTAACACAGCAAGAGGCCCAGACATCTAATGCTGTGGTCTCAAGTATTCTTTCAATTTGTGATATGAATGCTCGAGTACTATTTGATCCTGGTGCTACTCATTCTTTTATCTCTCCATGTTTTGCATCTCGGTTGGGTAGAGATCGTGTTAGAAGAGAGGAACAATTAGTAGTGTTTACTCATTTAAAGGAGATATTTGTGGCCGAATGGGAATATGAGTCCTGTGTAGTACGAGTCAAGGACAAGGACACTTTGGTGAATTTGGTGGTGTTAGACACCTTAGACTTTGATGTGATCTTGGGAATGGATTGGTTATCACCCCGTCATGCTAGTGTGGACTGTTATCATAAATTGGTTAGATTTGATTTCCCTGGTGAATCATCATTTAGTATTCAGGGGGATAGGAGTAATGCTCCAACCAATTTGATA
>NC_030859.1:15337203-15339482 GCF_000208745.1 Theobroma cacao | reverse complement strand
TTGTGAGAATAGTTTTGAGAAGCTTAAGGCATGTCTCACCACAACTCCAGTGTTAAGCCTACCGTAAGGCACAAGGGGTTATACGGTGTTTTGTGATGCATCGGGGGTTGGTTTAGGATGTGTATTAATGCAACATGGGAAGGTGTTTGCGTATGCATCTAGGCAACTTAAAAGGCATGAGCAGAATTACCCCATACACGATTTGGAAATGGCAGTAATTGTGTTGCCTTAAAGATTTGGAGACATTACTTTTATGGTGAGACTTGTGAGATATACACGGACCACACAAATTTGAAGTATATATTTCAGCAGAGGGATCTTAATTTAAGGCAACGTAGATAGATGGAGTTACTAAAGGATTATGATTGTACTTTCTTTATCATCCCGGTAAGGCCAATGTAGTGGCGGATGCCTTAAGTCAAAAATCAATGGGAAGCTTGGCACATATTTCTACTGATAGGAGATCCTTGGTTAAAGAGATCCATAGCTTGGGAGACATAAGTGTGCGTTTGGAAGTTGCGGAGACAAATGCTCTGCTAGCACATTTTAGAGTGAGGCCTATTTAATGGACAAGATTAAAGAAGCACAAAGTAAAGATGAGTTTGTGACTAAGGCTTTAGAGGATCCTCAGGGTAGGAAAGGAAAAATGTTTACTAAAGGCACAGATAGAGTGTTGAGGTATGGAACCAGACTTTATGTGCCAGATGGTGGCGGGTTGAGGAGAGAAATATTGGAGGAAGCTCACATGGCAGCTTATGTGGTACATCCAGGGGCTACAAAGATGTATCAAGATTTGAAAGAGGTGTATTGGTGGGAAGGACTTAAGAGAGATGTAGCTGAGTTTATCTTCAAGTTCCTGGTTTGTCAGCAGGTTAAGGCCGAGCATCAAAAGCCTGCAGGGCTACTACAGCCATTACCAGTACCTGAGTGGAAGTGGGAACATATTGCTATGGACTTTGTAACGGGTTTGCCTCGAACCAGTGGGGGATATGATTCAATTTGGATAGTAGTGGACCGGTTAACAAAGTCAGCTCATTTTCTTCTGATTAAGACTACTTATGGGGCTGCCCAATACGCTCGAGTTTATGTGGATGAGATAGTGTGACTACATGGTATTCCCATTTCTATAGTATCTGACAGAGGAGCTCAGTTTACTAGTAGGTTTTGGGGAAAGTTGCAAGAAGCATTGGGCACTAAGTTGGATTTCAGCACAGCTTTCCACCCTCAGACTGATGGACAGTCTGAACGGACCATACAGACATTGGAGGATATGTTGAGGGCTTGTGTGATAGACCTTGGTGTCAGGAGGGAATAATATCTACCCTTAGTGGAATTTGCCTACAACAACAGTTTCCAAACTAGCATCCAAATGGCACCATTTGAGGCCTTATATGGACGAAGATGTAGGTCACCCATTGGATGGCTAGAGGTCGGAGAAAGGAAACTTTTGGGGCCTGAATTGGTGCAGGATGCAACCGAGAAAATACACATGATTCGTCAGAGGATGTTAACAGCACAAAGTAGACAAAAATCATATGTTGATAACCGATGGAGAGACTTGGAGTTCCAAGTAGGAGATCATGTATTTTTGAAAGTTTCGCCAACTAAAGGGGTAATGAGGTTTGGCAAGAAAGGGAAGTTAAGTCCTCGGTATATAGGGCCATTCGAGATCTTAGAAAGGGTTGGAGCGGTGGCTTATCGTTTGGCTTTACCGCCAGACCTTTCAAATATTCATCTTGTGTTTCATGTGTCCATGCTTAGGAAGTACAACCTAGATCCATCACATGTAATACGGTATGAAACCATTCAGTTGCAAGATGATCTAACCTATGAGGAACAACCGGTAGCTATCCTTGATAGGCAAGTTAAAAAGCTTCGTTCAAAGGATGTAGCCTCAGTGAAAGCGTTGTGGCGGAATCACACTAGCGAGGAGGTAACGTGGGAAGCTGAGGATGAGATGTGGACAAAGCATCCACACCTCTTCGATATGTAAAGGTAAGCCACTTTACATTGAATTTAAATTCGGAGACCGAATTTTTATTAGTGGGGGAGAATGTGAGGCCCTGTCAAGCTCGATTAAAAGACGGTATTGTACCGAGTGGTACAACTAAGTTAAATCGAGCCTTGAACTAGTTCAAATAGAAATTCTAAGAGGAATTTGAAAATTTTAAAACCAACAGAATGGCTTAGAATAGTGATTTGGAGTTCAAGGTCCAGTTTGGAGTCCATCAGAAAATTGACCAATTAGGGACAAAACGGTCATTTTACCATTTGATGAT
>NC_030859.1:15312413-15333876 GCF_000208745.1 Theobroma cacao | reverse complement strand
TTGAATTTCAAAGAACAAAGCAATCAAAGGTAAGATTTTTCAATTTTAGCTTAAGATCTACCTTTCCCATGCTTTCTTTTTCATTTTCTATGGATGAAACACAAGTTTTCATGAGGGAATACTTGCTGGCCGAACATAGGGAGAGAGGTTTTGATGATGGATTTTGCTAGATTTCATGATATTTTAGTGTTTTTAGTTGTTTGATGATGTTTGGCATAAAAAACAAGCAAGAAAATCACATGCCCTTCAACAACCCTCTTTGGCCGAATTTTATAGATGACATGTTGATGATGATTTGATTCCTAATGATGTAGATGGATTTGATTCCTAATGATGTAGATGGATTTATTGGACTGTGTTAACACTGATTAGCACGTTGGTTCGGAATCAAAATGAATTTCGGTTATGATGAATTAAGTCACAATCAAGCTCATTGAGGTACTTTGGTGTGTTTGGAATATTGGAAGTGTAATGAATATATTTGAAGTTGAATCGGATGTTTTGGTTAATTCAACAGTGTATAGTTCGAGTTAGGTCGAATACAAATTCAGTCCGATCATAATTGAACCCACGTAGAACACCGTCTTTAAGTGATTATTCAAACAATTCTCATTCAATTTCATGCATTCATATAGAGCCTGAAATAGTTTTATAACAATTTGGCACAAATATATTGAATTACGTGTTGTGTATTATGTATAGGTGGTGAGCCTTCTGATAAGGGTAAAGATATCGTACCCGAGGACCAAGAATAGGAGTACTCCAAACTCCCGTTATTGTGAGTAATCAAATGTTCATCTTAACTATCTAAAGTAGTTTATACTCGTTTTTATCATTTTAAAGAATAATGAACTTAAACCGTGGATTTTTATGTTTTATAAGTTAAGTGATGGTTAAATGAATGAGATTCATAAATTAATTTGTAATTCAATGATGATTTTGGAAATTGAGTAAATGGAGACTATATACTTGTGTTATCTATATATATATATGGTTTGAATTGATGGCTTATGACAATGTGATGGTATGAATGGCTGGATTTGTGGTTTGTGGATTATATAAACTGTTTTATTTTACCTTGACAGGCTGAGTAATATTATATTAGCCATGTCATGCTGTCGAAAATTTTATTGATTTGGTGGGTTATTTGATTAGCTTACTGTAGTGGGCGGGTTTTCGTGGACCAACATATTAGAGGGGCACGGTAAACCTCGTTATATTTTACCTTAGTATGAGAGGCGCGGAGGGTATCTCCTAAGATAAGTTTAGAGTTCACTTCACGCCGAACCACCATGTGAGGATGAAACTCAGCCAATGCCAATGAATGACTATATTTTAAAAGTAAAAACATGTTTTATGGGTACATGTGGTTTTAACATCTTTGGCGGACTCGATTGGATGCCCGGGCCAAGGTGTTCTCGAGTATGAGTTTTGGCACAAGCCAAGTTTTTAAGAGAATCATAAGCCTTGTTGATTATTTTGATGAAATGTAATTGTTTTATATGAATTGAAATGAGTTTTGGAATGTTATGAATCATATTATGATGGGATGATTTAACTGTCTCCATTTACTCGGCTTTAGATGTTGTAGATGAACTTTGCTTACTTACTTGGTTTATAAAAACTCACCCCTTCTTTTTACCCATTTCAGCCTCAAGATAGTCTGTAGACAGTCGATTTTGTCGAAGGTTTCTTTTAGATTTGCATCCTTAGAAATCGAACGTCTATAGTCTTGTATATTTTCGATTATTTTGGGGCCCACATGTCATTGTAGAATATTTTTGAATACCTGGTTTAGTGTGCTATTATATATATGAATTTATTTTACTCTTACGCTACAAAAATTGTTTATGCAGGATTCTATAAATATTGTTTTATAAGAAAATGAAATATTTTATTTAATATTTTTATTTAGTTTGATTAGTCATAAGTTCATTTTAACTGGATGATTTAGATTACTAAAATTATTTTTAGATAAGAAATGTATATTTTTTGATCATATGCTATATTTTCACCAAGTTTCAAAATTTTTGGGTAAAAATGACCAAAATACCCTTGTGTGGCAGAAATTACTTTTTGTTTGTTTTGATTTAAAAATAGTTTATATTATCTTAAAACATGATATTTAGTAACTGTTGCTCACAGGGGAGACGTAAAATTGATGTAAGAGCCTTGTGAGGTTCGGTTGATATTTCGAGTAATGATGTCTATCGAGACATCGCGACGGTTGTCACGGGCTCGAAGGGAGTACCGGGTCGTGACACTTATATTATGTGGATATATATATATATATGTAATGTATAGATAGTTAATATTGTGTGATAATTATAACCATGCATGTGCAGTGTTGGAGTGCACATGTTGGTGATGACGGGATGCAGGAGTGTGAAGGATGATATTGCCTATGCGCGATGTGGGGGAGCACACAATGGCATTAGCTGTGCACGATGTGGGGGTGCACATGATGACTCCGGCTATGTGCAGTGTGGGAGTGCACATGAGCTGGGTGAGGCGGTGGTGGTGTATGTGTTTATATATGTATATATATATATATATGTATATATATATATATGTATATATATTTGCTATATAGAGAGGTTTGGATTTAATATGTATTTGCATTGAATATTGAGTGTTGAAATTGTTAAATGCTTCCAAATTGAATTGCATTATAGTGAAACTGGATTTTTTTATTGTGACAAAAATTCTTATAACTTAATTGCCTTGTTTCTTGCTGTAGTGAAATTCATTCTCGTTGTAGCGAGAAACTCTCAGGTGCTGGGGAATTTCATGGCTCGGGTTTTTGCTGCAACAAAAATGCATTCTTGCTGCAGTGAAAAACTCTTAGGTGGTTCACTTAATCTGTGCTCTGAATTTCGCTGCAGTGAGAATGCATTCTCACTGCAGCAAGAAACTCTCGGGAGGTTTCAAAATTTTTCTTGTTTGAATTTCGCTACAGTGAGAATACCTTTTTGCTGTAGCGAAAAACCCTCTGTTATGCTGTTATGCTCATCTTGCTTGAATTCTGCTGTAGTTCTCACTTTTTCCAACTCCTTGGTTGATCATGGATCCTTCAACACTAAAGGATTAAATGCTCAAAGTTTGAACTGAGGGGTTTTAACAAGAATTTAAACTAAGTTGCATTGTTTTTACTATAAGTGCATCATGTTTTTCTAAAATTTTCCTTATCGTTTGCTTGTTCCCTTCTTATGTTTACTCACTAGGTTTATACTCACTCTTTTAAACTTCAAGTTTTCAAACTCAGAGGCAGTTGGAACCTAGACCGAAGCATCCACGTGCATTCACCCTTCGGTAGGTATTTTGGCATTCAGTAGCTGTACCCTTACCCAAGGTCACTCCGCTGGTCGTCAAGAGTCTTTTGCATGTGAACATGTACATTAGATGTGAAGTGCTAAGATTATTTTGCAAACAATATATGTATATTTTGATTGATGATGCCATTATGAGATGACAATGAATGACAATACTTTGAATAATACAAATATAAATATTGGTTACTATGTTATATTACCGAAATACGTATAGTTGAGAATTGTGGTTTAGAAATGGTGATGCATGATTGATGAATTGATGAACTCGATTATATAAAGAGGCTTGCTTGGGCTTAGTGGGCTATGCCCATTGGGCCCATGCGTAGGTCATGGCTTGGGTTTTGGGCTATGACACACTTGCCTATGTCGTAAGGCATCTGTCTCTCCAAGGACATGTGTGTAAAGAATCAAAAGGAGAGAGATCTCAAGGATAAGATCCTATATGCTTCAATAATAAGATGTATCATGTATGCGATGCTTTGCACTAGACTAAATGTATCTTACGCTCTTAGTGTTACGAGTAGATACCAAGCTAATCTTAGTGAAGGTCACTAAATAGCTGTAAAAATCATCCTAAAGTACTTACGAAGAAGTAAGGATGTGTTTCTAGTTTATTGAGGAGGTGCTTGAACTCCAAGTTAGGGGTTATGTAGATGTAATCTTTCAAATTGACAGAAATGATAGCAAGTCACAAAGTGGATATGTATTCACACTCAATAGAGGGGTAGTCAGTTGGAAGAGTTCCAAACAAGAGACGGATGCAAATTCTTCAACTGAGGTTGAATACATCTCACGTCTGAGGAGGTGAAAGAGGCAGCTTGGATTAAGAAGTTCATTATTGAGTTAGAAGTGGTTCCTAGCATTATTGATCCAATAGCTTTTTATTGTGATAACAATGAAGTCTTTGCACAAGCAAAGGAATCAAGGTCTTATTAGAAATCCAAACTTGTATTGTGACATTACCTTGTGATCAACGAGATCATTAGAAAGAGATAATTGCATAGAGCGTATACCAACTGAGGATAATATTCTTGATCTTGACACTAAAGCACTGTTCCAATAGAAGCATAATTGTCATGTTGAGAACATTGATATTAGACATATAGGTGATTGGCGTTAGAGCACGTGAGAAATTGTTAGTATGAGCTCTACAAGCCAATTTGTGGTTGTCTAGGAATTGCAATTTTGAGATATTCATGTATGAGATTTTGTTATTCATAATAACATTGAGATAGTTATGCATCCATAAGTTTGTGATTTACTTACTATTTATACTTATGTAGATAAAGCCCATGAAACTACATATGCCTTGCAAAGGAAATGTATTAGGATATAATTATAAGGTCTTTATGCAGTAAAGCATTGTTCCTAAAAGTTCCTAATCATTGTATGAGGCATGAATAATGCTTAAAGATTAGCACATGCTATGTTTTTTACTTGTGAAGTAAGCAACTGCTCCCATAGGTTGAAGTATAGAGATATTTAGAACTAACATGTAGGTGCTTGTTATGGGAGAGCAAGTTCACTGAACATGACCTACCATGAGAAGTGCATTTGGTACCTCACTTAAGTGTGTATGCAATACTTCTCATGTGTCAGTTGTCTAACTACTCTTTAGACTAGAGACACCAGGTTGTCTTGTATATGGAGTACTATGCTTTCAATTCATCCTTACAGGTGCCAAACCAAAGATGCCAAAATAGGATGTTTTTAGGTATAGTATGAAGCATATGAAGGCAAATGTGTGGTTAAGATAAGAATCATCACCCCAAATTATTCAAGGAGAAATATCTTATTAGTTCTTGATTGACATTAGCTTAATCAAATCCTTGACCAAGGTGATTAAAAGATTATAAGATGAGTTTCATAAGCCTCCATAAAGCTAATAATATAACTGTAGGAATTGTATTCGTCATAAGGTTTCAAAATCCTTGGCCAAGCTTTTTGAGGTAGTTCTTTATCCATAAGTTTGTGAATTAATTACTATTTATACTTATATTGATAAAGCCCATGAAACTATATATGCCCTGCAAAGGAATTGTATTGGGATACAATTATGAGATCTTTATGCATCAAAGCATTTTTCCTAAAAGTTCCTAATCATTGTGTTATTGACACGATGCATCAATAATGCTCAAAGATAGGCACATGATATGTTCCTTACTTGTGAAGTAAGCAACTGCTCTCATAAATTAAAGTATAAAGATACTTAAAACTAGCATATGGGTGCTTGCCATGGGAGAGTGAGTTTATTGAACATGACTTGCCATGAGAAGTGCATTTAGTACCTCATTTAAGTGTCTGTGCAATACTTCTCATGTGTTAGTTGTGTAACTACTCCCTATACTAGAGACACCGGGTTGTCTTGTATGTGGAGTACTATGCTTTGATTTCATTGCTACGGGTGCTAAAACTAACGATGCCAAAATAGGATGTTTTGGGTATACATGAAGCATATAAAGGCAAATAAGTGTTTAATATAAGAATTATCACCCCAAGTGATTTAAGGGGAAATATCTTGTTAGTTCTTGGTTGACATTAGCTTAATCAAATCCTTGGCTAAGGTGATTAGGGGATTATGAAATGAGTTTCATAAGCCTCCATAAAGCTAATGATCTACTTGCAGGAACAAACATGGAGGTCAATAAGAGTAGGCACTACACTAAGCTCTTTGAGGTAGTTCTTTATCCAATAGTTTATGATTTAATTATTATTTATACTTATGTAGATAAAGCCCATGAAACTATATATGCCTTGCAAAGGAATTATATTAGGATACAATTATGAGATCCTTATGCATGAAAGCATTGTTCCTAAAAGTTCCTAATTATTCTGTTATTAAGACGAGGCATAAATTATCCTCAAAGATTGGCAAATGCTGTGTTCTTTACTTGTGAAGTAAGCAACCGCTCTCATAGTTTGAAGTATGGGGATACTTGAAACTAGCATACTGGTGCTTGCCATGGGAGAGCGAGTTCACTGAACATGACTCGCCATGAGAAGTGTGTTTGGTACCTCACTCAAGTGTCTATGCAATACTTCTCATGTGTTAGTTGTTTAACTACTCCCTATTCTTGAAACACTAGGTTCTCTTGTATGTGGAGTACTATGCTTGGATTTCATCCCTAAGGGTGCGAAACGAACGATGCCAAAATAGGATGTTTTTAGGTATAGTATGAAGCATATGAAGGCAAATGAGTGGTTAAGAGAAAAAGTCATCAGCCAAAGTGATTCAAGGGGAAATATCTTATTAGTTCTTGGTTGCCATTAGCTTAATCAAATCCTTGGCCAAGGTGATTAGGAGATTATGAAATGAGTTTTATAAGTCTCCAAAAAGCTAATGATCTAACTGCTGGAACAAATATGAAGATCAATAAGAATAGGCACTACACCAAGCTCTTATCATATTTGGGATATATGATGAGGGAATGAATTGCATTGATAAACTGTACACTAAAAGGTTGTCAAAGAATCCTTTGACTCTCATAATAATTAGGTGGCTATGATGCATTGCTAGATGTTAATTTTAGTTTATGAAATTGAATTAGTTAATTTAAAATTGAATATGATTCATTTAAACTAATTAAGTAATAAAATTATAATTCAATTCCATTGCCAACATGTTAGGAACCTAATGACTCACACATAAAGGTTGCAATTTGGATTAAATTGAGAGTGTAATGATTAAGTTAGACTTAAATCAAATTCTAGGTTTTAACTACTAAGGACCTAATTAAAAGAGTTTAATTGGGCATTAGGTAAATATTATAATTGTTGTAATATTGATGGACTTATTTTCAAATTTTAAGAAGTGTAATAAAAAAACCAAGATATAAATATCACATTATAGCCACTCTTGTAAAACGTAACAAAAGTATTAGTTTTGTGTAAAAGAAAAACTACTAGCTTTTCTCTTGAGTGCTGCCACTCTTAAGAGAGTTTTTTAAAAACTTTTCTATTGATTCTTAGCTAGAAATCAAAGAAGGAATGAGGACGAATCGTTGTTCACTTGCTAGCACAAGCCTCTGGCATAAAGCTCTTTTTGAGAAGAATCCATTGTAATTTTATGTGCAACATTGAAGGCCAAGCATTTGAGTGCTGGGATTCTTTCATACTAAAAGGAGTTCATGTTTTTTAACACCAAAAGGAATCCATTTGATTATGATATCGCTTGGAAAGGTCAAAACCATTTTCTGATTTTCTATGGTGTTTAACTTTGCATTTAACTACCAAGGCGATCCAAAGGAAATAGGCATGGTTTCTATTTTGTTTAAATTTTTGTTATTCCACTATGTTGATGCTCAAATCATGCCAATCCTAGCAGTATCCATGACATTGGCTGCTATAAGAATGCTATCACTAATCTACAACAAAATAAATAGGGAAAAATAACTTGAGTCATAAAGACTTCGTGAGTGGATATGGGAAAGGGACAAGCTAGGGGATAAAAGTATTTTGTAAACATGCACTTGTAATCTCATGCCATCCAAAAATAATTTAATCATGAAGTTCATAAAATATGGTATTTAAACATATTTCAAATAGCCTTTGCATGAAAACAAGTTTGCATAATTTTTAGAAGCATTTTTATGTTAGAAATTCTCATCAAATTCAATCAACATCCTTTTTTAGCAATGAATCTATCAATTCATTCTCGAATGTATTGATGCTTGCAAGAATCTGTTGATACATTACTGAAATGTATCGATACATTTCACATAAAAAGCCTCTAAGTGTTCTACTCAGAATGTGTTGATACATGCTTCATATGTATCGATACTTTGCACACAGAACCTAGTTTTTGGGCAAAATTCAGCATTCTTACCATTCCTTAAGTCCTTTTATCTTTTAGGAGTACCTATAATGCTCAATTCTTTCCATCAAACTTATTCCTATGCCAACATAGTGTATAAATCATAAACAATGATCATATAAACTCGGCATACAACATTTCATAAGCATTTAACAATCATAATCATTCCATTAACATTAAATGCCTCATTTAATTATCATAAATCATACAATGTGATGGTTTGTCCCCCATCAACCTTGGGTCGACAATATACAATCCCATTGCACCTCAGACATTTATGATGCATCATAGGAGTGAAGTCGTCACTTACACCCCATGAGAGTGGAATCAATCACACTTATTGAGTTATGATACTCATAGCATTAGGTTTTTAGAATGTCCCTCACATACATGCTTGCTCATCTCATATGGTATATGGAAAATACATCATATACATCATCTCATGGCCTTCATCATGCTTTCTCAATTATCTCAAGTAGTATATGGAATATACACCGTATACATAATCTCATGGCATTCATCATGCTTTCTTAATTATCTCATGTAGTATATGGAATATACATCATATACATAATCTCATAGCATTCATCATACCAAACATGCACACTATGGCATTTATAAGTAAGCATACAATATCTCGTATCCACACTAGTCCAAAGACCGGAGTAATCAAGTGGACTTCAAACATAAGGTGCTTATCCTTCCTTGTTGAAAACTAGTACATAATAGCATATTTAGATACATAGTAGATTTGTAAGCATTTTGAGAATCATTTGGTCAATCACATCACAAACTTTAGCATTTTGAGAAAACCATTTTCATTCCTTGAAACTTAAATCCTTTGAGAAACCATTTTTGAGAATTCATTTTGGCATAAATACATAGTTATTTATAGATAAATCATACTAGCCTTACATATCAAAATAATTTAGAAGTGGTGTATTCACTCACCTAATTAGAGAATCGTCCTAGCTCCAATCACAACTTCGTTTCAGTGAAATCCGTGGAGTTTTCAAGTGTTCCTATCATACAACAAACATCATAATCATTAACTAGAATATTAATCTCATAATATTCACTCTAAGTACTTTCGAAGCTATTCCGATTAACTAAAACTAATTTTCTAGCTTAAACTTACTACTATCTTTCCAAATAAATGCTTAGAAACCCATAAATCCTTCATCCTTATCTTGGGTGAGCTTAGAGGGTTAAGAAAAACACAAAACCTTGAGCTTAATCAATGCAACAGAATTTTTAGGGAAACAAACAACAATTTAGAATAAAAAATATGAGCTTCAAAAGTTCTAAAGCATAAAAATGTCAATTTCTTCCATAAAAACCCAAAAACTAAGATTTGAAATTATAAAAAAGGAGTTTGAGTTAAAAATGGGTTGGAAGAGCCTAAGAGTTAAGGTTTTACCTTGCAAATGAGGCTGAGGGTTGCCAACCCTTGAAAAATGTAGTATATTTATAAGTTAGGGTGTGAAAATATGTTTTTGCCCTTTTTTTTTTTGAAATTGATGAAATTTATTAATACATTTGGCCCATGTATCGATACATTTGATTCTAAGAAACATGTATCGATACATTATGAACATGTATTGATATGTATTCTTCAAAAGCCCTTTTTGGGCTAGATGTATCAATGCATTTGAGACAAAAATGTAGTTTCTGAGGCATATTGCCTATAAAAACCTGCCCAGCTTATTTACATTGAGTGAATGTCCTCATTTGTACTTCTTTGTTTTTTACTCTCCATTTAGTTAAGGTATTTCATGTAAATAAGCAAACACCCCCCCTAATTTGGATTCAATAAAAATTTCAAAAAAATCAAAATCCAAAAAAACCAAAATCTAAATTTTGATTTCAAGAACAAAATCGAAAAAGTTTGACTGAAATTAAATTTACAGCTCCCATTTACCATAGCAAACATATTCCAAAAATTGTGGAAAAATAATTTTTGGTCATCTAAAAATCAAGGGAATCATTATCACAATTTTTTATTTTTAAATGGTTGTTCTATAAAAATCACATATTTTAAACCCTTCCAAAATTAGAATTATTTCTGCTTCAAAAGTGATAGGCAACCAAAAGTGTTAATGATTTCTTTTGAAGGTTAAAACTAAATTTGATATTCAGAATATATAATCTATATGCTCACTTAATGATTTCTTAACTTATCCTCTTACTTAAGGTGGGATTTAACACTTGTGCTTTCGTCATAAAATCCAAGCCTAGAACAAAATCAAAGTCATCTATAGTGACAAATGTCATGATAACCTTCCCCTTCCAAGAGCCAATTTTAATCTTTGCATCTTTAGAGTGCCTTACAATAGCTAAGGCTGGCGAATTGACTGCTTTTATCTACTCGAAGTCCTTCTCAACCATGAGGTCGCATCTCTTTGTTTCTCCCGGAGTGATGAAGGTATTAAAGGCCCTTGTGTCGAGTATGGCTTTGGCCTTTTTTATAGTTCACCAACACATCCATATACATGAGACCTTGTTAAGGTTCTTTTTTTATTTTTTCTAATTGCGCTTGTAAGGCACTAAGAAACTGAATTGAACCCATATGCGCTAACTACTCCTCAACTTCCTCCACTAGGGTATGTGCTAGTGGTGCTTCCACATTAGCAGTACGTATCGCATTAAGGGTGGCTCGATGTAAGTAATTAGCTACCCAATGAGGTTCATTACAGAGGAAACAAGATATTGAGGCTCAAGGTTTGAAGCCCCACAACTTTGCTATGCTTGGTTAGGTGTGTCTCTTGTGGGTGGTTTCATTTCTCCTCCACCAATCGAGGGTTTGTTAACTTTTGGGAATTTCGCCCCACTATCGGAGTATGAGCTATTATTTCTTGATAGAAAGGGTCTTTCTATTTATGTGAATTATCACTATAGTCAGTAAGACGTTCGACAGCTGCTATTGCTAAAATCATGTCCTGTACTTCTTGTTGTTGTAACTCCGTCCTTGCCCATGGCTTCAGACCCTCAAGAAAATAGAATAACTTATCTTTCTCAATCATATCCTTAATATCCAACACTAAGGTAGAGAAGTTTTTCACAAATTCTCGTACTAACCCGATTTATGTCAACTCTCTCAATCTTCGTTGAACCATGTACTTTACATTCTTAGGGAAAAACTAGTTCTTTAATTCTCGCTTAAGGTTCGCCCATGTCTAGATGTGGCACTCATCATCAATAAATTTGGCATGCCACCATAATTTTGAATCCCCTACAAGATAGATTATAGCCATCACAACCTTGTCTTCCTTTGACTTTGTACGCATAGCTCAAAAGTACTGCTTAATATCAAAAAGAAAGTTCTCTAGCTCTTTGGCATCTTTGGCCCCTTCGTATCACTTAGGCTTTAGCATTTTAGCCCTTTTCCCTCTATCTATTAAGTTTGCACTGGTATTACCTACAAGAATGATCAAAAGATTGATCTAAGCTTTTAATTTTTCAAACTCACCTTGGAAAGTGCTCAACGCATCCCTTGTCTCATCACTCGAGGTATTTATCATCTCAAATAGTTTTCGCTCGATTGTTTCAATTTCATTTATCTACTCATGTGGGAAAATTTAAGCTTTTATTGTAGCCAACGCGGCCTTTAGCTCATCAATTCTTTGTTGGTCTTCTAGTGCACTCCCTCGTGGTCACCATATTTACTCTTTCACTTTACACGTCTCGCCCATTCTTTGATACTAACTATCATGAACTATGCTCCTTCACTCAAGTATGCAATAGTTCGTGTGATGATTAAGTGGAGGCTTCCACACAAGCCAGCCAATAATTCATTTATATATGAATAAACATCAATAAGAGACACAAATTAGTTTAAGGCAATGCAACATCAAAATCGTGGGGCATAATGAATACCATATGCACAACCATTGGAGCTACATAAAGAAAATATTTTATTAATATCAAAATAAGTACAAAGGGACCAAGACAGACCATCATCGGGCCATAGGGGTAGCCTTAGATGGTTTACTACAAACATACATTTACTAGTGAGGCAGCCTAACAATCCGCCAACTGCTCACCCCTATAAAGAGTTTGTGAGGTTTTACAAGTATTTCACTAGGAACTGTTACAATGGGCGAGATGGGGAAATTCCTTTCTTAAAGGGTCTTCCCACTAAAGACTTAACAAGTATTTTCAATGATGTCACCAAGTGCCATTACAATGCTTAAAAAAGGGACATCTCCTCTTAAGGTACAAAAGACTTAATCTCTTAGGCAATTCTACCTTATCATAGCCTTATACAAGGTTGCCTCAAAACATTTTACCCCGTTCAATCTATCGACATCCTCGTTGACTGGTTGACTTGAAACTCTTTAATTTTTTGCTTGAAGGAGTGGAGATCAGCTTCCTCATCTCAAGTGATTTCATCTGTCCCCAAACTTTCCCATTTCACTAGATACTCCTATGCTGGTTGTCAGTTAATTATGGCCATCTTCTTTACAAGAATCTCCTATACTCGACATTATAATGGTGGCTTGGTAATGGTAGGTCTTGTGGCTTGACTCCTAGTGGCATCTACTAGATTTGCATGGAACAACTTCAAGTTTCTAATGTGAAACATTGGATGCACTTTCATCCATTTTGGTGGATCAACCTTGTAAGAGGTCTCCCCTACTTTAGCTATAATTTGAATAGGGCCTTTATACTTCTACACTAATCTCCTATCTTTTTTTTTTTAAAATCTAAGTTGTTTGGGTACCAATTTCACTAGCACCCTATCCCCCACCTTAAAATGTTGCTATGTTCGACCTTTGTCTACCCACATTTTCACGCGGCTGAAAGCTTTCTCTAGATAAGATCTAGCGATCTTCGTATTTTATCTCCACTCCTTAGCAAAGTTAAATGCTTGAGGGCTATTCCCGTTGTAGGATTCCATCAGAGTGTGTGGAAGTCTAGGTTACTGCCTAATAACAACTTTAAAATGGGTTTTCTCTGTGGTGAAACGTTTTTGCAAATTGAAACATAATTGAGCCACATCTAATAGATTAGGCAAATTCTTCTAGTTTGCTATAGAAAGTGTCGTAGATATTCCTCCAATAGTCTATTGAAGCGTTCTATTTGACCATCCATTTATGGATGATAACTGGAGGAGATGTTGAGTTCTAACCCTAATGGCTTGAATAGTTTTTTTCAAAAGAAACCAGTAAATTTTAGATTTTTATCATTGACAATGTTTTTAGGTACACCTCAATATCGTACCACATACTTGAAATGTTAGTATGAGCCCTATAAGCCAATCTGTGGTTGTATGGGAATTGAAATTTTGAGATATTCATGTATGACATTTTATTATTCATAATAACATTGAGGTAGTTCTTTATCCTGAAGTTTGTGATTTAATTGCTTTCTATACTTATGTAGATAAAGCCCATGGAACTATATATGCATTGCAAAGAAATTGTACTGGCTTACAATTATGAGATCCTTATACATCCAAGCATTGTTCCTAAAAGTTCTTGATCATTGTATTATTGAGACGGGACATCAATAATGCTCAAAGACTGACACATGCTATGTTCCTTGTGAAGTAAGCAACTGTTCTCATAGGTTGAAGTATAAAGATACTTGAAACTAGCATGTAGGTGCTTGCCAAGGGAGAGTGAGTTCACTAAACATGACCCACCATGAGAAGTGCATTTGGTGCCTCACTCAAGTGTCTATGCAATACTTCTCATGTGTCAATTGTGTAACTACTCTCTAGACTTAAGACACTAAGTTGTCTTGTATGTGGGGTACTATGTTTTGATTTCATCCCTACGAGTGCTTAACCAAGGATGCTAAAACAGTATGTTTTTGGGTATAGCATGAAGTATATGAAGGCAAATGAGTGGTCAAGATAGGAATCATCACCTCAAGTGATTCAAGGAGAAATTTCTCATTAGTTCTTAGTTTACATTAGTTTAATCAAATCTTTAGCCAAGGTGATTAGGAGATTATGAAATGAGTTTCATAAGTCTCCATAAAGCTATTGATCTAACTGCAAGAACAAATATGGAGTTCAATAAGAGTAGACATTGCACCTAGCTTTTATCATCTTTGGGATATATGATGAGAGAATGAATTACACTGGTAAACTGTCAACTGAAAGGTTGTCAAAGAATCATTTGACTCTACTAACAATTAGGTAGCCATGATGCATTACTAGATGCCAATTTTAGTATATGGAATTCAATTTGTTAATTTAAAATTGAATATGATTCATTTAAATTAATTAATTAATAAAATTATAATTCAATTCCATTGCCAACATGTTAGGAATCTAATGGGTCACACACAAAGGTCGCATTTTGGATTAAATTGAGAGTGTGATGATTTAAGTTAGACTTAAATCAACTTCTTGGTTTAAATACTAAGGACCTAATTAAAAGAGTTTAATTAGGCATTAGTTAAATATTATAATTGTTATAATATTAAGGACTTATTTTGCAAATTTTAATAAGTGTAATAATAAAATCAGACCTAGATACAAATATCACATTATAGCCACTTTTTCTAAGGCAACAAAAAGAAAAAAAAACTAATTATTTTTCTCGAGTGCTACATTCTAGAGAGGGTTTTTTTTTGAAAACTTCTTCATTGATTTTTTGATGGAAATCAAAGAAGAAAAGAGGACAAATCGTTATCCACTTGCTAGCACAAGCCTATGGCATAAAGCTCTCTCTTTGAGAAGGATCCGTTACAATCATGTGTGCAATATTGGAGGCCAAACATCTGAATAGCTAGGATTCTTTCACAAAAGAAAGTGTTACATTTTTTAGCACCAAAAGGAATCTATTTGATTACGATATCATTTGGAAAGGTAAAAATGTTTTTCTGATTTTTTATGGTGTTTAAGTTTGTATTAAACAACCAAGGTGATCCAAAGGTTAGAAGCAAGGTTTTTACTTTCTTTCAAATTTTGTTAATTTGTTGCATTGATGCTCTAATCATGCTGTTCTTTGCATAAGAACCATACATGTTGTTTCTTTTGCAAAGCCAAACTTTTATACTAGGATAAATGTAGCGTACTTTGAAAAACAATCCACTACCACCAGAGTTGCTATCATATCTAGCACTTTAAAAAGCCCTACTATGAAATTAAGAGAAATGCTTTCACATGGCCTGCTTGGTATAAGTAGTGGTTCAAGCATCCTTGCCGACTTTTGTCTCACCACTTTTTTTTGTTGGCAAATAAGACACGTCTTGGTATAGTCCATCTCATGTTATCGCATATGAGGCCAATAGTAACCTTGTTTCAATAATGCAATGGTTTGTGGCCAGCCTGGATGCCCTACCCAAGGAGTATTGTCACATTCCTGCATCAACTTCTACCTCAGCTCACTCACTCTTAGAACAATATTTGTGGTCCTTTTGTTAGTAGAAGCTCATTTTTCACTAAAAAAATTTGGACTTTCCACTATCTACCAACTTCAAAATGGCAATTACTTGGGGATTTTGATGCAAGTTTTTTTCAATAAAATTATGGATATCTGTGGTTACTTTGTTGGCTATCATTGGTGCAATCAATTTGAGAGCTACGAACTTGACCTTTCTACTGAGGGCACCTTCCACATGTTTTTCCCTTTTGACTTTGTGCTCGAAAGAGAAATCAAAAGCAACCAAGAACTCCTGCCATCTTGTGTGAGACCTCGACCTTTATAGGCTCATAACTAGGTATAGATGCAATAACACGGGCTAAGGGTAATTTTGTCATTTTCTTAGTAAGCCCCTAAAAGTAAGTTTTAAACAATATTAAGGCCTAAGTAGGCCTAAGGCATAAATGGATGATTAAATATGGGTAAAATGACTAAGGAAATAAAAATGGTGATGATTTTCACGGTAGGGGCAAAATGGTCATTTTTCACCTCGGGTAAAACTTTGTAAGTTTTCATGAACCCGAGTATTTCTAGACCATTATGGACCTTGTTCGAGTGTCAAAGGAGCAAAAAGATTGCATAAAGGATTGGAGGAGAACAAGTTGACTTGTGAGAGCATTTTGGTAATTTAAATGGAGTGGATAAGCTTGGGCTATAAATATCTCTTTATTCCAGCTGCTTCTTCTCCCATTTTCTAGCAGCTTTTTCTTCTTCTTTCTTTTTCTCTTTCACGTTGCTTCCAACCTCCATGGAAGCTTGATATGAACCTCTATAACCTCCTTCAAAATAACTCCACTTTTCATGCTTTTGGTGCACCCTTTCATAAACCTTTGTGCTCTTCCACCCTCTCACTTTAAAACCCTTGGAAAATCCTAGTTCCATACTTTCTCTCACTAGTTAGGTGTTTAGAGAGAAAAATAGAGAACTCCCATAATAGTTGGGAAAATGTTTTGAAAGAATTTCAAAGTTACAAAGCTATCAAGGTGAGTAGTAAATTGGAGTTGAGTTTTAAGTGTTGAGAATGCCTAGTAATAAGATTTGTGAGAGTTTATTTGTTGGGATTGTTATTTAATTAAGTGTGATTAAAGTATTACAAACAATAGCCATTTAATGGTAGTTGGAAACTAGTTAAGAATGACTAGTAGAACCCAATTTAGAAAATAGCTTTGGAATAGTATTAATGTCAAGTTGGGTTAATGGTGATGTTGTTGTGCATGATAGGTTCCAACGAAGCCCCACCGTCCCATTTGGACCATTAAGGAAGTTAGAATCGATTAAAGGTCCAACGAAATATCGGTGAGTGACTTGCATTTCAAACTTGTTTTGGGAATACGAATGTGTTTACACAAGATATTTGAATGATTTTATCCAACTTTTCTTTGCAAATGTGTGCTAGGGAACAAGCCTTGATTAAATGTTTTTGATATTGTGAAATGTGAGATGTGTATAAGGACGAATCCATATGCTTTATATTATGTTGGTAGGTGTGTATATATCTTATGAATATGTGCTGTGTATTGATGAATGATGTTGGGTGGTGATGTTGAAGTGTGCGAGTAGGGAGTGCGCACATGATGATGATGTATGTATATGTAATTGTGTGTGTTATAGAAAACTCATGAATATGGTTTATGGTTCTAATGCATGTTAAATTTGGCATGATGAATCTTGAGAATTTCTCATTTTCTTGCAAATTGATTTTTATGGCAACACCAAATGGATTTTTAGTGCAAAGGAGGTCCTTTTTTCACTTAGGTGCCCTGCTTCTCGCTGCAGTGGGAAAGCATTCTCGCTGCAGCGAGAAACATTCTATTTTGGTAGTCAACAACTCGCTGCAGCAAGAATAAATCTCGTTGCAGCGAGAAACTCTCAAGTTTTGATGCAGTGCTTTCACTTCTATAAGGATTTTGACCACCTTCCCTTCCGAAATGGGAAAAGTTGTAGCCTTGTCTCTTATTTTTCTAATGGTCCAAAAATCAGATCAATTGGACTTTTGTAGCGGGAGATATGATAGAAAAATTGAAACACATGCAAACTGACATTATTTCTCGCTGCAGCGAGAAATTTTCTGTTTTGGCCTTCTGAATCTCGCTGCAGCAAGAATGAACTTCGCTGCAATGAGAAACTTGTTGCCATGCTTTCTACCTTGCTTGATTTTGACATACTTTTCACCCATTTAACTTTATGGATTGATCTTGGGTTTTTGCAACACTATGAGGTTATTAATCAAAGTTTGAAATGAGGGGTTTTTAGTAAGAAACTAAATCAATTGCATTGTTTTTGAAACAAGTGCACCATGATTTCCAAATTCTTCCTTCTCGTTTACTTGTTCCCTTCTTATGTTCACTCACTGAGTTTATACTCACCGTTTTTAACTTCATGTTTTTAGATCAAGAGGCAGTCGGTAACTAGGATGAGGTGTCCTTGTAGACTTGTATCCATATTTTGGTAGGTATCAATGGCATTCAGTAGCTGCACCTTCGCTATGGTTGCTCCGCTAGAAGTCTAGAGTCCTTTTTGTTGAACACACGTGCCCTGATGTAAATTGTTAAGACGTGTATATGTCTTAAGCAACAGATGTTTATATTGTTTAATGTTGCCACTATGTAATGGCACAGATGATATTATTTTGAATCATATAAATGTGAATATATGGTTTTGATAGAAAAGTTTTGACATACTCGTTAGTAAGAACTTTGAAATATAGTGGTAAGAACGAATGATGAAATCGATGAATAGAGTCACATAGATAGGCTTGCTTGGGCTTAGTGGGCTATGTCCATTGGGCCCATGCGTCGGTCATGGCCCGGGAATTGGGTCGTGACATCTTGTCTGCTTGGAAGTAAGTTTTAGTTGTGTGAGAAAGTGACTTACAGCAGTGTTGTTAATCTTAACCACGAATTGAGTTCCTTTTATGAGATTATAACATGTATGCCATAAAGTTGTATGTGTTAAGCATATCATGTACACTATAGGCTAAGCATGTGAATGATTTACGAGATCAAGAAATGTATGCCATGAGATGTATGTGTTGAGATACTCATATACACTATGGGTTAAGCATGATGATGATTTATGGAAATGTTACTTGTTTGTGTAGCAAGCTAAGAAGGAGAACGATCCTAAGCTTAAAGAATCCTATGATGATAATGGGGATTGATCACTATCTACTTGAGTGGGGTTGGACCACTCGAAGAGTTATGGGTATGGCCGATGCACCACTAACACAACTAAGATGATTAGTTCATGCTAGGTGAACTAGACGGTAGCGAGGACTTTGTCCACGACCCCTTGAGTGGAGTAAAACCATTCAACATGATTGTGGGTGAGGTCGATGTGCCACTCACAAAAGCACCTAGGAATCCTAGGTAGTGAGGATTAAATCACTATATGCTTGAATGGGGCGAAGGACTACTCATAGCTACAAAATTTTTATGGCTTATTAGAAAGTTTATGAATTTATGCTTGTGACTCTATGTTATGTGTGCTGAGAATGATTGTTGATACACATGTTAAATATGTTCAATATGCTTATTAAGTATGGTTGATATTATATACTCTAATACGAGATGAATGTAGGCTTGGTTAGACTGAACTTTAGTTTAAGGAATGGTCTTAAGAAGTAAGAGGACATATGAAATGGTTATGTGCAAGATTTTACCCAAAAAAGTGGGTAAAATCATGAAGAGCATGCATTGATACATTTTGGACATAATGCAAGAGGAGACATTCTTTGGAAAATGTATATATACATCTCCAAATGTATCAATACATTCATTCCAAAAATGAGTTTCCAAGTGTTTATAAAAGGTTTTCAAAGGCAAATGGTTTCCATTGGTTTATGCAAACTTGTTTTCCAAGTTATGCTATTTAAATTGAGTTTAAATCCTATGTTTCATGATTATTATGAAAATTAAAGGAAGATTTATGATTCATATGTATTTACAAGTGCATGGTTATGAAAAACTCCCCCCCTTAGCTTGTTTCTTTCGCTTTATCCACTCACGGAGTTTTTGTGACACACATGTTATTTTTCCCATTTAATTTTTGTTATAGATCAATGATAGCTCTCTTGCTAGTAGCCAGTGTGATGGAGATGTGATCCATTCCTCTTTTGATAGGTGTTTTAGCAGCTACTTGCAGCTTAGAGGTTGACTCATGTTCCACTAACGAGTCGGTCTTTATTTATGTTTATGTTTTATGGATAATGAACATGTTTATGATGATACAGCCAATGTTTGGGATTTTACTTTATGAATGTTATGGATAAATGTTCAAAGGTGGCTCAAGCCTACATGAACACTTAAGAGTGTTGATAAATGTTTATATGATACTGTGCATGAGATTATGGTATTTTGATGATATATGAGATGATTGCACTTATACTGTTTATGTTGAGAAGTACCATAACTGTGTAATGTTGCTTATGGTTATAGGCTTGTGATTACAATGTATGTGTATGGATGATTGATTGTGTCATGACTCGGTACTCCCCTCGAGCCCATGACAACCGTCGCGATACCCCGATAGACACTCATTTCTCGGAATGCCAACCGGGATCCCGCAAGGCTTAATATCAGTATCTCATTTCCCCCGTGAGTAACCGTTGCCGAAAATCATGTTCTAGAAGATTTTAAGCTGTTTCCAACTCAAAACAAATGAAATAATAATTTCTGTCTCATAGGGGTATTTTAGTCATTTTTTCCCAAAAATTTCAAAATCTGCTAAAATGTAATATACGAGTACAAAACATATAATTCATAATCAAAAGTGAGTTTTAAAGTCTAAAATCTTCATTTAAAACGAAATTTTGATTATTTGGATATAATAAGAAAATAAAAAAAATGTTAAGTAAAATATTCTATTTTCTTATAAAATAATATTTTTAGAGTTATACGTAAATAATTTTTGTAGCTTAAAAGTTAAATAAATTCATAAATACTGTAATACAGTAAGCCAAAGTATTTAATTTAATTTACAATAATAAGTGGGCCCCTGAATAAACAAAAATAAAGAGGACTATAAACCTACAGTTTGAAGAATGCAAACCCAACGGTAGTCCTCGATGAGATCAGCTATCTACAGTCTAATCTGAACTTGAAATGGAAGGAAATAAAGGTGGTGAGATTATAAAATCTCAGTGAGTAAACAAACATTATTCAAAAGATCTAAAGTCTGAGTAAAAGGAGACTATTAAAACATTTCATCCAAATAAGTTTTTCATAACATAAGTATTCATTTCATTTAAATAGTCAACATGGCTTATGAATATTTTAAAAAAAACTTGGCTCCTGCCAAAATCATTCTCGAGGATACCTTGGTCGAGGCATCTTACTGAGTCCGCCAAAGCTGTAAAAATTTTGTATACATGAAAACATATTTTTAGTTTGAAAAACACAACCGTTCCTTGGTGTTAGCGGAGTTCATTGTCACGAGGTGGTTCGGCATGACGTGGACTCTAACTATACCTCAGGAGATACCCTACGCGCCTTTCTGACAGAGGTACATATTTATATCCGGATTCTGTGCCCCTCTAATAGGCTGGTCCACAGAATCCGCCCACTGCAGCAAGCTAAACCCACCATATAATAAAATTTTAACAACATGACAGGGCTAATATAATACTACCCAGCCTACAAGGGTAAAATAAAACAATTCATACAATTCATAAAACACAGCCCAACCGGTCATGCCAACACAATAACAATATAACATAAGCCATCAATTTCCAATCATAAATTTACAACATACCAGTGGTCTCCAATTACTCTATTTTCAAAATCGTTATTTCGTTTCAAGACAATTTATAAAGTCTTTTCATTTAAACACATTTTGTTTACAAAACATAAAAATTTACCATTTGAACTCATTTTCATAAAATTCACCAAAACCGAATAAAAACATACTTTAGATAATTAAAATGATGGTAAGGTTACTCA
>NC_030859.1:15244737-15311949 GCF_000208745.1 Theobroma cacao | reverse complement strand
TAAATATGCTAAACTAACTAAAAACACTAACATAACTTAGAATCAAATCAATCCAACTTCATTCTCTCTCCATACCCATTTGGTCAGCCATGAATTCACCATGAAAACATGAAATTTAATCATGAAAAATAAGGAGAAATGCATGGGAAAGGTAGATCACAAGTCAAAATCAAGAAATTTTACCTTTGATTGCTTGATTCCTTGAAATCCCACACTTTTTCTTCAATTTTCCCACTTAGGTTTTGTGTTTTTCCTTTCCTCTCTTTGTTCTTACTATGGCCGGCCACATGAAGAGAAAATGGGATAAATATGGGCTGATTTTTATGGAAAATAATAAAATATCCTTACTTGACACATGTCACATGCTTATTAGTCCATTTTTCTTTTTTTTTTTATACTTTAATAATAATGCTTCCATTCTCCACCACATGATTAGTCAAAGGTCAAAATGAGGATAAGGGAAGACCATGTGCTGGACAAGTGACCTGGTGGTAGAAAATTATGATTTTGCCACTAGGGTGACAAAATTACCATTTTACCCTTATGCTCCAAAAAATATCGAGATTACAATTTTTCACTTCTCAACCTCAAATTATACTCCAATAAGTCAAATATGATCAAAATCTTTCAAAAAATATTTCCATTTTGTCCTCAAGTGGAAAAATTATTATTTTGCCCCTAGATAGCGAAATTTCCAATTTGACTCCAATTCGATCCTCGAACTCCGAATCACCATTTTAAGTCATTCTAGGACTTTAAAATTCTCAATTTTACCTTAAATTCTCTATTTGATTTAGTTCGAAGCTTAGTTCAACTTAGTTATACTATTAAGTACACTACTGGCTTTTAACGATTTTTGGGGCTTTCCTAGCATGCAAACATGCTATCCATCACATGCATATCATGACAAGTATTTTATAAGGTCAGGCTTTATAGATTGTATGCTTCTGCACATGATTATGAATATTTAATAAATGAATGGAATGAGACTTCATATCCCACCATAAAAAATGAGATGTGACAATTTTAATGGTCTGAAACTTGATAGATTCTTTCTTTTTTTAATTGTATGAAATTTCAAGCACCACCAACATATGTTTCCCTTTGAAACTTCTAACAATTGGTTAAAATTGAGTTAGCTACTGATCTATATCAAACACTTCATGGCAATTCATAACCTTTAATTTCACTTCCAATTTCAAAAAATTTTGGTTACTGGTCTATGACTCATGTAAAGGTGTATAGAGTCACGTTATTGGTTTAAGTTTATGACAAGCTTGTCATAGGTCAAAGCTGGACATGATTTTTTGATTTTGAGTTCGACTTGGTTCAATTGAATCTAATTAATTTATTTTATTAATAAATATTATATTTTAATATATAAATTGTATTTTATTATTTTAATAATAAAATACAATTAAACGAATGAGTCAAATCAGACTTAAAATTTGGCTTTGAAAAAAGATGACACGATAAGCTCAACTTGAACTCGACATGACTTGATCGATAAGCACCACTACTTTAATTTTTATTTTTTCATTTGATTTTGGGTTTTTTTTTGTTGTTTTATGTTTATATACAATTTTTTATTATTTTTAGCTATCTTTATTTGTTTAAATACCCTCGTCTTTCTTTTTAGATGACTATATAATATTGTCTTTTATCTAAATAATTTTTAAATGTGCAATTTACATGTAAACTAAATTGTATGTCCAGTGTAAAATTTTTAAAAATAAATATAGTATTTATATTTTTAAAAAAACTAAATTGTAATCATAACTGTACCTATTCAGGATAGATATTGCTCAAAAAAATAGGATTAGTTTTCCTTTTTGGGAACCGAAAGATTAAGAAGGTCAAATAGTGGGGGATACGTAGTAGATATTGGCTTCCATATATGTGACCGATCTTTCTTCCTTTTTTGGTAATTTACTTATTCTATTGTGATCTTTCTTTTGAATGTTTGTAAGGACATTTTTTTTTGCATGTTGGCTTCTTTTCAATGTCTAAGTTTTTATGATGGCTTAACAAAACAAAGAAGAATACAAAGCCACAAAGGTATGTTACATGCTCCTTTTTCCATTTGTTTATTTTTCTTGATTGATATATACATATGTATATATAATATTATTGATTTCATTCATTACTACTATTTCTTTGTGTTGTTGGTTCCTTGTCAGACGTTTTGTTTTTTCTTCTACTTTGTTTGATAAGCTATTTCTTTGCAACTGTTGGTGCTCCTTTTTGTCTGATTCTTCATGTTCTTCTGTATGGCGGTGTTGTAGGGATGTTCTGTTAGAATGTTTTGACTTTTATTTCTTGTTTATCCTTTTGCATAGGTGATGCTGGGGATTTGCATCATAAAATTAGTTGATGATGAGCCTTACTCGTATGGGGTAGTCTAGTCACAAAATCCATAGAAATACACTCCCAGTTCCACTTGAGAACAGGTAAAGGCTATAGTAATCCAGTAGGTCTCTAATGCTCTACCTTAACTTGTTGGCACACTAGACACTTGACCAAAAACTCTACCACATCTCTTTTCAAGCTTTCCCATAAATACTTCTCCTTCAAGTCACGATATTTCTTGGTGGTGCTTGGATGTACTACATATGTTGCCACATGGGTTTCCTCTAAGAGCTCTTGCCTTAAATCATCCATATCTAACATACATATGTGTTAAATTTACCATGCAAGTGCACATATTGTTAACAAGTAATATAATAGAAAGTAAAGTTCATTCCCACAAAGAAGTGCCCGAATCTTTTTGCTAAGTACTAAAACTAAAACAACTCAATCTTATCTAAACAATTGAATTTAAAACTACTTAAAAATTAAAGAAACTAAAATTGGAAGCAAAACTAACAATTTAACTAGAATTAACAAATCAAAGTCTGGAACCACAATATCCCCTCAATATTTCGTCTAAATATCTACTACTCTTTTTTTACTTACTAGATAGGCTTAAGTTGTTAATCTAGAGTTCTAATTTATATATAAGTCTTTTTCGATGTTTTTATAAAAACATCTTCCTTAACCAACTTAGTATATTCCTATGCAAATTGAAATCAAGAAAGACTCTTTTAAGCTTAGACTCTAATTATGGCTACATATGACATGTAAGTTATTCCTACCCTACAAGCAAATTAAATCAATCATCTTTTTCAATTGATAGTGAACATATGCCATTTCATCCAAGGCTCACTCTAAACTCCTTTTTCTAGTTCTGTTTGGGTTTCCAAATCAATCTTAATTGGTGATCAAGCAATCAGACACATTAAGAACATGGTTAAAATAAACAACTCAAACACTATCAATCGTAAGCAAGAAAGAAAATTAAAAATTCAAACTATGCATTGGGTTCAATCGTGATTCTAGATTAAAAAATTTAGTTCCACATAACTACTAAAAATATCATCCAAAAAACAAATTTAACCATGAAAACTAAATAAGAAAGTGTAAAGATAACAAGAAAAGTAAGAACTTCAATATTTATCAAGCCTTCAATCCACGATCTTCCTTGCTTTCCTTGCTTTCTTTTCTCTCTCTAGATTTGTTCTTTTCTCACTTTCTTTGGCTGTATTGATGGTTATTTCTTGTGGATGATGTTTTCTACGAATATTATGAACTAATTTGCTTATTCTAGGATTATGTTTGTATTCATCATGTAAATTTGAATCTTTATTAACTATTTTGCTTATTATCAATGGGCATTGAGTTGTTTATTTCAATTTTATGCTTAATGTTTATAATTGCTTGATCAACAATTAGATAGAATTGGGTATCTAGATGCAACTTGACAAAGGGAGTTTAGATTGGACAAAAAATTGGAACAACATGTGTTTAACTCACTTAGCTATTTAGGTGACTTGATTTGTAATTAGGATAAAAATATACCTAAATGTCACATACAGCTAGGTTAGAGCAAATGCTTAAAGAACCTTTCTTCAATTGATTAGTGTAGATATACAGTTAGTCAATTAGGAAAAGTATTTGTGCAAGGACCTTAATAGAGACTTGTACATAATTTTGGACTCAAGGTTAGCAAATCAACCCATTGATTAACTAGAAGAGAGAAATTAGTTTTGAAAGATATGTTGAGGAATACCATAATCCTTGACTTTTATCAATTATTGTCCATTAACTCTTGACCTTCAATTTTTGGTTTAAGATTTGTAATTAAATTTTATTTTTAATTAATCTTTAATTTTTATGTGTTTGGATAAGATTAGGATGTTACAATTTTAGTACATAGCAAGATTTATGTGCAATTCCCTGAGGGATACTATTACTTGAGCGATACGTGCACATGCATGTGTGTAAAGTAAGCAACATCAATTAATCATGAAGAGGTAAAAGTTGAGGAGCATGATGAATGAGAAACCAGTGCCGACATGGAAGATTAAAAACAATACAAAGATTATGTAAAGGTAATGTGTGTAGAGAAAGAGCTCGAAAGCTTTTCACTGATTTGAGGAAAGGTTGTTGTCCACAAGAATAGGCCACCTAGCAATGATATCTCTCCAACCACATTTGAAAAATCAGAAGACTCCATTTTATCATCTATGTAAAATTGAACATTTTGGTCAAATTATAATTGAATAAGCAATAAGCGATTCCTAAATTCATTGATGCGGTGAGGAGATTGCACAAGGATTAAAAAAACTAAAGATCAAGGGAGCTATGAATGCTTAGAGGCCTTGAATATTTAATACATATGTAGCTAGTTTTAGGCCTATAAGCTAAGAATTTAGATTTTTCTTATCTGATTTTTGTCACTATTCTTTGTTCAACATTGAGCTGCAGATGCAGATTGAAATTATCAAATTAAACTTTGTAGAATCAACATTGAATTTGAATCACATTTTCTGATGACTTTCATGGTTTGAAACTTGATAGATTCTTTCTTTTTTTACTTGTATGAAATTTTAAGAGCCACCAACATATGTTTCCCTTTGAAACTTCTAACAATTGGATCACATGATAAATGATAATCCTCTCTTGTCCATTAAATCTCATGACTTGCACTTCAAAATTTAAATTTTGCTTTAGACTGGTTAAAGAGAATGGAAGTAGGAGTAAAGTCAATGCGAGAGAACCTATTCTGGCTACAAAAAACATTGTATTTTGACAGTTGTGGATATGATGCCTGTAAATTGCTTGATGAAATGGTTGAGTTAGACGTCTCCTATTCATGAACATAGAAACTTCATTAATGAGAGAGTCAAATAATTGGTTTTGGTGATGTCGTGACTATAAAATAGGTAATAGCTTTATTAGGAAGTAAAAGGTAAAGTCCAAATCTTACACGAGTAAATTAGGAATTTATTATACATTGAAATTCATGGTATAAAAGCAAAGTTATGTGTTCTTTTTCAAAACATTCTCCTATTGAAGAGTTGTAAAGAAAGAAAATTTAGATGTATTAAACTTGAATCCCAACGGTTAGTATTATTTTCATTGTCAAATCATGGATCAAGAATCATGTATGTTTTTGTATTCTAAATTTCTAGTATGATAAATCGTGGATTAAATATATATTAATTATACATAAAATTGATAAGAATTATATACTATTATGAACGAAAGTTTTCTTGGTGGTATATGGTAAACTGGTTTCATTCAGTCGCTTTTTTCTATTTGGTGAAAAAGAAATTGAATTTGGGAGAGAAAAATTTATTTGAATCTAGACTCGTAATATCAATCAACTATACTTTATGAGAATAAATAAAAGTATTGGCTAGTTAGCAGTGTTTATGTGATGATCTTGTTTCCTTTGACTGTTTATCGATTATGTTAAGAACCAATCTAATTGAAAAAAAGTAAACATGTAACTCTTTAAATTTGAAGAAATTGAAGTGAATCCTTGCTTCCATGGTTGTTTTACCATGATTCCTTTTGCGTGTCCTAAGCTTAATAGTTGAAGTGAAATATTCTATTATGTAATATTGCAGAAAAAAGGTGCATCTTGACCACCAAACTGAAGATGAGCGACAAGGGCAAGGAGATTCCTAATAAAAAAGGGGCAAATCTTATAGGTGATCCTAATGAAGAAGGCCATGGTGCAAAATTGAATGTGAGCATGGCAAGACTTGAGACAGATTCATTGAGAAAGTATTGTGAGCACTACAAGATTGAGGGAATGAATTTTGATTCATCAAGGGAACAAATGCTTAATGCTGTGGAGCAACATTTTGCCTCACAACCACCATTGAATGAGCAACAAGTGATTCCTAAAGTCATTTATGTGGCGAGGATACTAAAGAATGCACAAGGAGCTCTAAATATTTAAAGGCATTAATACATGCATAGAAAAATCTAATTTCTTCCTCCATTCTTTGTTCAACATGGAGCTATAAATGCAAATGGAAATTATTAGATTAAACTTTGCAGAATCAACATTGGATTTGAATCATATTTTCTGATGATTTTCATGGTCTGAAACTTTATAGACTATTTCTATTTTAACTTGTATGAAATTTCAAGAGCCACCAACATATGTTTCCTTTTGAAACTTCTAGCAATTGGTTAAAATTGAGCTAGCTAATGATCTATATCAAGCACCTTATGGCAATTCTGAACCTTTAATGTCACTTCTAATTTCAAGAAAGTTTTGATTACTGGTCTATGTCTCATGTAAAGGTGCATAGAGTTGCATCATCAGTCTAAATTGACGACAAGCTCGTCATGGGTGAAAGTTGGACATGATTTTTTAATTTTGAGCACGACTTGGTTCAATTGGATCCAATTGACTTATTTTATTAATAAATATTATATTTTAATGTATAAATTTTATTTTATTATTTTTTAAATCTGGCTTAGTGCTTGTTTGGCTTAGTTTTTTTTCAACTTATCTACCTTTTAAAAGCAAAAGCCAAGCCAGACATGATTTTTGAGAAGCTCTTAAAAAACAAGTAGCATTTTTTTAAAGAACAAAATTAAAAAAAAAAGCTTAAAGAAAAGCTCCAAGGAGGATTTTTCTCTGATCTTCTTTTAAAAACACATCAATTTTTCAAGAAATACCCCTCTTTCAATCAATCTCCATCTACCTCATTCTCTTTGTAAATCACCATTCTTCAACGCAATCACGATCTCCTTCTCCTCTACTTTTCTCTAAAAAAACTACCAAGAAAAAAAAGAAAAAATATAGAAAACCTAGCAACAGAATGGCAAAATCAAGAATTTTTTTATTCTTACAAATATAAGAAAAGAAAAGAAAAGAAAATTCAAAACTACATTCAGATACTATTTAAAGATTTTCTCTCTTCTTCACCAAAAAGGATTTTAATGTCAAACACGTTGTTTCCTCTTTTCTCTTTTTCTTAGGAATTGAAGTGCACAATTTCAGGCCTACAAAAAATGAAGATTTTGCATCTTATTTATTACACTAGTAGAACATTGAATGAGGCTCAAGCAATTGAAAAGGAGTTGCTTACTATTGTTTTTGCTTTTCATAAATTTCAATCTTATCTTGTTGGCATTAAAGTCATTGTTTACATTGACCATGCAGCCATTAAATATCTGCTCAAGAAAAAAGGATGTAAAACCATGCTTGATAAGATGGTTACTTTGCTTCAAGAATTCAACTTGGAAAGTCGAGGTAGGAAAGGTACAGAAAATCAAGTGGCAAATCATTTATCTGGATTGCAGAATGGAGAACAAATTAGGAATTCAACAGTGACCAATGAAACCTTTCCTGATGAGTAATTGTTTCACGTCGAGAAGCAGAAAAATTTGCCATGGTATGTTGATTTTGTGAACTATCTCATGTGTAAACTCTTCCCTTTTGAATTTAATTCACAACAAAAAAAGAAATTCTTGCTTGATATTAAATATTATGAAATACCCGATACTTTGATTTGGTGATAAATAAAGTTGATCGGATGCAAATTGAGGTCAATTAAAATGTTTAAAAGTGATAAAAGAAGAAATGAGTAGTTTAGGATAAAATATTTCGTACGCGAGAAAATAACAATAAAATAATAATAATTTTATCGGAGGAGAATTTGTGAAGCGATTCGGAAGTCAAGTGAGGCCTAATAAGGTATTTTGGATAACAAGAAGACAAGATAAAATTTTTAGAATAAAATAATATTAAAATATTAATATTTAATCGGATGTCGAAATTAGTCATGAAGAAGGATCATATGATTGATCCAAGTGGGGGAGAAGAAATACAAGTGAATTTTTGGAGAAATGAGCGACAAAAGTTAAATATGCGTGTTTTGTTAAGTCGAACCAACGCAGATAAGTAAATATTTAAATATTGTGGAAATACCGCGTTGAGGTACAATTTTTATATTTTGGTGGTACACGCATCGAGAAAGGAAGTTAGATGAAAATTGGAATTTTTAGACGTAACAAAAAGATCGAATTTAACATATAAAAGTTAAAGGATATGTAATGAAAATTAATGAGAAAAATAAAATTAACATAGAGTAAAATAATAATAGTATGTGTATAAAAAAAAAAATAAAATGAAATATTATAGGACCAACATGGGCAGCTGCCCATGTCGTCAATAAAAGAGTCAGACTCTTGGTGAATTGGAGGGGGGGCCGGCCATGTGAAGCAACAAGTGAAGGAAGAAAAAAAAATTTTTGATGTGGCCAGTTGGAATGTTGTGGAACATTCAAGAGAGAAATAAAATATATATATATATGTGTAATTGACCAAACTAAGTGAAGAAAACCAAGAAGAAAAGAGAGGTCGGTTGAGGGAGAGTAAAGGAGAAATAAAAGAGCAAAGGAAGAAGAAAGAACCTAGAGAAAGAAAAACAAAAAGAAAACCGTGCATGAGAAAAGAAAACAAAAGGAAAAGAGAGTTGAGTTGATGGGCTGTTTTTGCTACCATTCAAGAAGGGAAAGAGAGCCATTTTAGGGCTGATTTTGGAGGTTGGAAAGAGCTATTTTTTTACTGGTTTTGGAGGTTGGAAAGTGTCATTTTTCTGTTGATTTTGGAGGCCAAAAAGTGTAGAATTTTGCAACAGAATTTGTGCTGTTTTGGGTGGTTAATTGTTGTTGTTTTGGCTGCCAATTCTTGGGGGGGAAGGTGCAGCTTAGCTGTTGAAAGTTTAAGGAAAAACAGAGCAGCATAGCTGCTGATTTTGAAGTAAAAAGGAGCAGCTTTAGCTGCTGAAATTTTCTAGATTGAAAGACAATAAGTGTGACCGGTGGTGAAAGGGAGAGAAAGGAAGAGAGTGGACGATTTATGCATGTGAAGAGAAGAAAAAGGAAGACAACAAGGCTGCTGGTCGACTGAAGGAAGAAGGAAGAGAAAGAAAGAAAGAAAAGAAAATAAAATAAAAGAAAAGAAAAGAAAAGAAAAGAAAATAAGAAGGAAAATGGGCAGGGCCCAACAAGCAAGGAAAATTGGACATGATCCAATAAAGGAAGAATGGGCATGACCCAATTAAAAAGAAATGGGAGAAGTCCATGAATAAGATTCCAAAAACAACAAAGGAAGAAAAATCCAAAAGAAAAGGAAGGTGAAGATTTGGGCCAACCTAGTTTAATTGGGTAAAATCTCTTTACTCTTCACCATGATTTATTTTGAAATTGAATTATATGGAGGCTAAATTATTTTATTTAATTATGCATTGGTTAATTGGTGATATGAAGTAAATTTAAGTTGTTTAGAAGGTTGAAATAGGCACTAAATACCGTAAATAAGTTATCAATGTTAATACTCTAAAGAATTACATGAACAAAGGATGCAATTAATTGTAGTAAAAATATATTAAGATGTGAATTAGGTGAGTGGATTTATGATAGAATGAGAGAGTGAAAAGTAGAATTTGATTCACTAAATGTATTGAATTTAAATGGTTGCTAGGAAAGCTTGTTGAACAAAGTAAGTGACGGGCAATTAAGTATAATTATATTCGTATACGAAGCAATAGCGACGTAGAAATCCCGCTATTATGAGGTGAGTAACCTTATCATCATTTTTATTATCTAAAGTATGTTTTTAATCGATTTTGATGAAATTTTATGAAAATAAAATTAAATGGTAAATCTTGAGTTTTACAAACAAAATGTGTCTATATGAAAAGATTTTATAAATTGTTTTAAAAAATTGAATGATGATTTTGAAAAATAGAGTAATTGGAGACCACTTGTTATGAATTAAGTTTATGATTTGAATTGAATGGCTTATGACAATATTTGCATGAATGGCTAAATTGATGTTTGTGTTAAAATTTATGAAATGTGTATTTAGCCTTGAAAGGCTGTGAATTATAATAATTGCCATGTCATGCTAGAATGAATTTTATTGATTGGTGGATTATATATTAATTAATCACTGCAGTAAGGGGTTTCTGTAGACCAGCCTTTTAGAGGGGCACGGTAAACTCCATTATATTCTTACCTCGAACGAAGAGGCGCGTAGGGTATCTCCTGGGGTAAAGCTTAGGGTTCACTTCATACCAAACCACCACGTGAAGGGGAACTCAACCAACACCAAGGAATGGCTGTGTTTTTCAAACTAAAGATATGTTTTAAGTGTATATGAAATTTTAACAGCTTTGGCTGGCTCGCGTGTACACCTTTGATCAAGGTGTCACCGAGTACTATTTGATGGCATGAGCCAAATGTTTATGGAAATCATAAGCCTTAATGAGAAATTAAATGAAATACAACTGTTTGCATGGGTTGGGATGAATTTTCAAATTGTGAAATACTTAAAAATGATGAGATATATGAATTGTCTCCTTTTACTTGGCTTTAGCTGATTTAAATGATGTTTGTTTACTCACTGAGATTTTATAATCTCACCACCCTCCTTTGCACCCATTTCAGGCTCAGAGTAAGCTGTAGATAGCTGATTCCATCAAGGGCTTCTATTGGATTAGCGTCCTCCACACAGTAGGTTCACAGTTTTCCTTAATTCTAGTTATTTGTGGGCACACTTGATGTCGTAAATTTAAATTAATGTAAATACTCTAGTTTATTGTGTTACAGTAAGAATGAATTTTTTTTTTACGTTACAAAAAGTATTTACGTATAACTCTAAAATTACTGTTTATAAGAAAATAAAATATTTTATTAAATATTTTGTTTTGTCTTCTTATTATATTCAAATAATTATAATTTCATTTTAAATAAAGGTTTTGGATGCTTAAACGTATTTTTGAATATGAATTATGCAATTGGTACTTGTTTACTACATTTTTAACTAGTTTCAAAATTTTCAATAGAAAATGACCAAAATGCCCATGTGAGACAAAATTTTATTCTATTTGTTTTAAGTTGGAAATAGCTCAAAATCCTTTAGAACATAATATTTGGCAATAGTTACTCACCGGGGAAAGCGAGAAACTGATATTAAGCCTTGCGAGGTTCCGGTTGGCATTCCGGGAGATAAGTGCCCATCGAGGCACTGCGGTGGTTGTCACGGGCTCGAGAGGTGTTCCGGGTAGTGACATATTACATGTGGGATGAGCCTTTTCTTTACAAGCGTTGTGGAGATTAAATAATTAGAAAGTGTCTTCTTGAAGAAGAATTGGAAAATATTCTTCACCATTGCCATTCATCTGATTATGGAGGACATTATGAGGGAAGACGAATTGATGCAAAGGTTCTAAAATCAGGTTTTTATTGGCCTTATCTTTTCAAAGATGCTTATAATTTTGTTGAAAGATGTGATAGATGTCAAAGAATGGCAATATATCTAGTAGACATGAGATACCTCTCAACAACATCCTAGAATTTGAAATTTTTGATGTGTGGGGAATTGATTTTATAGGTCCATTCATTTTATCCTTCAATAATAAATACATCTTGGTTGTTGGTGATTATGCCACAAAATGGGTTGAAGCTGTTGCATTACTAAGAAACGACCCTAAGGTAGTGATAAACTTATTGCAAAAGAACATCTTTACACATTTTGGTACACTTAGAGTCATAATTAGTGATAAAAGGACTCACTTCTGCAACAAAAATTTTGAGGCAATCATGCCAAATATGGAGTCAAGTACAAAATAGACACTGCTTATCATCCTCAAACAAGTGGCCAAGCTGAAGTTTCAAATTGAGAAATTAAAAGAATTTTATAGAAGATTATTTGTCCTTCTAGAAAAGATTAGTCCAAAAAGTTGGATGATGGTTTATGGGCTTATAGAACTGCATATAAAACTCCAACTTTGGAAAAGATTGTCATCTTCCAGTTGAGCTTGAACACAAGGCATATTGGGCAATTAAAAAGCTTATTTTTGATCTTCAAGTAGCTAGAGAAAAACTTCTTTTGCAACTCAATGAGATGGATGAATTTCGTCAAGAAGCATATGAGAGTGCAAGAATCTATAAAAAGAAGACGAAACGATGGCATGACTAGAAAATCATAAGGAGAAGTTTTAAGCTTGGCCAACATGTTGTCCTATACAATTCTCGTTTGAGATTATTTCCTAGAAAGCTGAAATCTCATTGGTCTGGACCTTTCATTATGACAAAAGTATATTCTCATGGAGTAGTAAAGGTGGCTAATGATAAATCAACTTTCAAAGTGAATGGGCAATGATTAAAGCACTATTGGGATGGTGATTTTGATCGTCAAATATCCTCAATCATGCTTATTGAAGCATTTTCAATCAGAGAATGTCAAGCTGATGACTATAAATCAAACGCTTCTTAAGAGGCACAATCATTTTAATTCAATTTAATTTCTCTAAGTTAATTTCATTTATTTATATTTATTATTATTGCAAATTATTAACAATTTATTTTTATTTTGCAAGTATGTATAGCCTATCCAAAAAATATAAAAAAGAAGTTAAGAAAAATTCAAAAAAGAAGGGTTATTAGGGCCACGGCTCCCCTAAAGGGAGGTTATAGCTTAATGACTTTAAACCTCGTGGGTTGTGGCGCATAAAGCTAGGCTGCGGCCTTATAGGTTGACTCACAGCCGTGGTCCACCTGAAGTGGGTTACCAACAATGGGCAGCCCACTACCCAATAAACTCCCTTTGGGCTTCTAACATTAGACAGCCCTCCCCTCCCATATTAGACCACCGTTAACCTCAGCACCCCTCTCATTGTTTTTAGTGTAAATTTTTGCACTTTTTTATCTTCACTCCTACCCATCATTTTCCGTCTCTACTTTTCTTCTCTTCAACCCACTCTTATCCCTTCCTCAATATCTTCCATACCCATTACCTACCTCTTCCCTTGACACTTATTTTCAACAACTTTGCTCCAACTTTCAAGTAAGTTTCAATATTTCTTTTCTTCATATTTATATATATGTGTATATATTCTTTTTTTCTTGTTTTTTTTTCATTTTTTTAATAAATATTGTTGACTTACTTCACATTATTAATTTTGTTGGAAATTTGTGATGANTTTCTTTCTATATTTATATATATGTGTATATATTCTTTTTTTCTTGTTTTTTTTTCATTTTTTTAATAAATATTGTTGACTTACTTCACATTATTAATTTTGTTGGAAATTTGTGATGAGTATTGATGATTCTTGGGACATTGTGCTTAGTTATTTCATGGGTATAGTAGATTGTTTGGATTTGTGCTTTAAATTTTACAAGTAAATTGAAATTGGAAATATGGGTAAGTTTCTTGATTTTAAATTATTTTTTTATGCCTAGAAATCTAGAACAATTTAATTGCTAGATTTTTACTTGATACTATGGACATTATTTGATTATGATAAGAAGGCATATGGGCTAATATTGTTGGTGGTCTATTATGTTTTGTTGGTACTTTTCTTTTCTTTTAGTTGAGAATTAATTATAGGAAATTTGAAAATGGCACCTCAACGAGCAAGGAAAAATTTCAGTGGTTCGTTCGATCATACTAGATTTGTGTTAGCTGATGTTGTGGCTAGACACACAAGTTCTCGTGCCAACAAAATTGCAATACCCGAACGAGGACTGGATCAAGGGTTGATCACACACCTTGACCTTCAACTAATGATTGATGGACACCACTGGCAAAAATTTTGTGCCTCGCCAATAGTTGCGAGTATCCCTCTGGTAAGAGAATTTTATGTTAACGCTGTTAAAGCTACTAGTGATTTTGTTTTTGTGCGAGGTAAATTAGTTCCATTCTTGAACCATGCCATCAATGAATTTTATGAAACTCTTGATATTGAAAACAATGGATATGGTCAATATTTGGTTGAGCATGAGGATTGGGATGATATCATTCATATACTCTGTAAGGAGAGCGCTCAATGGCGATTCTTCAATAATGCACCAATATCATTCAAGAGGAATGTGGTGAAACCCATTTTTAAGATATGGTTATATTTTGTGACTTCCAAATTACTTCTTACAACACATCTTAGTGATGTCACAAAAGATTAAGACATCTTTATCCATTCCATCATGACTGGACACACAATTGGTATTGAACGACTAATTTACAAAGCCATAATTCACACTACACAATCAAAGCATGAAGGCTTGTGGTTCCCTTCTCTGATTATAGCTTTGTGCAAGAAAACTGGTGTAAATTGGGATGTTAGTGAGGAGTTGTTACACCCTAAACTTTCAATTGATCTCAATCTCATCCTTAGACAACCTCAAAATTCTATTGAGGGTAGTTCTTCTTCTGCATTCCATCCTCCACCCCCTTGACCAAGACACCAACAATTGTCAATGACTCAGAGAATTGAGAACCGTGAGCACTTAGTTGAGCAACTTGGGAACTACTTTGAGGAACGCATGACTTATCTGACCTAATGTAATCAACATATGGACCACATGTTTCGAGCTTATGATGATTTTATGGGAATGGACATGTTTAGTCTTCCACCAACACCAAATCCTCCTAAGGGTGCCAATGAGGTAGACGATAATAGAGACGAGAAAGAGGATTAGAGCTTCTCCGAATTCATGCAACCATCAGGGGAGTAGTCTTTACCTTTCCTTTATTTTTTCTAACATTGAAAACAATGTTTAGTTTAAGTTTGGGATAGTGAATTTACTTTTTCTAGTGATGAATATTCTATAGAAGTTTTAGATTTAGTTTTATTTGTATGCGCATCTAGATTTATAAATAATTTAGGATTACTTAGTAAATGAATTTATTAGTTGCTTAAATTTTAGGAATCCAAAGTAAAGTTGTGCCAATATTCGATGATTTCTCTATCCAATGATGATAATTAGTTGTCTTGAATTCTTAGCTTTTAGTGAATAAGGTTTTTGTTTGGATTCATGCTAAATTATTTTGTTAAGTATCTTTGTTAGGATGTGATTTCCATAATTTTGAACACTATATCTTTTTCTTTGAATTATTATGAATATCTAGAGGAGGTTTATGTTAATATAAAATTTAGATTATGTCATGAATTCTAAAATTTGCTTGATTCCTCTCAAGATGAAATCCTAGGCTTAATTAGGGACATGATTTAGGCTATCTTAGAATTGTTTGAGCCTAAAAGCCAACCTTTTAAAATTTTTATCCCTAGTATACCCCGTTAAGCCTAATTTCTCTTTTCTTTGTTTAACTACATAATAATTGAGCCTAGCCTTAAAATAAAACTTCTAATTTTACAACCCTCGCTCCTAAGCATGTATATTGTTTTAGGAAATATAGATTGAGCAAAATGTTGATAAAGGTGGAAAGGTGATGTTGATGTGAATAAAAAGTTCAAAATGTTAAAAATCACTCCATTTCCTAATGCAAAGAAAAAGGTTAGAGGTGTGAAATTGTGGAAAAAAAAAGAAAAAAATGTTAAACAAAAGAAAAGTCAAATGTGGAAGAAAATGTGTACTTGGAGAATTAAAATAAAGCTCTATATATAGGTCTTAGAATAATTATGCGCTTAGGGTGATTTAAGCCACATTAATATCCTTTATCTTACCAGGACCCTAGCTATACATTACAAGCTTTATAAACTCCTATTGGTTCTTGCTATGGAGGAAGATAGAGAGGTTCCTTTTATCCTTGAGAGGCCTTTCTTATGCACAGTTGGAGCACTCATTGGTGTTGAGAAGGGAGAACTTACCTTACGAGTACAAGATCAAGAGCTAACATTTAATATCTTTCATGCCTTAAAGTTCACTAATGATGATGATGAGTGTTTTGCAATTAGTGTGATTGATATGGCCACGAGTGAAGTATTCATGGAAAATCATCATATTGAACCACTTGCAGTATCATTGATTTCTGAATTTGAGCCTAACAATGAAGAAGTTATAGAATGTGTCAATGCCTTGAATGCTCCATCTCGAGTATTGAGAACTCAGCTTGAATTGTTAGATTTGTCTTCCTCTTCATCCTCACTAGTAAAACCTTCAATTGAGGATCCCCTTAAGTTAGAACTCAAACCATTGCCAAAACATTTGAGGTATGCATATCTTGGAAACTCATCTACTCTTAGAGTTATTGTTGCATCTGATCTTGCTAACAAGTAAGAAGAAAAGCTACTTAGAGTTTTGAGAGAGCACAAAAACGCACTAGGGTGGTCAATAACTGATATTAAGGGGATAAGTTCGTCAATATGCATACACAAAATTTTGTTGGAGGATAATCACAGAGCCACTATTGAGCATCAGAGGTGATTAAATCCAATTATGAAAGAGGTACTCAAAAAGGAAATAATCAAGTGGCTAGATGCAGGCATCATTTATCTTATTTCAGATCACAAATGGGTAAGCCTGGTGCAATGCATACCAAAGAAAGGTGGGATGACGGTGGTGGCTAATGAAAACAATGAGCTCATTACCACACCGATAGTCACTAGATGGAAAGTATGCACGGATTACAGTAAGCTCAAGAAGACTATAAGAAAAGATAATTTTCCTTTATGTTTCATTGGCCAAATGTTAGATAGGTTAGCTGGAAGAGAGTATTATTGTTTCTTGGATGAATGCTTAGGCTACAATCAAATTACCATTACACCAAAAGATTAAGAGAAAAGAACCTTCATGTGTCCATATGGTACTTTAGTATTTAGAAGGATGTCCACCTTCTCGGATATGGTGGATAAACCTATAGAGGTATTTATGGATGATTTCTCAATCTTTGGCAATAATTTTCATGAATGTCTGTTCAATCTTGATAGGGTGTTGCAAAGATGTAATGAGACAAACTTGGTTTTAAAGTGGGAGAAATGCCAGTTTATGGTGCAATAGGCCATTGTTCTTGGTCACAAGGTGTCTAGCAAGGGATTGGAGGTTGACAAAGCCAACATTAAGACCATCAAAAAGCTTTCACCACCAATCTCGAGAAAAGGTATTCAGAGTTTCCTTGGACTTGTCTGTTTCTATCGACGATTCATTAAGGATTTCTCCAAAATTGCCAAACCTTTATGTAATCTTTTAGAAAAAGATATACCATTTAAATTTGATGATCCATGTCATGCTGCATTTATAGAATTGAAAAAGAAGTTAACAACTGCACTCATTAATGTAGTTCCTGATTGGTTACTCCCATTTGAACTTATGTGTGATGCTAGTGATCATGATGTTGGTATAGTGTTAGGACAGAGAAAGAATAAAATTTTTAATTCTATATATTATGCAAGTAAAACCTTTAATGAAACTCAAATGCACTGCACCACTACTGTGTATGCATTTGACAAATTTCACTCATAGTTGATTGGCACTAAAGTCATTGTTTATATTGACCATTTTGCAATTAAGTATTTGATTGCTAAAAAAGATGCCAAGCCAAGGCTAATAAGTTACAATAATTCGACTCAGAAATCAGAGACAGAAAAGGTTTAAAAATCCAAGTAACCAACTATTTGTCAAGATTAAAGCATGACAACCAAGGTAAAAATGTGAATTTCATCAATGAAACTTTCCCTAATGAACAATTATTGGTTGTTGGTCATAAGAAATTACCATGGTATGCTGATTATGTCAACTTCATTCCAAGTAAGCTTCTACCTCCAAATTTAACTTCTCAACAGAGCAAGAAATTTTAGCATGATGTTAAATATTATATATGGGATGAACCATTTTGGTTTAAGCAATGTGTTGACAGAATTATAAGAAGGTGCATTATAAAGGAAAAGGTTGAAAACGTGTTGATACATTTCACTAATCAAAATATGGGGGTCATTTGGAGGTGATAGAACAACGGCCAAAGTTCTTTAATCAAGTTTGTATTGGCCAATATTATTCAAAGACACTTATAACTTTATGTTACATTGTGACAGATTTCAAAGAGTGGGAAACATTTCCAAAAGACATGAGATGTCGCTTAACAACATTTTGGAATTGGAGATTTTCGATGTCTGGGGAATCGATTTCATGGGACCATTCATATCGTCCTTCAACAATCGATACATCTTGGTGATTGTCAACTATATGTCAAAATGGGCAGAAGCTTCAGCCCCGCTTACAAACGAAGCTAAAGTGGTGATGAAATTTTTAAAGAAAACATTTACTCAGATTTGGTACACCAAGAGCTATTGTGAGCGATGAAGTAAGTCATTTTTGCAATAAATATTTTTCAGCATTACTCACAAAGTATGGAGTGTCACACAAGGTAACCACAGCTTATCACCCTCAGACAAGCAAACAAGTAGAAGTATCAAATTGGGAAATCAAAAAATTTCTAGAAAAAGTGGTATCACCGTCACAGAAATACTAGGCCAATAGATTAGATGATGCATTGTGGGCATATAGAATAGCTTACAAAACTCCAATAGGTATGTCCCCATATCAGTTGGTGTTTGGAAAATTATGTCAGCTCCTAGTTGAATTAGAATATAGTGCATTTTGGGCCACTAAGAAATTGAATTTTGATTTAAAGGTAGTAGGTGAGAAAAAATTGCTTCAATTAAATGACATGGATGTAATTCTCTTGGATGCTTATGAGAATGCTAATTTATATAGGAAAAGACAAAGAAATGGCATGATCAAAAGATTGTCGAGTGACATTTGAAGCTAGATCAGCAAGTATTGTTGTTTAATTCATGATTTAAGTTATTTCTAAGAAAGTTGAAATCAAGATGGTGAGGACTCTTTAGTGTGTCAAAGGTGTTTCCACATAGAGTAATGGAAATAGTTGATGGGTTGAACTATAAGACATTCAATGTGAATAGACAACGATTGAGGAATTATTATGGAAGGCCTATTGATCGAAACATTGATTGTCTGTCCATCTCTCCGACCCCAAATGATCTCCACAACAGTCTAGCTAATGACCTTAAATGAAACCCTTCTTGGGAGGTAACCCAAGTTTCTTAACATCCTTTATTTTAGTAGTTTTTTTAAAATTTTGATTTATTTATAAATTTTACTTTGTTTTTTTTTTTTGTTCTGTCCTAGTTTGATTGATCTTTCTTTATTTGATTTTTGTAGGTCTGGGAATCTTATGAGGTGAAGGTAAATTATTCCAAAAAAAAATGGCATCACAGGACCATAGCACTCAGCGTTGTGGCTTGGTGAATCAGGCCTTTTCTCATACAAAAATCCAAGAAGAGGTTGTTGCGGTGCCAAGCACTAAATGCCATAGCGATGCATGCCTAACCAGGCACATACAGTGGGCAAGGGCTGGAGCCATGTCACGGGGCTTTTATTTTAACTACCTCAATTCTTCTATTTTTTCCTTCTATTCATCTTTTAGGGTTTCTTTTTCTCTCTCTAACCTTTAGATTTCTTCCTTTCCTTTCCACCCACTTCACACCCACCGAAATTTCTTACTTTTCATCACTTTTTTGTGACAAGTAAAGTTGTTCTTCCACTCCTCCACATTTTTTGCATTCTTCACTCAAGTATGTCAATTTCCTCCATTACTTTTCAGATTTGTTAGCTAGGAATATTGTGGAACATATAATTAACTTAGTAAATGGGTTGCTTTATTTTTTGTTAGATTAAACTAGATGTGTTGGATTTCCTTTATTTTTCATGGATTTGTGATGCAATTAGTTATTTGATGAGGATGAATGTTGCCAATCAACATTTGAATTGCCATGGAATTTATGGGTGGTGTAGTTTGTGTTTTACAATAATAATATATAATTGAATGGGTAATGTAATTGGATTTCGGTTGCTTGTTTTTGGAAGCAGTACTTTCTATTTGTGTGAGAGGGATGGCACCCAAGAAAAGAACTCCCGGGAGTGGTAGTGGGACTCAATTTGATCGTAGTAAATTTGTATTTGCTGATGCAACTAAGAGATATACTTAGTCACTGGTACATAAAGTCCTTATTTTGGAATGTGGCATTGATCTACATCTTGAGCTATATAGTTCTGTTCATAAAGTCAACACTGTGCATCAATGGTAGCAATTTTGTGAACAACCTGAGGCCACTGTCTTACTAGTTTTTGAAGAATTCTACACCAATGCTACTAAACACTTCCATGGCCAAGTATTTATGTGTGGATGTTAGGCTTGTTTTGATAGTGCAACCATCAGTCAATTTTATAACTTAGCTAATATTGACAATGATGACTATGGCCAATTCTTGACGGGTAACATTGATTTGGATGAGGTTCTTGGCATCTTTTGTGATGAGGGGACAGAATGGAAATGACTAAAGGCATTTCGATGTCTTTTAAGGCCAACACCATGAAGACAGTTCATAAGCTCTGGTATCACTTTTTGGCTGCAAGGCTACTTTTTGTGAAACATATTAGTGACGTAACAAGGGATAGAGCTAACTTGTTATATGCCATTATTTCTAGGATGTCAGTCAATGTGGGCCAAGTGGTATGCAATAGTTTGTTCAAGTGGACCACTTGTCTCATGATGGACTATGGTATCCATTGTTGATCACTACTTCGTGCAAGAAAGTAGGCATAAATTGGGATAAAAATGAAGAAATCTTGCACCCTAAAGCATCGTTTGATGTCGAAATTATGAATCGATCTTATGCTCAAGAGTTATTGGCTATCGGAGGTAGTTCTTCTTCAATTCCACACCATCCACCACCTCGGAGGCCACCACAACATCTTTCCATGTCTTAAAGGATGAATGGCTTGAACTTCGAATGGATCATCAAGCAGCTTGTATGCAGTTCATGGAAAAAATGCTGCGTGCTTATGCTAAACATGTCGGTATGGATATGAACTCTTTTCCTACTCTCCGGGAGGATCCCACAATGGAGGACTTGCATGATGATGATGGGGATGAGGATATCTAGAGATGACTTGCCAATTAGGGGAGTATTCCTTTCTCTTACATTTTTTTAACATTGAGGACAATGTTATTTTCCAATTTAGGGTGAAATTTAAATTTAGTGGTCATGTAGTAATTTTTAATTTAAATTTATGCATGTGCATTTGCATTTGAACTAGATTCAATGATGATAACTCAGTTATATTCCTATCTTGATTCTTCAAAACATGTTAATATTGTTTAAGTGTTATGTAAATTCTCATGCTAAGCTTTACTGTTAGGTTGAAATTTCTACATTTTGAGCACTATGCCTTTTGCTTAAATTTATTGTATATATTTAGAAAAGGTTTATGTGAACGTGAAAATTTTGAATTATGTATTAAATTTTAGAATTTGTTTGATTCTCTCTCAAGGCAAAATCTTAGGCTATACTTAGTTAAGGAAATGATTTAAGCCATTTTTTGACCGATTGAGCCTTTTAACCCTCTTTTATAGAATTTATCCTTAGTTTCCCCTTTGAGCCTAATGACATCTTTTCTTTGTTTGAACACTTAATTTTAAGCCTAGAGCCATTTTATAGATATTTCCACAATTTTTGCATCCCTCATTCCTAAGTACATAAGTCAATTTATGGATGTTATGAGCTAAAGTATGAAAAAGGTAGTAAAGATGAAAAATGAAAAAAAGTTCACCATATGATTGTATTCATCTAGCTACCCAACAAAAGAAATAAGTGTAGGGGTGTGAAATTGAGAAAAAGAAAAAGGGAAAGAAAGAAGAAAAAAAGAGAGGATGAATTGATTAACAAAAGAAAATTCTCAATGAAAATGGGTAATACAAGGTGGAGGAAAATAAAGCTCGTAATAGGTCATAGATTGACTCCATGCTTAGGTTGATTTAAGCAATACATTATCCCATATTCCACCTTGACCCTAGCCATACATTACAAGCTAATTAAAGTCCTATTGATCATTAATTTAGTATTAGTCTATATTAGTGGAGAGAAAGATGAAAAGCAAACTTATGGAATTTAATTACAAATTTGAATTTTTTACGAATGTAAACTTATCCGAATTGTACAATGTTCTAGGTGAAAAGATTGCACACACACAAAGAAATTTACTTAATGATACGCTTGCATTTAAATTGAAACATGAACTTGAATAATATTTGTATGTGCCTCAAAGTTATGTATATGGCTTAACTGTTGGGGATATTAAAAGTGATTAATGAAATGGTGCAATTAAAGTCTAGTTAAAGGTTTCATGTTTAAGTTATTGCCTTTTGTTTTTAGTTTTGGTCGAGGACTAGCAAAATCTTAAGTTTAGGGGTGTGATAACTCTATTATTTAAAGTTATTTCAACACATTTTGGGGGCTTATGTAGCTAGATCTTTGAGTTTTATGTTCAGATTTTAGCATTTTAGTTGTTTTTCTGAGTTAAGTTAGATTACATGTTGAATAGTTAAATTAAGTTGTTATAGTTCAATTTTACTTTATTTTGTTTTAATTTTACTTTAAGAAAAGTTAATGTCGATTTCTCTCATGGTTTTATGCAAGATATGTGATGAGCAAGGTCAAATTGAGTCATAATAGCATAAGTATGTTGAAGGTGTAACTCATATATGCTGAAATAATTTAAAGATATCTTGAGCTACAAAAGTCCAATTGATGTGATTTTTGATCCAGTGGAAAGCTGAAAGAATGATCTGTAACTTCTATGTTTACCACTTTACCCAGTTCGAACTAGATCAACATAAAAGTCACATCTAAAAATGCTAGATAGAGGTAGCTCTACACAAGGCAGCATAGAGACTAAGGCTACAGCTCTGAGTTACTCATGGCTAAGCACTAAAGGAGATACCACTACAACGCTAGGAGAATTGTGGCTGTGGCATTGAGCTGAAGAGGTGCACCATACAAACTGTTGAGAGCAAACTGTTGTGGCTCCAAAAAAGTAACGCTGCGACGCCACCAAGACTTTTTCGCAGCACTGAGAAATCAATGCCACAACACCACTTAAATTTCCAAAAATAAACTTTTGATGGAAAATTGGAAAGTAAGGCACCTTACATATATTTAGGAGGTTTTTCAAGAGCATTCAAGAGGGAAGACGGTAATAGCTTTTCTGGAGAAATAGAGCTAAAAATCAAGCAAGAATTGAAGAGTAATTGAGAGAGTTTAGAGATTTACCAAGCTGATAGATGTTTGATGTGCTTGTGTCTAGCTGAGTACACGTAGACCAATATGCTATTGAATTGTGCTAGTATATGATGAATGTTTCATAGGAAACGAATTATTGTGATATTTATATATAATACATGTGAAAATGTGAGCTATGAGGCAAGATTGCTTAAAAATGTGAGATTACATACTATTTACGTGTGTGTGGCTATTAGGCCATGATTAAGTTAAAATGTGACTGTTGATGCATGTGCGGCTAATGGGCCATGATTATCGAGGTGAAGTATAATATATTTATATGTGTGTGTGCGTGTGTACGTATGATGTAATAAAGGCATTGATGGTCTACCAATGATTATGTGTCATCCGAGGGATAATTCTGGACATTGTTTTGACTAATAGTTGAGTGGCGTCTTCTTTGTGACTGTATGTGTGCTTCTAAAGGTGGTGGTGAACGAGGGCTGTGGTTTAGTCTCGCTTATGATTCTTGCCTACAATGCTTGATACCATTCGTTGGGAGATTACTTCAGATGATGGTTATGCTTATGATACCATTCGTTGTGAGACTACTTTGGATGACAATTATCATATGATACCCCTACTGAGACTACTCTGGGTGATGATTATGTTTAGGATGCCTTCGTTGGGAGATTACTCCAGATGAGGATTTGTGTAGCTTTTGATTTTTTTTGTCCTACATGTGACAGGGGCTAAACTATTGAAGAGTTAATTTGAATCTCGATGTATATGCTAATTGATAACTCTATGATATAAAGTTATTTCGGCTTAATTTTGATAGTAATTTAACTTAGTTCTTATAGTAATGCATAAAAATTAATAAGTTTTATTTAATTAGTTGTTTTAGTTGAGTCAATCTAATCTTAGTTAATTTTCTACTTAATTTGGTGTTACTGGGGTTAAGATAGGTTGTTACTGATTTATTTGTGCTTTTGCAGGTATTTGATAAAAGAAGAATTTTAATGAAAGAAGGAGAGCAATTTCAAGGTGCAGACTTACAATGCACATGTTTTGGTATTTTGGCCATAACTTTCTCTTCAAAGCTTCAAATAAATCAATTCCTATATCATTAGAAAGATAAGAGAAAAATATACAACTTTCATGTTTACCACTTCATCCAGTTCGACCTTAAAGGTGGTCAAAAATATTGTTGACTTTGACACACTGTAGTAATCTTAGAGCAATTACGATTTCTGTTAAGTAATTGAGCAAGGCTACGACCCACATAGTATGATGAGAAAATCGTAGCTAAAATTGACTTCTTTCTTCACCCAACTTGGCCTAACTTCAAAGCCTATAAAAACAACCTTTTGGAGGACTTTTAAGAAAAAGAGAGGGAACAAGACACCAGTTTGAGAGTTGAGATTCAAGCCATAAAATCATTGAAAAAAAAGTCTCATTCGAGTTGAAAAGAAATTGAAGGATTCAAGAAGACTTGGAGATCAAGAGTTTCACTCTTGGAGTTTCTTTGTTCTTTATTTTTCTTAGTTTAGTTTTGATGTTTAAACTTTATTTGATGATAATGTGTGACTTGATAAGGAATTAAATTGTTTATCTAAGATTATGATTGAACTCAATATGTAGTTTGATTTGTTTATCTCTCTTTTGCTTATGTTTGATGGATTTAAGTTGTTTATTTTATTCTGCTCTTAATGCTTCTAATTGCTTGATCATCGATTAGATTGAATTCGAAACCTAGATTAAAGCTTGATGAAGAAGATTTAGGAAAACCTTGAATAGAATAACGTATGATCGAATGCACTTAGTTGATTAGGTGATTTGATTTGCATATAGGATAGACATACACCTATAAGCCGTACGTAGCCAAAATTAGAGCACGAACTTAATGAATCTTTCTTTAATATAATTTGCATAGACATATAGTATATTAATGGGGAAGGTATTTTTATGAGAAACTCGACAGAGACCTGTAAATAAGTTAGGACTCTAGGTTATCAACTCAATCCATTAAAAAAAGTTAAGACAGAGAGAGACAATAATCAGATGAAGTATTGAGGGACATCATAATCTTAGGTTCGGTAGTTAAGTGAGTTTTATAAAATAAATTTACTATTTAATTTTAGTTTTAATTTTTCTTTTTAATAATTTTAAATTTAATTGTTTGGATAAGATTTAGGTGTTACAATTTTAGTAGTTAGCAATTAGGAATTAATTCAATTCTTTATGGGAACGAATTTTATTAACTATTATATTACTTGTTAACGATACATGCACTTGCGTGACAAATCAACAAGTAGTTTTTGGCGCCGTTGTCGGGAAATTGATTTTTAATTCTTTCTTGTTAATATTAATATCAAGCATTCATAATCTTACTTCAAACTTTTCTTTTTATTTTCAGATACTTTTGATTGAGGTGATGAACTATCAGTGGCCATCTGAACAATTTATGCCTAGAAGGGTTACTAGTGATTATGTATTGGATGCAATTAGTGTTTTAGCCAGCCGAGTAGATGCTTTGTCTCAAAAAATTAACAATTTAGGTGTTAATGCTTTTCAAAGTCCTTTCGTGACATGTGAGCTTTGTGGAGATAGGCATTCAAGTGATTGTTATCTAGCCTATTATGAATCAATGCAATTTGATGGAAGCTTTGTTGGGCAGCAAAATAAGTTATACTCCAACAGTTACAACTCAGGGTAGAATCACAAAAGTTTTTCATGGAGTTATGATCACGGTTCTACATATTCTTCATAGCTTATTTTTCATAGTGGTTTTCAGTCACAAGCTAAAGCTCCTATGCTAGAGAAAAAGCCTTCAATAGAGGATATGTTCATGCAATTCATGACAAAGACAGATGCCTTCATGACAAAGACTGATGCCATCATTCAAAGTCAAGAAGAATCAACCTGAAATCTTGATATATAAATGGGTCAACTAGCTAATGCCATTAATAATAAACCTCAAGATGATGGAGATAAAGTAGATCAAGGAAATATTTCTAGCAATCAAGTACAAGATGAAGAAATTAAGCAAGAAGAGAAAACATCTACATCACCACAAGTGAAGCCATATGTGCCTCCCATTCCTTTTCTGGATACAGTTGATGAGTTACCTAAAGAGGTTATAGCAAAAGCTCGTTATTCAAGAAGAGCTCAATTTGAGAAATTAGATAAGAGTCAGCCTATTCCACCAATTTGGGTTAAGCAAGCATCAAATCTTGAGTTGAAGGCACTAGAACCTCATCTTAGAAGGAGGCTACTTTCACACCTCAAGCTTTTTCTGTGCAAACTCAAACCTTAACCAAAGTCAAGCTATTGACTATAAAGAAGCGTTTCTTGGAAGGCAACCCAAGCTTTTGAAACTCTTATTTTTTAGTTATTTTTATTATATTTATTTATTTATTTTCATTAATCTCTATTTATTTTTTCAATAAAAAAATTTCTCTTACAAGTGACAATGAGGATGATGAGGACAAAGGTGAGGACTAACACTTCACCAGATTCATCCAATCATTAAGGGAGTATTTTTTACCTTTTCTTTATTTTTTCTAACATTGAGGATAATGTTCAGTTTAAGTTTGGGGGGTTGAATTTATTTTTCTGGTGGTGAATATTCTGTGGAAGTTTTAAATTTAATTTTATTTGTATGTTTATCTAGATTGATAAATAATTTAGGATTAGTTGGTAACTAAAGTTATTTCTTATTTAAATTTTAGGAATCTAGAGTAAAGTTGTGACAATTTTTTTCTATGATTTCTCTATCCAATGATGATAACTAGTTGTCTTGAATTTTTAGCTTTTGGTGAAAAAGGTTTTTGTTTGGATTCATGCTAAAGTCTTTCGTTAAGTATCAATGTTAGGATGTGATTTTCACAATTTTGAGCACTATATCTTTTATTTTGAATTATTCTAAGTATCTAAAGAAAGTTTATATTGATATGAATTTTAGATTATGTCATGAATTCTAGAATTTGTTTAATTTTCTCTTGAGGTGAAATCCTAGGCAATACTTAGTTAGGGAGATGATTTAGGACATCTTTGGACCATTTGAGCCTAAAGGCCTACCTTGTTAAATCTTTATCCCTAGTATACCCCTTTTAAGCCTAAATTCCCTTTTCTATGTTTAATTACATAAAAATTGAGCCTAACTTTAAAATAAAGCTTCCAATTTTGCAACCCTCACTCCTAAGCATGTATATTGTTTTAGGAAATATAAATTGAGCTAAATGTTGAAAAAGGTGAAAAGGTGATGTTGATGTGCAAAAAAAAAAAAGAAGTTCAAGATATTAAAAATCACCCCATTATCTACAATACAAAGAAAATAAGTTTGGGGGTGTGAAATTGTGAAATTATGAAAAAAAAAAGTGTTGAAAGAAAAAAAATGAAAAGTTCAAATGTGGAAGAAAAGTTATACTAAGAGAAGGAAAATAGAGCTCTATAGATAGGTCCTAGAATAATTATGTGCTTAGGGTGATTTGAGCCACATTTCTATCCTATATTATACCTTAACCTTAGCCATACCTTGCAAGCCTATTAAAGTCCTATAGATCCCTAGCTTTGTTTTAGTTGACATTAGTGGAGAGAGAGAGATGAAAAGTAAACATATGGAGTTCTAGTACTAATTTGAAATTTATGTTGGTATAAACTCATCCGGATGTCATGATATTCTTAGTCAAAAATTTAACACACACAGAAATCTATTCGAGAATGTGCTTGCATTGGAATTGAAATATGAATTTAAATGATGTCTATATTTTTCTTTAAATTAATGATTGATAGACATACTTGAGGAAATTGTAAGAAATTATTGAGTTGGTGCAGTTTATTTCTAGTAGTAATGGTGGTGGCAGTAGTAGTAGTAACTATATTTATTTTAATTTTCATCAACTGAATGTGATTTTTGTAAGTTAGTTTCTTTTTTATGTTTTGCTCGAGGACTAGCAAAATATTAAATTTGGGAGTGCGATAACTTTATGATATAGAGTTATTTGGGCTTAATTTTGATAGTAATCTAGCTTAGTACTTATAGTAATGCATAAAAATTAGTAGGTTTTATGTAATTATTTTAAATTAGTTAGTTTAGGTGAGTCAGTCTAATCTTAGTTAATTTTATACTTAATTTGGTATTAATGTGGTTAAGATAGGTTGTTACTGATTTATTTGTTCTTTTGTAGGTATTTGATAAAAAAAGAATTTTAATGAAAGAATGAGAACAATTTCAATGTGCAAACTTGCACTATACACGTTTCTATATTTTGGCGATACGTTTCTCTAGAGAGCTTCAAATGAAGCAATTCTTAAACCACTGGAAAAATAAGAGAAAAATATACAACTTTCATCTTTTCCACTTTGTCCAGTTCGACCTGAAAGGTGGTCAAAAATCTTATCAAAGTTAACGCACTTTAATAGTCCTAGAGCAATTATGATTTCTGTTAATTAATTGAGCAAGGCTGCGACCCACATAGTCTAATGAGGAAATCCCAGCTGAAATTGGCTTTTTTCTTCACCTAACTTGGCTTAACTTCAAAGCCTATAAAAGTAACCTTTCAGAAGACTTTTAAGAAAAAGAGAGGGAGTGAGACACTAGATTGAGAGTTGAGATTCAAGCCACAAAATCATTGAAAAAAAGGTCTCATTGAGTTGAAAAGAAATTGAAGGATTCAAGAAGATTTGAAGATCAAGAGTTTCACTCTTAGAGTTTCTTTATTCTTTATTTTTCTTGGTTTAGTTTCAATGTTTAAACTTTATTTGATGATGATGTGTGACTTGATGAGCAATTAAATTGTTTATCTAAGATTATTATTGAACTCAATATGTAGTTTGATTTATTTATCTCTCTTTTGCTTATGTTTGATGGATTTAAGTTGTTTATTTTATCATGTTCTTAATGCTTCTAATTGCCTAATCACTAATTAAATGGAATTGGAAACCTAGATTAAAGCTTGACGAAGTAGATTTAGGTAGACCTTGAATAAAATAGTGTATGATCGAATGCACTTAGTTGATTAGGTAATTTGATTTGCATATAGGGAAAACATACACCTATAAGCCATACGTAGCCAAAATTAGAGCACGAACTTAATGAATCTTTCTTCAATATAATTTGCATAAACATATAGTAAATTAATTAGGAGATGTATTTTATGAGAAACTCAACAGAGACTTGTAAATAATTTAGGACTCTAGGTTATCAACTTAATCCATTAAACTAAGTTAAGAGAGAGACAATAATCAGATGAAGTATTGAGGGACATCATAATCTTAGGTCTGGTAGTTAAGTGAGTTATATAAAATAAATTCACTGTTTAATTTTAGTTTTAATTTTCCTTTTTAATAATTTTAAATTTAATTGTTTGGATAAGATTAAGGTGTTACAATTTTAGTAGTTAGCAATTAGGAATGAATTTAATTCTCTGTGGGAATAAATTCTATTTACTATTATATTACTTGTTAACGATATGTGCACTTGTGTGAGAAATCAACAACACTTATGGAGTACGTGTATGAACTATATTGTAGAGAGAATGATCTTGAAATTTGTTTTATATTTAAAGACTTCTTTAATGATATGTGAATGTGTTAAGTGTAGGAAGCATGCCTTATGATACTTAGGCAATAATTTTAAGAACAAATTTGAGAAATCCAAAAGTGTGATGCTTAAATTGAAGCCTTGATATTATATTTGAGTATTTGAGTAAGGATTTGAGTCATATATGAATGCTTTGAGGTTGTGGAGGAGATTTAGAATGGGTTTAGGCCTTAAAAGGAGCAATTTTTATGAATTGGGACCTAAGAAGTGGATCTTAATGCATAAAAGCTCGATCTTGTGAAGTAAAATGCAGGGATAATCATGCATTCTAGCACAAGATTGACTATAGGCCCTCTATAGTTGATCCTAGGAAAGAAAAATGGAAGAAATGTGAACATTCTAGTCCAAGATCGACTGTAAACCCTCCATGGTCGATCATATGAAGCAAAATCGACTAAAAACGGATATTCTAGTCCAAGATCGACTACAGACCCTCTATAGTAAATCTTGTGAAGGGGAAAAGGGGTGAAACACAAACGTTTTGGTCTAAAATCGGCTACAGACCTCCCATAGTTGATCCTAAGTTGCCAGATCAGCTTAAAGCGAGCTTAAAAGCCCCAAAACCCGATTTTCTCTTCATTTTCTTTCTATTTCCTCATTGCTTCACCATTTTCTCTCAAATTTCAAACCTGTTAAAACCTTTAAACTCCAATCATCAATAATAGATTCTAAGTGTTAAAGGAAGGAGATTTCACTCTTAAAAGCTTCATTTGTGATTTTTACTTTCTCTCTTTACCCATTTGAAACCTAAGCCACAAATACGTTCTTGGAGTTATTTTGAGTGATTTGGAGCTAACCCCAGCTTGGGGAAAAGTTATTGAGGTAAGATTAACTGTTTATATAGATTAATTTTCAATTTAATCTATCAATAACTTAGATTTGATTTGGTCTAACTTTGAAGAAACTGGCTCCCTTGAGTTGATTGAGGATTTAGGGTAAATAGTTTTACAATCCACCTTTTAAGGTATAGGTTTAGCTTATTATAGAAGGATTTAAGCTTATACATTGGATTGCTATAGATTTGATTATTTCTAGAAAAGTTGGCTTTTGTTGAAATCTAGGATTTAATTGGTTTTATAATATTGTGATGTGCTTAACGAAAGATTGAACAACTTGGGCATAGTTGATAGCCGAAATATAATTGGAGGCTAAGAGTCAACATTTGGCGATAATGTACCTTAAATTTGTCATTGTTAGTGGGTTAATTAAATGCATGTGATGCATAACGCATGAAAAATGCACTGCACTAGTACTATATTGTAAATGTAGGCTTAGTTGAACATACCTAGGATGGAGAACTATGTATGTATATATGTGAATGTGATTGCCTAGATGGGTGTGCCTAGGCTAGTATATTGTTGATGTACATGTTGGTATATGTGTTTGCTTGTGAATGCCATTAGGAAGCATGAGTTGTTAGACATCTAGGTGATGTATGATTTTAATGGCTATTAGATATGTTGTGAGTAAATCAGTGTGATGGTGATACTATAATGTGGGATTAGATTGCCCATTTATCGAAAGAATACTGATGCATGATCTAATGTGATATTATACATGTATATGCAGCTATTAGGCCATGATTAATTTAAAATGAGATTGTTGATGTCACGACCCGGTACTCCCTTCAAGCCCGTAACATCAGTCGCGATGTCTCGATAGACATTCATTACTCGGAATGTCAATCGAAACCTCGCAAGGCTCTCGCATCAGTTTTACATCTCCATTGTGAGCAATAGTTACTAAATATCATGTTTTAAGGGAATATAAACTATTTTTAAATCAAAACAAACAAAAAAATAATTTCTGCCACACAGGGGTATTTTGGTCATTTTTACCCAAAAATTTTGAAACTTGGTAAAAATACAGTATACGATCGAAAAATATACATTTCTTATCTAAAAATAATTTTAGTAATCTAAATCATCCATTTAAAATGAAATTATGGCTATTCAAATTAAATAAAATATTTCATTTTCTTATAAAACAATATTTATAAAACTCTGTGTAAATAATTTTTGTAGCGTAAAAGCAAAATAAATTCATACATACAGTGGCACACGTAGCCAGGTATACAAAATATTCTACAATGACATGTGGGCCCCCAAAATAAACATATCTGTATAAGACTATAGACCTATGATTTCTAAGGGTGCAAACCCAAAAGCAAACCCTCGACATAATCAGTGGTCTACAGATTGCCCTGAGCCTGAAATGGGTGCAAAGAAGGGGTGAGTTTTTATAAACCCAGTGAGTAAGCAAATTTCATCTAAAACATCTAAAGTCGAGTAAATGGAGACAATTTAAAATATCTCATCATAATATGATTCATAACATCAAATCTCATTTCATTTCATATAAATCAATTTCATTTCATAAAAATCAACAAGGCTTATGATTCTCTTAAAACTTGGCTCATGCCAAAAACTTGCACTTGGTGACACCTTGTGCCAAGGCATCCAACCGAGTCTGCCAAGGCTATTAAAATAACATATGAGTATAAAGCTCATTTTTTTACATTTAAAAGCACAGCCATTCCTTGGCGTTGGCTGAGTTTCACCCTCACGTGGTGGTTCAACGTGAGGTGAACTCTAACTTTACCTTAGCCTCCGCGCCTCTCGTACTAAGGTAAAATATAACGGGGTTTACCGTGCCCCTTTCATAGGCTGGTCCACGGAAACCCACCCATTACAGTAAGCTAATCAAATAACCCACCAAATCAATAAACATTTCAACAGCATGACATGGCTAATATAATATTACCAGCTTGTCAAGGCAAAGCAAAACAGTTCATATATTCCACACAAATACAAATCCAGCCATGCTTGCCATCACATTGTCATAAGCCATCAATTCAAACCATATGTCAAAACATATATATAACACAAGTATATAGTCTCCACTTACTCAATTTCCAAAACCAGTATTCAATTTCAAAACAAGTTATAAATCTCATTTCGTTTAATCAACACTTCAATTGTAAAACATAACAGTTTGCAATTTAAATTATTTTTTCTTTAAAACATAAAAACAAGTATAAACTACTTTAGATAGTTAAGATGAAAGTCTGATTACTCACAATAACGGGAGTGTGGAGTACTCCTATTCTTGGTCCTCGGGTATGATATCTTTACCCTTATCAGAGAGCTCACTACCTATACATAATACACGACACGTAATTCAATATATTTGTGCCAAACTGTTATAAAACTATTTCAGGCTCTACATGAATGCATGGAATGGAATGAGAAGTGTCCAAATAATCACTTAAAGACGGTGTTCTACGTGGGTTCAATTTTGATCGGACTGAATTTGTATTCGACCTAACTCGAACTATACACTGTTGAATTAACCAAAACATCCAATTCAACTCCAAATATATTCATTACACTTCCAATACTCCAATTACACCCAAAGTACCTCAATGAACTTGATTTTCTCATTGTTGTTCAAATCGTTTACTAGAAGAACCATACGTTTCCATAACCGTTTTCAATATCCGGCACCACAATTCATCAATACGAGTTAAATAACATGAGATATAATAACATTCATCATCAATATGTCCTTTAGTAAATTCGGCCAATGAGGGTTTGATGAAGAACATGTGGTTTTCATGCTTGCTTTTCACACCGAGTATCACAAAACAACTAAAAATGCATATGTAGCATGAAATCTAACAAAACCCGTGATCAAAACCTCCCCCTAGGTTCGGCCAGCAAACTTTCCTTCATGAAATCTTGAGTTTCAACTATGGAAAATGAAAAAGAGAGCATGGGAAAGGTAGATCTTAAGCTAAAATTGAAAAATCTTACCTTTGATTGCTTTGTTCTTTGAAATTCAACAAGTTTCTCTTGAATTTTCCTCTCTAGGGTTTGTTTCCATTCTTTTCTCTTTGTTCTTTGATTTGGTCGGCTAAGAGAGAGTGATTTGGGAGGAGTGTGTGCTAGTTTTTAAAGGGAATTATAAAAGGATTAAAATTTACCATGTGTCACCATGTAATTGGTCCATGCTTAAAACTTAACAATTAAGCATTTCATTCTCACCACATATAATCCCATAATTATCCAAAGTATAAAGTGATAATAGGTGAAATTCATGGGCTTGACAAGTGTCAAGGTGGTGTAAAATTTCAATTACGTCCTCATGGACACGTGAAATGACCGTTTTACCCTTATACTCGAAAAATGTCGGAATTGAAATTTTTCACTCCACAATTTCAAATTATGCTCCAAATAGTCAAACTTGGTCAAAAATCTTGTCCAACATTCCATATTTGCCCTTGGGTGGCAAAATGACCATTTAGCCCCTACGTTATGAAAATTCCCGACTAAACTCCAAATCACCATATTAAGACATTTTAAGGTTCAATATCTCTCAAATGCATCTTAAAATCTCTATTTGGACTAATTCGAGGCTTTAATCAACTTAATTGTACCACTAGGTACAATACCGACTTTTAACGATTTTTCAATACATTCACTTATGCAAACATTCTATCAAGTACATGAATGACATGACAAGTATATAATAGAGTAGGGCTTGACAGTTGATATATATATATATATATATAGTGAGCCATGATTATTGAGGCACTTAGAACTTAATGAGCTTATTGACAAATAAAGCTCAATAAATGTGATAATTACTATGTTGTAGACATATGGAAGAATAAAGACATGATGGTCCTATTGTGAATTGTTTTCCGTCCAAGGAATGAATTTCGAATGTTGATTTGACTTGAGGTTAAGTGGTCTTATTACCCTGTGACTGTGTGTGTGTGCATGCAAGGATGGTGGTAAATAGGGGTTATGGTTTAGTCCCGCCTGTGATCCCCACATGTAGTGTGGTGATGCCACCCATCGGGAGATTACTCCAGGTGATGTCGTTGACAAGAGATTACTCTAGGCGATGTCGACCAATTGGAGATTACTTTGATCGGTGATATGATTTTCCACTAACTGCTTTAGCGTTGGACGTAATATGATTCTCCGCCCATTACTTTAGCACGAGCGTGACTTGAGTTCTACCAGTACTTTTGCCTTGTGTGTGATTTGTTTCTCCTCTGAATGGCCACCATGCCTGATTTAACAATGTCCCAGAAATGACTCACTGATCTAACATGATGTAAATTGATTTGTATACAACATGTGATAGCCTCGGAAAGGCCTAGATAAACATGATATGAATTGATACGATACTCTAGCAACTAGAGTATGCCGTGGAGAATGATGTGATTGACTTTGATTTGGCTTCAAGAGTAAGCCCAGTGATGTGTGTGACGATCTTTGAGGACGTTGGGATGATGATATACTCTCATATTGAAGACTTAAGGATAATAATATGCTCTCTATTTGGAGATGTTTGCTAGATTTTGTCAATGCAATTGGAGTGCAATAATTATTATGTGTCCAATGTATGTATATGATTCTGATTATGTGTACCACTCACCCATTTTGTACAATGTCCAAATAAATAGGCCACTAAACAGAGCGTGGAAAAGGTCGTCCATTGACAGATCGATTTTGGCATCTGATAAGTCCCCCATTTTAGTCACTTTACTAGGTCAAGTTCACATTAGCATCTGCACTCTAAGTTTTAAGTTTATAAAGAAATGTATTCTACATATTATAGGCATTGAGTGCCATGTAATATTCTGTACTAAGGGTTGTTATGTGCGAACCCACCTTGAATGGTCAATGTGCGACCTTATGATGATTGTGTGAATCATGTGCCAAGGATGGTGTACTATGTTGAACTTGAATTTTATTTATGGATATGACATATGAAATCCCTTGGCCATGTGTTATTGATTTTGAACCCTAAGGCTTGCGCTCAGGTCTCATGGGCTTTACTTGTCAAGCCCGTGCATCGGTCACGAACCCCTAGGTTTGGATCGTGACAATTTGATTCAATCGATTGCCCACCATGCATGATTATGCAAATCCAAGGGAAGAGCACTCATTGATGATGTTGAATTTTATAGTTATGCATCAATTACGCCATGATATGGAAATCAGATTGTGATTGATGGATGATTACTATTTATGAAGTAAGCAAATTATGTATATTGAGTTGGAAATTAGCTTGACAACTAGAGTGTGCTTATTAAGCATAGCTAATGATGGCTTATAGTGGTAAGCCTTGATTAATATACTTGATTTGGAGACACATGTTTGATCAATAAAAGAAAGTTGAGTATGCCGTTGAGATTTAATTCTGACAAGATATAGTTTGATGAGTTACGCATATAGGATATTAGAATGATCCTCGCACTTAAACTTTGGAGTTGTTTGATAGACAACTATATATTATATTAAAGATTTATCTTCATATTGTGAATATTAAATATGCTTAATTATGTTGTGTAAGCATCCTTGTCTCAGTGAGTATTAGATGACTCACCCTATTTGTGCACCATATACAGATAAGTGATGCCACAGAGCTGTACGTGGGTTAGCTTTGTTGCTTCGATGAACAAATTTTAGCATCCGGTAGGCTTTCCACCCCATGGTTCACTTCGCTGAGTCCAATCTATCCCAACCTCCGCATTTGTTTTTAAAAGTTTTAAAAAATGTTGTACCTTTGAATATTGTAGGCACTGAGTGTCGTACGTTATTGTGTTAAAAGTGTTGTATGATATGAACTCAATGGTTGGCCATTGTACGGTCTTATGAATGTTGTGAATTAATGAAACTGTGTGACGTAATGAAAGGTATTTTGCTAATGATATTATGAATTTAATGTTGAGTAGTTGAATCCTAATTCTTCCTCGTGTCTCACGGGCTTGCTTGCTAAGCTTGTGCGTGTCAGTCATGAATTCCATAGTGTGGGTCATGATAGAAGTCTGAATCATCTGGATGATCGCTAGCCTAATTTGAAAGTTATTAGCTTGTATTGTAGGTCTTCTAAAGTGAAAACCTTGCATAAAAGAAACAACATAATCTTTTAAAGACTTGTTTTCTTCTACTAGTTGCCCTTGAATTTGCTACTCTCCTTAATCTTCAGCCATTGTTGCTATGTGAGTTAAAAGTTGTGAATTTTCTCTCCAAAGTCTTTGAAAAGTCTTTTTGATTTCTGGATGAAAAGGAACAATCTCCGAATTTCTCACTTTTCGCGTACAATGACCAAAAGTACTTGAGAATAAGGAAATACAAAATTTGAATTAAGTCTAGGATTGCTTGGTATTAATATTAGAAAAAAGTAAGAAAACAATTTGCTAGCAATGGTGCCAAAAACTTGTTGTCAGTTTTATCACGCAAGTGTATGTATCATAACAAGTAATATAATAGTAAGTAAAGCATTGAATCCCACAGAGAATTGTAAAAGCTTTTGCTAAATACTAATATTAACACAACCTAATCTTATTCAAACAATCGAATTAAAGTGATTAATTAAAAGCAAAACTAAAACTAAATAATAACTAAATTAAATCTAAAACTTGATTGGCGAAACTTTACTAGAAAAATTCAATTAATAAAAAGCCTAAGATTACAATATCTCTCAACACTTCATCTAAATCTTGTCTCTTTCTCTAAAATTACTTCAACGATTGAGTTGCTAACCTAGAGTCCCAATTTGTTTATAAGTCTCTGTTGAGGTTCTTATAAAAATATCTCTCCCAATTAATTTACTATATGTCTATGTAAATTCAACTAAAGAAAGATTCATTAAGTTCATTATCTAATATTGGCTACATATGACATATAGGTATATGTGTATCTTATTAGCAAATCAAATCACTTAATCAACTAAGTGAATTTGAACATAGGTTATTCCATCAATGGCTTACTCTAAACTCTCTCCATCAAGTTGTATTTAAGTTTCCAGATCTACTAAGTGATGATCAAGCAATTAGAAGCATTAAGCATAGAATTAGAATAAACAACTCATATTCCATTGATCATATGCAAAAAAAAAAAGATAAAGAATTCAAACTACATGTTGAGTTCAATTGAAATCTTGGATATCGTAAATTAGTACATGCTGAAAAACAAAAACATAATCCGAAGAAATTGAACCATTGTAACAATTTAAGAAAAACTGAGACTAAAAGGAAAAGAACATGAAACTGAAGGTTTGTTAAATCTTCAATCTTCAATCTTCAATCTTGTACAATCTTTCTTACTTTCATGGTTGTTTTGTGCCCACTTTTCTTCAAATAAAACCTAGTAAAAACCTTTCTCTTCCAAAAAGACCTAATTTTGACTGAATGCGAGAAAAGAAAAGTTGGGATATCGAAGTGGCGGTGCAGCACTAGCTTCTTGACACCAAGACGCCCCAGCCTCGGCTGAATGTATGGCATCATGTCTTCTTACGGTGCCACAGTACTAGCATCCTAGCACCATGGCCTTCAGCTCTCAACTGGCACTATGGTGCCCTTTCTCATCACAGTGTCGCAACACCTGAAGGCCCCACCTTGCCTTATGTTGTCTTTGCTGCACTATTTCATCTTGTGACACAATTTTGTCCTTCTTCTATGTTGAACTAGGCAAAGTGATAAATATAAAAGCTGTAACCTTGTCTCTTAATTTCCTAATGGCTTAAGAATAATGTCAATTGGACTTCTAAAATGAGAGTTATGCTCAAAATATTGCAGCATGTATGAAAGAAGCACTAGCCATACTTACACTCTTCATCACAAATTGAGGTCTTTTTCATTTTAGAACCTTCAACAGCAATAAACTAAATATGTAATAACTAAACTAAAAGAAATTTAACATAAAATTAAACTAAAATAACTCATCAAGATTTAAAGTAAGTTGAGAAAAATTAACTAAAAACTCTTAATTTCAAACCTAAATCTCAAGAGCTTAATTATTTTAGTAACCAAAATGAGACAAAATCACTCCATGTAATAGAGTTATCAATTCTCCAAGTTGAAAATTGTTAAAATTCATTCTTTTGGCTTTCTTTTTCAACCATACCTTCGACCATCATTAATTCATCCATGAACATAACACAATAATATGGAATGATTTACAACAAATGACAAGAAATTCTCATAAATAATCATCACCAATGTATAATTCATCAAAGTTCAAGGTTTTTATCAAATTTTTACCATGTATAAAATTGGGGTTTCACAACTGTCTCCGTAGAATTTAGGATAGTGAATGATCTGTTTGTACAATTGCCAACTTATGTCAACGCATTAGTCACTCATCTCGGTACTGTGTAAAGATTGGTGTGGGGGCTATATGTGATTATGCGGAAACTGTGTAACTGGTAGGACTCACGATGCAAAGTCTGCATTCTATAGATATGATAGGTGTGGGGGGCTAACGTTGAGCTAACCAATGTTTGATATATACAGAAACTTTTGAACACTTTTATTTTGATGAATATGAGGCATGCTTTTCAAGTAAAAAAAAAAAACCTGTTTTGTCTCTTTCTCTAAAAGCTATTGTCTTCTTCTTTCTTATGGTTTGTTATTGTTGCTTTTTGAGATTTTGTGCGATGATGTTAATTGACAACAACCAAACAAAAAAAGTAAGGGTAAACCTGTTGTTTACTTTTAGTCAATTGGGACTTTCCAAGAAAAAAATGTTGAACAAAGAAAAACGAACGGGGATAGAAATACACATTGATTTTTTATGATCATTTAAAAATATAATAGATGGTATGTTTGTTTTTGTCAATAAAATTTATTTAGTATCTGTATATTTATACATATTATAATTAGAGTAATAAATATTTTAATATTTATAAACTAAAATGACGTAAAATACATGTTTTATTAATAAAAAACATATGTTTCGACCATGCTGGGCCGGATCTTAGACCTTAAAACCTAAGCCTTGAACCTAGCATACGGGTTTGGATGAGTGACCCGGTCGTTGTATACCTTTAAGAAACCATAAAAGAGGGCGTTGACAATCAAAGTATAGTGACGTGTAGAGAACATCACAAACCATTTACCATCACCAGATAATAACTCCAATGCACTAGAAATCAGCCGTGTCAAGTCATCTCCATCTGACTTAATTTCTCTCTGGTTATGATACTTTCTTACTCAATATTAACATCTCAACAGCCTAACACCTCATTTCTCTTTCTCCCCTGCCCAGACCCAGCCTCCCTAGCTTGATCTGATCACCAGCTCAACTTTGCCTCGATCCCTTTGATGTCTAGCAGTTTTGAGTTTCATCGAAAGACATCAACTTCTTTTTCGTTTCTTATTCTCCATTTGTAAGGGATGAATAGCACAGAGGATTCCAACGACTCTACACAAATTGGTAAATTTGCGTATGCAATAGGATCCTCCACTGGTATCATTGCCCTTCTTTTTATGATAACCCTCTCAGCCTACTTCTGCAACCGCGCCAACCAATCCACCAACCCTTCATCACAGCATGGAACCACCTCCACTGACCAAGACTCGGTGGCCAGGGAACAAGGCCTTGACGAGGAGACCCTGAGTAGCTACCCCAATCTCCTTTACTCACAAGCAAAGCTCCATAAGCCTGACTCGGTATCATCAGCTTCGAGTTGCTCGATATGTTTAGGTGAGTATAAGGATACAGACATGCTACGTTTGTTACCTGATTGCGGCCATATATTTCATCTAAAGTGTGTTGATCCCTGGCTGAGGCTGCATCCTACTTGCCCGATTTGTCGAAACTCTCCTGTGCCAACTCCGCTTGCTACTCCTCTAGCAGAAGTCACGCCGTTGGCAATATGCTAAGGGTGTGATCCAAGGTTTCCCGTTAGCAACTAGCATGCATTAGATTTTGTACAGATTGGATATATACATATATATATATATATATATTTGAAAGAACTTCTTTGCTTTGGTACCTAAATGAAGCAATTTTCTCTTATAACTAAAGTAAGTCGATTAATTGTTTGTAATGAGAGATTTAATCTTAATAGGTCAAGTGTAGGGCTTGAGCGATCTAGTAATTCTTAGTTTGAATCTTATTTTCTTTAGATACCTTACTGCAAATATTTCACAAATTTCTACCATAGGAGGCAAAATTAAATTTGTAATTTGATGAACCTAATAAATTAGGTAATTGATTAGTTGAACCAGGTATAAAAGAGTTTTGACTCTAAATAGTGTTAATTAGCTTCACTGCTATTCAAAATATGCAACTATTGTCCAACCATAGTTTTTATCGGCTCGTTCAAACTAAGGATGAAAACATAAAATTGACAGATTATTAGTATAATGTTTATGTATTTACTGAATTGGAAATGGCGTTTCTCTAGGTTAGCATGAAAGCTTGGGAAGAACATATAGTGATTCAGGACGTAATAATTCCATTTTTTTGACTTTGAATACGGAAATAAACAATGAATGGCACACATAAAGGATAAGTGAAAGAGTTGACAATAGATATCAACAGTGAGTTGGGCAATCCATAAAAGAACAAGCCAGAAATAGTTTAATGCAATTGCAAGTACTGCAGAGGATGAAGTGGAGAAGGTCAATCTTGGCTCTCTTTCATGAAATTAGTAGAAAACATAGAGCTATAAGTTCTATGGCTATATATTTTAGGAAAAACTTGAGCACAGTATCTACTTTAAAACGCTGCAATTAGCAATTAATTAAAACCTTCCGTCTTAATGCTATGACAAAAAAACTCTAAATTTTTCTTTATCTAAGAAAAACCCAACTCCCAAACAAACAAAAATCCTTCTCTTGTTTTTTATTGCTTTTTTGTTGTGGGTTGATTATGTGGTTGAAAGGGTTTTTATATCCTTGAATAAATCTATAAATTAGAAGAGTTCTAATCTAGAAGACCTGATTTTATTGATAGCCATCTCAGCATGACTTAATCATAGTCATAGAATCTCAATTGACTTAAAAAATACTAAAAATCAGATTTACCAAATTAAAATATTTAAAGCAAAAAATAAAGTAGAAATCAAAATTAAAAATAAAAATGTTCATATGCTAATTCTTCTTTCTCTCTTCGAAATTAATCTCCATATATTCTAATTCTAATTCTTCTTTCAAAAACTTTTATTTAGAATTCTTTTATTTGTAATTCGGAAAACGGGTTATTGAGTGCAAAACAGAACCGTAGTCATTATTGGAGGTAGAAAAAGAGTTAGGAGAGAAGATAAACGGGTTATTGTGTTTTTAACGCCGTCAGAATGAGAACTTTTCCATCTGGTTCGGAAAAATCCGATGTGGAGAAATATGACGCCATGATGTGATATTATTGAATAGGTCCAAATGTGATGAGCTATTTATGTAATTAAATTGTCCTACTATATCAAATATGTAGGATCAAAACACAAACTAAAATATTAATTTTTCCTAATTTATGCCATTTTTTTCTCGGATTATTTATGCAAAAATTCCAATATTAGTAAAAATGTCCATTACAAAGTTGACGAGTTGGATTAAATTAAACATAAAAAATAGTGACAGTTAAAATAATTGATACAAAGTCGAACTTTTTTTCTCTGTTTTTATTGTTCCTTTTCCTTTTCCTTTTCTTTTCTCTTCTCTCTCCTTGCAAACTTTGTTGACCGTATTGGACATTCGACTGACATGGACCTTGATGAGGAAAACCATGCAAACAATTTAATTACATAGCAAAAAATTAAAATCTTTTCTCTCAAGTGAGAGCAATCTTTGTTCGTTAGATTATGTAGATTGTCTTAATTAATAGGTAGAAGATTATTATAGTTTTAAAAACTTTTGATGTCGAAAGCAAGAGGTTACAGCACTTTGTGAATTAAATCTTCTTCCCACCAAGATTAGATTGTTTAAAACCTCAAGTTGTCCAAGTATACAGCTTCTAAGGATGATTCACATAGATTTCAAAACTGAATAACACCAATTAATGATTGGGATTTTGCTTTTGTTGCCAAGCTTAGTGCTAGTTAGGGATGAGAGGTTCTAATTTTTCACTCTTAAGTATCTTACATATGTGTTAGGCACCTCTTAAGTTCAATATAAACATGTATTTATAATGGCAAATTAAGTTTAACACAACTTTTGTGCTAATTATAAAATTACCCCAAATTAATTTAACATATTTAATTAAGTCTTTGAAATTTAAAATTTCTTTTAAGAGTCTATTTGGTCTAATTTTTTCTTTTTTTTAGCTTAAAAGCTATTATAGAGCTATGATGAAAAATAATAGCTTTTAAAATTAAATTAAAATTGTTTGGTAAATTTACTTTTATAAGCCCTTTTTTTTGTAAATAAGTTGTTTGTCAAATCAACTTATATGATCTCTAATTTTGGTTAAAATTACCATAAAAGGTATTTAAAAAATAACTTTCTATTAATCATGAATTCCTTTTGTTCAAGATGAAAAAAAAGTTAACTTTATTTTTTTATCTATTTAAAAAAATTTTGAAAATATAAAAAAGCATTTTTATATAAAATAAAAAAGGGTATTTTTTGATAGCGTAATGTTGGAATTATTTTAAATAGATGAGGATATTTTTTAGATAAAAATAATTTTCTGAAAAGCTAGCATGTTTTTAAAAGAAGATAAGAGAAAAACTCTTCTCTGGAATTTTTCCTGAAGTTCTTTTTTTTTTTTTAGATTTTGTTCTTTAGAAAAAAGGTTTTTTTAAGAGCTTCTCAAAATCTTGTTTGGCCCGACTTCTGCTCTTAAGAGATAGATAAGTTAAAAATAAGTCAGGCCAAACAAGCACTAAGTCTAACTTTATTCTTAATTTTACATTATTACTTATCATCTTTTATGTGTGAGACCTATTATGTTTTTGACATGTTGATAATAAAAAATAAATTACAATAGAAAAATGTCACATCCCATTTTCTAAAGTAATTATGATCAGTGTATAGATCCAAATGGGTATAACCCATTAGGCCTAAGCAAGCCTCTTTATCTCAATCCTACATTCATTAACCAACCACATATAGCTCATTTTCCAACATCATCATCATACATGCTTAGAATATTAATCAACATAATCATAAGCATTCATGTATAGACGTAGACACATGATTATGGACTTCTCAACATAAACTGTGTGTACATTTTCATTCATAGTCTTTGTACCCTGTACAATATATATAAATTTTGTAAAGGCATCTCAAGTGCTCAAAAAGGCTCATAAGCCATCATTCATATCATTCACATCATCTAATAAAAGTAACTTGCCATGCAATGGCTTAACAATCTAGTATCAACAAATATTTAAGAACAAAAATGTAAGACCAACTCGTCAAGCAAAACATGGCCCGACTCCCTAAGCTTCAAGAGGTTGCTATGTCACCTACCAAAGGAAGAACTGTGAAACCCGTAAATTTCGTCACTTGGGCAATTAACTTGGTGAGCTTAGGAAATACCTTTTCTCATAAATAAAAGTAATGAAGGTTGCGAGAGAGATTTAGAATGAGGTTAGGTCTTAAAGGAAACAATTTTCACAAAGTCAAAACTTCAAAGTTGATCCTAATGCATGGAAGATCGAATCTGCGAAGTAAAGTTTAGGGGTAAATAATAGCACTAGCGTAAGATAAAGTATAAAACCCTTGTAGTCTATCCAGGGTAGGAAATGAGATTTTGGAAAAACAATCTGGTCCAAGATCGAGTACCAAGCTCCCATAGTTGATCCTGAGGTGCCAGATCAGCAAAAATCGAGCTTAAAAGTCCTAAAACTTGAAAAATCCTTCATTTTCTCCTATTTCTTCATTCTCTCATTTGACTTCTCCCAAATTTCACCCCACTCAAAAATTTTGCACTCTAATGCTAAATCTTGGATTATAAGTGCCAAAGGTAAGGCTTTTCACTCCCAAAAGTTTGGTTTTGATGATTTTTGTTTTCTTTCTCTAAAAGCTATAAATTTTCTAGGGTTTCAAGATTTGGCTAGATCCTTCCATTAAAAGCTCACCAAGGAGGAAAAATAGGTAAAATAAGTTCTTTATTTATTGGGTATGAAGTTTAGATGAAAGTTTAATTGAAATAATTAGAAATAAGTGAAGATTAAATAGGGTTAGAAATGGATATTCAAAGAATTTCAAAATTTTTGGGGTTTTTGAGGATATTGATGGTTGAATATCATTTTGTTAGGACTTTGACAGTATTTATGTTGGAATATCATTTCTAGGTGATATTGGAGTAATTTGAGTTGTTGAAAAAGTCGAGCTTTATACGAAAGGTGCCAAGAGGAAAAAGAGCATGCTTTAAGATATGGGTGGATATGACATTTTTAATTATTTTGGTATAAATAAGCATGCCTATTCTACAACCTCTCATTAAAACGTATTTTGATGGACTTTTGCGATGTGAATAATGGTTTCAAGATGGTTTAATGAAATCTAGATATACTACGTAAATATGATACTATGTATATAGTTTTGTTTATGGGGAACAAGCCTTTCGAAATGCTTAATGCTTCAAAAAATTATGTTTGTTTGTGACTAGTTGAACGATTGTGAATTTCGAAATTTAAAATGATTTGATTTAGCCTTTGTTTTATAATTTGTTTTGTTGATGATAGAGAATATACCTTGCTTGGAAATGAACTTTGTACATTTGACTTCATTCTATTGAACCCTTTATTCTTGGATGGTGATTGGTTTCATCCTTTCATGTGGGATTGAGTATTTGGATATTTGGAAACATAGTACAAAAATATTTTAGTGGAGCTTATTCAAGTTATGGACCTATAGCTAGTGACAGTAGACACTAGTCATTGTGGACAATGCTTAGCTTTGATTAGGTAGTTGATGGTGTCCTATCCCTTTGATTTGGTTTCATTTAGTAGTTGATACGATCCTACCACTTTTGATATACGGTCGATGGCTATTATGTATCCGATCCCTTTGGTGTTATGACACACTTTGATTTGGTTGTCCATGCTACTTAGTGCTTCATGATCTATTTGAAATTATATTTGGCATTATGAAATTGGAACCTGATATTTGTTTTGAACTTTGGATTTGATATTAATATTGCCTCAACTTTGGCATTTGAGATTCGTATTTGTTTGACGTTGACATTGGGACTTGATATTCATCTCGACCATGATTAGACTTGACATACGAAAATTACTATGAATTATGTTATTTTTTATAGTCCTTAGTTTTCTTCAAAGGTTTTCTAAGAATAACCGCATTATTTCACTTTCTTGAAACCAAACCTTGTCTTCCCTAAAATCTTTTACAAAAGCTTTAAAACCCAATATTTATAAATCATTCTCTTGAGAATGCTTGAACATTTTGCAAATTATGATCTTATTTCAAAGGTTCAAGAGTCAATTTTCAACAAAACTTCTTAAATTCCTTTTTAATGTGTTTGTATATGTTGAGACAATGGTATTGAAGTTTTGTTTGGTATGTGGTCATACTTGGCTCATAACTCACATCTTGGAATGTTTGATTTGGCTTGAGATTAAGGCTCCCAAACCTTTGAATGTCTGATATGGTTGAAAGGCAACTTTGTTATTTCTTCAGATAGATTACTTTCATTATTTTTAAAAGGTATATTTGACAAACACTCTCTCGTTTAGCTTGTTCCCCATCGTTGTATCTACTCATAGAGTTATTTATAACTCACACACGTAAGATGCACTTGTTTTGCAGATCAATAGTTGATTGGCTTGCTATCCTTTGGGAAAAGCAAGCACCTCAGTTAGTCTTTGGTAGGTGATCATATGGCATCCAGTAGACGTCAACCCTTTTGTTTTTTTTTCAATTGTAATCCGTTGGTTTTATTTGGGTTGGTCAGTTATGTATGACTACTATGGACAACATTTTGGTTATGCCTTGTATTACATGACATGTATTTTGAGAGTTGCCATGAGATGGCTACACTTTATGTTTGCCACGAGATGGCCATGCTTGTTAAGTTGATATGTATTGCTTTTACATTTTGAGCACGTGAGCATGCAAACTAATATGATTTAATCCCATGTGATTTAATGTGTTCATACATGTTTGAGATAAGATTCCATGGTTATGAGTCCCATGAGGTAATTCCAAGTATTTGCTTTGTTTTGTTGCTTTTAGGCTTGCATGGGTTAAAAGAGGAACTCCTATTGATACCCTTGCGCTGGTCATGGCTCCAGATTTGGATCGTGACAAAGTACGAATCACATTTTCATGACACGAGTGCTCAATAGCTATCACTAATCTGCAACAAAAATGAAGAAAACTAACGTGTAAGTCACAAAGACTCCGTAAGTGGATGCGAGAAGGGGATAAGTCAACTTGTTAGAGCTTTTGCACAAATAAACTTTCATATAGACATGCACATATGATCTTTTTAATATGTATAATAAACTTGTAAGAGAGTAGTCATGCTCTTAATCAAGGTTCATAAATTCTTGGACAATGGGCTTTTGTTGAAGTGGGGAAAAATGTTATGGTCCCAGGGAGGAACCATGTTAGTCCCACATCGTATGCTCTCAGCTAGTAGAACTAGAAATCTCACATCGAAGAAAACCTCCCAAAGGGGAGCCATTTGAAGATGTTATGGTCCTAGAGAGGAATCATGAATCCCACATTAGCTATGTACAAGAGTGAGACTAGACATTTAATGGTTCACACCACCTTCAGCTTATGAGGTGTTTTTTGTGGGACAAAACTGTGAAACCAACAGACCAAAATAGACAATACCTCACAAGAGTTAGTGTGAACTACGACAAGTAGTCTCATAAAAAATTTTGCTTCTAAGGTTAAAATGACTACTTTTAAATTTATATATTCTAGCAAATTTCTTTTGAAATAGTATATAATCTAGTAAATTAGTAACTAATAATAGTACTACAATAATTATTACCAAAACCCGAATTGCAAAAAGATACATTCTACATCCAAATTAAACGCTAACTAGTATTAATTTAGTATTAAAACTAATTTGGCATAATGCTTAAAAGAGTTCTTAAATTATTTTAAAAAATTCAAATAAGATCTTATTCTTTTATTACGTTTGGTTAAGCTCCTGTAATTTAATTTTAGATCAAATAAACCCTTATGACTAAAAGTTTAGTAATTGACATTAGTCAAAATGATATTTGTCATTTTATACCCATGTGGTGCTAACATGGCTCTAATTTAAAGGGTTAAAATGCCACATGACCATATAATCATGTCACATCAATATGTTACATTATCATCTATTATGACATGTCAACTTGTCACATCATTGTCACATTGAATCAAAAGAAAAGTGACATTTTGGCTAATAATAGTTGTCAATCATCAATTATAAAGGTTTATTTGACTCAAAATAAAAATATAAAAACTTGAATGAATGCAACGAAAGAATGACGATTTTTTTTAACTTTCTTAAATAGTTCAAGGGTTTTTTTAGGTATTATACCTACTAATTTAATACTATATACTAATACAACCAAATTAAAAGCTAACTAGTATTAATTTAGTATGTATTAGTTGATGTTCATAAATGGAAAAAGAACATGTTTGAGTAATTCTTTTATATCTCATTTCTCACCTAATTTCATTTCTGATTGCTTATTTCAAATAATTTCATAACCATAAAATTAGATTAAATAAAGGTAACAAAAAAAAATAAAAGAGAAAGCCTCGCATACAAATAAATTGAAAGCGCTTCATTATCACTTTAACTAAAATGAAATCCTTAAATTCTTCTATTATGGTTTTACGATATGATTTTATAACCGTATTACAACCCTGCCATTTATGTATTTTGCTTCGTAATAGCGGTTACGTATCTTTACACGGTAAAGATCCATCTCTTCAATGCCTTTACATTTTTCTTTTCTATACAACTGCATAATTTAACTCTTGCTCTTCCTCTCTGCCTCTTTTCCTGCGCTGTACAATGGCCCTGCAGAGTGACTTTTCAACTCTGTTCTTTATTCTAGCGTCGGCTGTTGCATTTCGTCGTTGCTTTTGCAGCGAGCGATACGTCGTTGGAGGCGCTGTTTGGTCCATCCCTTCCTACCCAAAGTTCTACAACGACTGGTCCTCTTCTGTTATCTTTTTCATCGGTGACTCTCTATGTAATTCCATTTCGCACAAATTCATGCGAGTGCTGAAGTAATTCTAGCAGAAAGAAACAGCACAGAGTAAACTTATTTAATTGCTTGGTTTTTTGTTTTTTCATCTGTCTCTAAATCCTTTTAACAATGCAGTGTTTGACTTTGAATTGGGGTTCTACAATGTTATCCAAGTTCCAAGGATAGACTACAAGGACTGCATCGCCAACAATCCCATTAAAGTCTTAAATACTGGACCGGCAATCGTTTTGCTGACGGATCCAGGGGTTTTGTACTTTATTTGCAACATCTCAAACTACTGCGATCTTGGGCAAAAGGTCTCTATAACCGTCCAAAAGCAATACACGAATCTTTCCCCAACTCCATCTCCTTCTTCTATGCCTTCTGCGCCACCTTCGCCCCGATTTCAGCCACCAGAAACAGCGCCCGTGACATTTGGCTATAGCAATTCTTCTGAGGCTCCCGTACCTGGACGGCCTGGAATCACCATAAACAGTGCTGTTGCTTCCATAGGAATGCTTTCAAGATGGTTTTCTTGGTTTTATTTGGCGATATTTTTGGTCACGGTGTGATTATTGGTAGATACTGGGACTAACTATTGCTTCGCCTGGGCCTAATCATACTAGTAATGATGTTTTCAACCTGCATCATTGTCAGATGTAAGCTTTCTAAATCAAGCAATTAGATCAAAGTAGAAGGATAACTTCTTTGGTTTTTTTTTTGTTTCTGTTGACCTTCCCTTCTTATCACTATGGTAAATGAAAACATAAATGACATGCATAGGTGCCATGGCAATTTTTATTAACATGTCATTACCTAGTTTTGTTGGGGTTATAGTTGAAACGATAGAAAGGTCCATGTAAAACAATTTGTCATATTGCTAAATTATTTGCCCACGCATTGAACAAGTCAATTTTTCTAAATTTTAGTCAAACGTAAAAATTGCTATATACTCCTAGTTACGTCAAGAAAATTAATGTCTTCTAGCAATACCTTAGAAGTTTGAGTTCAAGACTCCATTTGGAGATCTTGAGTAGAGGTGTTCATGGATTGAGTTAGGTTCGATTGATACTTAAAATCCCAAAGCTCGAGTTCGGGCCCAATTTGTCTATTTAAGTTATTTTTACAGTTAAAATATTAAAATATGTTTTATTTTTATATTAATACTTTAATATTTTTAAAAAAATTTTAAAGCTAAAATTAAATAAAAAAATAAAATTTGCTAATCTATAATTATAGTAAAATGACATCGGCGATTGTTGACTACCACGTGGAGAGTTATTTTGTAGCCACATGGACGTCTCTTGTTGCTTCACACATTCGACGAGCTTAAGACGCTTTTTAGCTATGGGTTTCTTTCATGTATGGGTGGCATTTTTCTTTTGCTTTATGTTGCTTTTCTTTGCACCTCTCTTACAAGTGGTTCTTCAGGGTTGGTTTTGGACACTGTGCATGCCTCGATCTGCATGGTTTTCTAGCTAAAGTGACTTCTCTAGCTAAGTCTTTGGCGGTTGGTATGTGACAGCTTGCATTGATGGCTTCGGGTTCTTCTTTACTCGTGTCATTTGATTTGGTTACAATGTCGACTTGGTTGGTTTGGCTTGCTGAGTGTCATGAACTACATTCCTCTGTTTAAGTATGCGAAAATCCATGTGGCGTTTGAATGGACGCTCTCACACAAACAAACCACTAATTTGATTATATCTGATCAAACATTAATAACAACCACAAATTAGTTTAGGAAAATACACTATCAAAATCATAAGGCATAACGAATGCCATCTACACAACCATTGCAACAACATAAAGGAAAATGTTATATTAATATCGAGATAAGTACAAAGGGATCAAGATGAACCATCATCAGGCCATAGGGGCAACCCTAGATGGTTAGCTACAAACATACCTTTACTAATGAGACAGCCTAACAATCGGCCGACTGCTCACTTTTTATTAAAAGCTAACAAGCTTTTACAAGTATATCACCAAGAATCGTTTAAGACGTGAGATTAAGACATTCCTTTCCTAAAAGGTCTTCACCTTAAAACCTTAACAAGCATTTCTAAATATGCCATCAAGTGCCATTACAATGTTTGAAAAAGGGACATCTCCCTTGCGGGTACAAAGGACTTAGTCTTCTAGATAGTTCTACTCTATTATGGTCCTATACAAGATTGGCTCATGACATCCTCCCCCACTCAATCTATCAACATCGTTGTTGACTAGTTGACTTGGAACTCTTCAATCTTTTCCTTGAAGGTGCGAGGTTGGCTTCCTTCTCCTAGGTGATTTCATCTGTCCCCAAACCTTCCTATTTCACCCAATACTCCTGTCTTGATCGTTAGTTGATTATGGTCATTCTTTCTACAAGAATCTCCTCTGCTCGGCAGTGCAATGGTGTCTATTATGGCTTGACTCCTACTTGCATTTGCTAGATCTACATGAAACAACTTCAGGTTGTTAATGTGAAACACTGGTTACACCTTCATCCACTTAGGTGGATCAATCTTGTAAGAGGTCTTCCCCACCTTAGTTGTCACGACCCAAATTCTAAGCCATGACCAGCGCATGAGCCCAATGGACATAGTCCACTAAGCCCAAGTAAGCCTATTAATATGACATGTTCATCATTCCATCAAAAGTTGTTAAGTCACATTCCATAACTTTGAATCAAATTAATACTAAGCATTTCCAACTTGTAGTGGCATTACCAATCAAGTATACATGTATTGTCTAAAACATAAGTCTTAATAATTTACATCAAGTTTATCTATACATATCAAAAAGGAGACTCGATTTCCAGTGGAGAGACCCGAGTGACGTACGGCTACTGAATGTCCAGAGACCTACCAAGGAAACGAATCTACAAGGGCATCTCGACCTAGTTACCGGCTGCCTCTTGATCTGAAAACATGAAGTTGAAAACGGTGAGTATAAACCCAGTGAGTGAACAAGGAAGGGAACAAGCAACAATAAGGAAAATTTAAAGAAAACATAATGCATTTATCTTTAAAACAATGCACTTCAGTTTAGTTCTTATCAAAACCCCTCATGTAAACCCCAAATGAGTAAATACTTGATGGAAAGGGTCCATGCTCAACAAAGGATTTGAAGAGTGAAAACTTTAATAGCATTCATGCAATTCAAGTCAAGTAAACGACGGGTCCTCGCTGCAGCGAAAAGGCATTCTCGCCTTAATAGCACTCATGCAATTCAAGTCAAGTTCGGCTCATATTATTAACGCGACAAGGGTTTTCTAAACTGGCTGAGGGTTTTTCTCTAAGCCCCTCATTTTTTACTTAGTTAATTAATTCCTTGATGTTGGAAGTCAATGATCCACTATGGCGTTAAAGGGGGCAGAAAATATGGCAAAAATCAATAAGGTCGTCAAGTGGGACAGAAAGTTTCTCACTGCAGCGAAATTCGGCTAGCCAAACAGAGAGTTTCTTGCTACAGCGAGAAGCTACAGTAACTTTCTCGCCATAGCAAAATTGCATTCTCGCTGCAACGAGAACCAGGTTCGGTAAAAACTCTCACCACCCGAGAGTTTCTCGCTACAGTGAAATTGAATCTCGCTGTAGCAAGAAACAGAGCACCAAGAAAAAGTTTCCATTCCCCTTAAGAAAAGGCCATCTTGCTGAAATGACAAAAGCAACATGAAACACATATAATTTCCCAAAATCCAACATGTCAAATTTTCACATGCATTACAACCATACACCATATATATATATATATATATATCAATCATCATGCACACCCTCCCATCATCATCAGCTCCTATGCACTCCCATTAGCACATAACCGGGTCAGTATCGGCTTATACGCACTCCTACTCGCACATAGTCGGGTCAGCATCGGCTTATGCACACTCTTACTCTCACATAGCCGGGTCAATATCATTACACAACATTATTAGTATATATGTGTACATATATCAACACAGTATAGGAGCACATAGGTCCGTCCTTTTACACATTTCACATTTTAGCAACATCAAAATATTTTATCAAGGGCTTGTTCCCCGACACACATTTTGAAAGAAAAGTTGGTTAAAATCATTCAATTGTTTTGTGCAAATGCATTCACATTCCCAAAACAATTCTGAAATGCAAGTTCACTCACAGGTATTTTGTTGAATCTTTAGTCGATTCTAACTTCCCTAATGGTTTAAATGGGACGATGGGACTTCGTTGGAGCCTATCATCACATTAACATCACAATTAACTCAATTCTCATAATTACAAGTTCTACAAGCTATCACCTACTAGTTTCCAAGTGCCATTAAACGACTATCCATTTTCACTATCCTAATCACTCCAAACTGAATTTACAACCTCAACTACCAAAACACCCATAAGTCAAATCTCTAGCCATTCTCAACACAAAAAATTCAACTCTAATTTACTACTCACTTTAATAGCTTTGAAACTTTGAAATTCTTTCCAACAATTCTCCAAGCTATTATAAAAGCTTCTTCTTTCTCTCTCTAAAACACTTAGCTAGTGAGAGAAAGTATAGAAATAAGATTTTCAAGGGTTTTAAAGTGAGAAAGTGAAAGAGTACAAGGGTTCTATGCAAAAGTGCACAAAAGCTTGAAAATTGGAGCTATTTTGAGGAAGGTTATGGAGCTTTCATATCAAGCTTCCATGGAGGATGAAAGCAATGTGAAAGAGAAGAAGGAAGAAAAAGAAGAAAAGCTGCTGGAGGATGAAGAAGCTATTGGAAGAAAGAGATATTTATAGCTCGAGCTTATCAACTCCATTTAAATTACCAAAATGCCCTCAACAAGTTAGCTTGTTCTCTTTCAATCCTTTATGCAATCTTTTTACTCTTTTGACACTGAAACAAAGTCCATAATGGTCTAGAAATGCTTGGGGTCACAAAAACTTAAAAATTTTGACCCGAGGTGAAAAATGACCATTTTGCCCCTACCGTGGAAATCATCATCATTTTTATTTCCTTTGTCATTTTACCTGTATTTCATCATTCATTTATGCCTTAGGCCTACTTAGGCCATAATATTGTTTAAAATCTTACTTTTAGGGGTTTACTAAGGAAATAACGAAATTACCCCTGATCAGGGATATCGCGTCTACTTCTATCTACGAATCTATAAAGGTCAAAGTCTCACATTAGTCTTAATCAATACTGGGCCTTCATAGTTCAGCATTAGTCGTCTATCTCTTTTCCTTAAGAATCTAAGTTGCTCGAGTACTAGCTTCACTATCACAAGGTCCCTCACTTTAAAGTGTTGCTCTCTTTAACCTTTGTCTACCCACTTTTTCATGTGGCTGGTAGCTTTCTCTATATAAGCTCTAGTGATCTCAGTGTTTTTTCTCCACTCTTTAGTAAAGTTAAAGGCTCAAGGGCTCTTCCTACTATAGTGATAGGAAGTCTAGGTTGTTGCCCAATGCCAACTTCGAAAGGGGTTTTGTTTGTAGTAGAACTTTTTTGTGAATTAAAACATAATGAAGCCACATCTAACAAATTATGCCAATTCCTCTGATTTGCTTGTACAAAGTGTTGCAGATATTCCTAAAATAGTCTGTTGAAGCGTTCGATTTGGCCATCTATTTGTGGATAATAACTAAGGGAGATGTTGAGTTCTGACCTCAATAGCTTGAAAAGTTTTTTCAAAAAAAAACTAGTAAACCTTAGATCTTTGACACTGATAATGATATGAGGAATGCCTCAGTATTTTACCACATGTTTAAAAACTGTATGAGTTATTTCTTCTACAGAGCTAAACTTATCTACTAGGATAAATGTAGCGTACTTTGAAAAATAATCCACTACCACTAGAATGGCTGTCATCTCGCTTGTTTAGTTGTGAGCTTTAGTTGAATAAAGAACTAATTAACTGTAGTATTGTTTGTCCTAACCATGAATTGGGACCCTAGTAAGTAATGTCACCATGCTTGTAAGCAATGAATTGCAACTAAAAGCTCTTTTACCTGCTTTGTGTGTCTCCTTTCCACTTTGTTCCACTTTTAACTTTCGAACATGACTAGATGTCCTTTTTGTAGTAATACTTCTTTAAGAGCAAAGTCTGACACATCTGTTTGTACCTTGAAAGGTTTTTCAATACTTGTAAATGCAATTACAAGGTCGGTCATCATCATTTCCTTCAAGTCTTCTAAAGCTTCTTGGCATTGAGGTGACTAGTCCCACTTCTATCCCCTTTTAAGCAATTCTGTAAATTTCACCGTTCATTTTGAATTCATTTCCACAAATCTTCGATAATAGTTAGCTAGCTCTAAGAATGAGCAAAATTTAGCCATATTCTTAGGAGTTGCCCACTGTTTGATAGCCTTCACCTTTTGCATATCCATTTGCATATGACCTTTGTCAATTATATGGCCTAGGAATTGAGTTCAAGTTTGCATGAATGCACATTTTTCTCTCTTTCACATATAACTGGTTGCCTTATAACCTTTGGAAGACTTGTCGCAAGTGCATTTGATGTTCGTCTAATGTTGAACTGTACGCCATAATGTTTTCTAGGTAGATTACCATGAACTTGTCCAAATAATCATGGAAAACTTGATTCATCAATGTACAAAAAGTGGCAGGAGCATTAGTTAGTCCAAAAGGCATAACAAGGAATTCAAACGCACTATATCGTGTTACAAAAGTGGCTTTTGGTTCTCCATCACCCACTCTTACTCGATTGTAGCCTGACTTGAAATATAATTTAGAGAAGTACTTCCACAACTCAACTGGTCAAAAATATTTGCTATAAGAGAAATTGGATATTTATTCCTTACTGTGACTTTGTTTAAAGCTTAGTAATCCATGAATAATCACAAACTCCCATCTTGTTTCTTCTAGAAAAGTACAGAGGCCTCAAAAGGTGCTTTTAAAGGTTAGATAAATCTCGCTTGTATCAGCTCGTCTAACTGTTTCCTTAACTCAACTAGCTTTGGAGAAGCCATTCTATATGGTTTTTATCACATCCCATTTTCTAGAGGGATCATGAACGGCACTAGGACCTACATGGGTATGGCCTGCTAGACCTTAATGAGCCTTCTAACATCATTTTATGATCAATCAATCACATTTGACTCATTTGCCATCATCATCATCATGCATGCATAACAAGAGTCATATAATCATAGACATCCATACGTATGCAAGTCACACAATTATGGACTTCTCAACATAAAAGGTGTGAACATTTTCATTCATAGTTATTATACCTTTGGGGCTCATAAAGCCTTAAGCCATAATACATAACATTTACATAACATCATAAGAAATATCTTACCATTCATTGGCTTAACAGTAATCCATAATCAAACATTTATAAACGAAAATCTAAAGACCAACTCGTCAAGCGAAACATGACTCAACTCCGTAGGCTTCAAGACGGCTACTATGTTACCTACCAAAGGAAGAGCAAACCACATTTGCATGACACCGGTGCTTAATTGCTTTCACTAATCTACAACAAAGTTGGGGAAAACTAATGTGTAAGTTACAAAGACTCCGTGAGTAGATATGAGAAGGAGACAAGTCAAAAGATTAGAGCTTTTGCATAAATAGAACATTTATGTAACCATGCACGTATGTTATTTTGAATACACATAATGCACTTGTAAGACAGTAATCATGCTTTCAAACAAGCTTCACAAATCTTTAAATCTTTGAGTGTCGTGTTCAACATGGTAAATACTTTTCATACATTTTGGAGTCTCATAAACCATTAAAACTCATTTGAGAATCAAAATCTTTGAATGGCATCTAAAAAGGGCTAACTTATGAATTCATCATTTCAACTAAGGCATTGAGACTTACATTCTAGAGCTCGATAACCATGCTCATGAACTTGAGTAATTTAGACTCATCCGATCTAATTCTCATAACAATTTTACCTCTAACTTTCTTCTGTAATAAACTAAGGAACCTTGTTCCATGATTTCTTGTATATCACATATAGCATCATTACTCAACAATCAAATATATAATCAATCTTGTGATGGTACAACCCCCATCAACCTTCGGCTAGTAATGTATAAACCCCATTGCACCTTGGGCCAGTAATGTATAAACCCCATTGCACCTTGGGCATATCTAATACATCATAAGAGTGGAATCATCACCTCATTCTGATAGTGGAATTTATACTTCACTCCAAAATAGTGGTAATGGTAAAACCCCCAAAACCCTTGGGTTAACAAACAGACATATCATATCTTATATCATTATGCACTCATATTCATAATGTGTGGTATGTGGAAACTACATCACATACTTGACATTAAAGCCTTCAATAAGTACTCTTTATTATCTCATGTGGTATGTGGAATTTGCCTCACATACTAGCATCATATCATTTATCATGTACTTTTCATCATCTCATGTGGTATATGAAATTTACATCATATACATAGCTTAAAGCCATTTATCATGCATTCTTAATTATCTCATATAGTATATGGAATTTACATCATATACTTAGCATTATGGAATTCGATATAGTTATATCAAATGCTTACTCTTATTCTCAGGGTATGTGGCAACTACATCACATACATAATGTGGTCATTACAACTCTTGTAATATGTGGAATTATCATCACATAATCATAGCAATTTAGCATGCTTGAAGCACTCATTCACATCTCATAGATGTGGTGGTTTTGGAGTAAAACACTTGAAAGGACATGTCCCCCCTTATTGAAAACTAATAAATAATATAATATTTACACATACTTTCGAAAACCATTTCAAATAATTTATCATCCACAAACATATTTTTTCACTTAGAACAACATTAATAAGAAACCATGCTCATCAAAAATCATGCTTCAACGTTACATACCAAAATAGTTTGAAAGTGGCGTATCCACCCACCTTGACAAAAGCATGCTTCTAAGCCTCGCTTTATTAAACATTGCTTGTTCTACAATACTCAAGCTCTAACAATCACCTATCAACATAAATCCTAACATAAGTTCTTAGTTTCCAGCAAAAACCTATTTTGAAACTAGTAGATTTATTGAAAAGTCCTTCCTTTAAGTTTCAATAAATTTCCATACTTCAAGCCTAATTCATAAATCAATAGCCTTAACTTTCCTGACCTTCATACCTTTTTGAAGAGCAAAACCCCCAAAATCTATGTTGGTCCCATTTGAGTGCTAAAGGGGTTTGAATAGCACTAAAAATTTTTTGCTCAGCCCATCAGAGCTTGAAGAACACTTAATCAACAAGATGAAGGGGATGACTAGAACTTGTTAAAATTACAAGACACCAAGTAAGGAAGGGTAAAGAAAAGTGGACAATGCAAGAGTATTTATAGTGGTTCGGTCCCCTTGACCTACATCCACTACCTTGATCTCCCAATCAAGGATTTTCAACCCAACTTCACTAAACTAGTGGAATTAACAGCTTTTACCAAGCTTTTACATGGTGAGCTTTTAACCCAAGCTTTAATCCCTTACAACAAGCTTTAGAGTGTTTCCCACACTCTAATTTCCCAAGAAAAAAAAGAAAAAAAAGTACAACTAAGTACCTTTACAATTTTGGATAGATTACAATCAAGCTCAAACACTTTTTCTGGTTTTGGAATGAAGAACAAGTGTTTTTGCTGAAAAATATTTGGCTTTTTGCTCAAAATAGCTCTTTTCTCTTCAAATCTTACTTCTTTGACTGTTGGAGCTTCCTTTTATACTTGAGGAGTCAAATATTTTTGTTAGAGACAATTTCTAGCCGTTACAAACAACTCTGATGCACTTCTAGCCATTATTTTATTCTCTAGTGTTTAAATTCAAACAGACAAAACAAGCAGCTCTAACTGATTACAGCTCATCTACCTTGCACTATCCTACTACTGCGTTCTCTGCTCTAACCGATTATAGGAGGCCCTAACCAATTAAGAGTTCTCAGTCTTCAAACTTCTCTTCTTCAGCAAACTTCCTCTAACTAGTTATGGCAAGCTTTAACCGATTACAAACTTTCTGTTTTCACTTCTCTTCACAGCAATCTTCCTTTAATTGGTTAGCTCTTCCCTTAACTCATTGAAGCTTTTCTTCCTTCAACCATAACCATTTAAAACTAGCTTTAATCAACTAGAAGATCTTCAAATTTTGAACTTCTCCATTTTGGCTTCTTTCAACAGTCAACTATATTTTCAAACTTGTTTTTGGGTCTCGAAGATAATAAAACCTTGTGCTCTAACCGATTAACCAGACCTTTTAACCAATTAGCATATTTTTGTTTTGCTTCAACTTATCACACAGCCATACCTTAGCTAATTAAGGTCCCTTGATAATCAGTTACTAAGGTTCTGTTTTTGTTCATTACTTGTTTTTTCCCTCTTAACTAATTAACTCTTCATTAAACTTAGCAAGCTCCTTGACTTGCCTTTAATTAACAACTTTGTTAGAGGTATAAAATTAAATCCTAAACACTTAAATAGTGAAGTTAGACATTAATGAATGAGGAATGCTTTGTTATCATGAAAAACATATGGAGTCAACAATCTATAGCTCAAAAATGGATTTAACTGAGTTGAAATTAAAAAAATCCTAGTCTTAGGTTATACCCACAAGATTTAAACTCAAAAATGCCAAATCATACCTTAGATTTGAGTTGGAAGGTTGTATATTTGTCCAATAGGGTCTTGGGAGGTTAAGAGAGGGTTTGGATGGTGTTGGGGAAGAGTTTGAGACTGGAAAAGTGTAAAATTTATTTTAAGGCTAGAGTGATTTTATATTTTTTTTCCATGCTAGAGCCCAAGAATCGATTCTTTAGATTCCTAGACTTGCAAGAACCAACTTTTCAATTTTCTAGAATTAATTCTTTTAGTCCAAAAACTCTACTGACAAGCAAGAATTGACTTATCAATTTCCAGGAATCGATTCTTTAACTCCAATAGCTATTCTAACTTTCAAGAATCAATCTTTCCTCACTTGGGGTCAATTCTTGACATTTCTAATAGCTATCTAAGCTTCATATACACCTTAGAATTGACCTCTTTTGCCCTAGAATAGATCCTTCAAGCTTAGATTTGTAAAAATTGCCTTTCTTTGGCCATCATTTCACATCCAATCATGTTACATCAACTATAACATTATCATAGAAAGAATTTCATGCCAATATAGTTGGGAAAAGTCATCCAATATCCGACATTGTACGGAATCATAATTCATTCACATAATCCACGGGCTATCATATTAAAGCCTAATCAATATCTTTGGTTTCCTTAAATATTAAGCCTAGTCATTATCTTTGGTTTTATATCTTTCACTAGCTCTAGCCATAGACTTAACTCTCTTTTTTCTTTGGACTGCCACGCAACCACCTAAATGCCTCAACTCTCTACTTCTTTTTTCTGTTTAACACCACCACAACCAATCATGACTTTGTTATGGCCTAAACCTCTGCAAATCTATTTCCAAACCTATAGAAAATGTTACTTTTGAAAGCTACCCCACCCACGAAAAGAGAAAATGGACTCCGATTATGGTTTTTTAATAGGGTTTTCATCTCTTCACTTTATTCTTAATTTTTTTTCTATTCCTTCTTGTGATTAGTGGCTTCTAGATCTAGAGTTTTAGAAATTTTTTTAGGGTTTTCTCTACAGGAGACTCTTCCCTTTTTCTAAAAAATCCTCCCATTATAGAGGGTTGACGGCAATTATAAAAGCTACCCTCACAAATGTTGAGGGATAGCCAACTGTGCCCTCCCTGCAGCAACCCGCAATTAGGACTATTAGGTGCAAAAATTTCGCATCTAACAGAGTGAAAATTTCTTCTGGCATGACTCACGCTAGGCATGGTTTTGTCACCATGCTCAGCTAGTTGTACTTTCACTTTTCACTTTTTTCTTTTTTTTTTCATTTTTTGATTTTTGTTCCTTTTATTTTTTGTTTCATTTTCATTTTCATTTTTTTCATTCATTTTTTTCATATCTTGACTTTCCATTTTTTTATTTTTAATTAATTTATTTAATTTTTAATATACATTTTCAAAAAAAAATAGGTGTCTTAACAATGTTGAAATAAGATGAAGCACCTTAAAGAGACCTCACGGCTTTTATTCTTTTTCATGAAAATCTAAGGTTACTTTTCAATCTTTGGTAAAATAAGGAGAACTTAGACCAATTACATTGGTATTCACACTTTCTTTTCCTTTATAAAATTTACCATTTAAATCTGTCAGATTTTATAAGTTACCTTCTATGATGCTTTGTCTTTTGTTTGCATTGCTTGCCAGTATGCACATAAGATCAAACTCCATTCTTGGCAATGAATTCTACCACCTTAAATAAACTATAAAATGTCCCAAGAAAACTAAAAGCTCACACTACATTTTGTCACATTGGTGAAGGCAACAAGATCAAGTAGAAATGGAACTAGGATTGTTTAAAGCATCTCACTCTAGAGATAGTATGTGTCATGTTGACTGATTATGTAGGATGTGACTGTGTTCATGCCATTTGGAAGCAACTAAGAGTGCAGGGAGTTGTAAAAGGGGAAACTAGTCAAGAAGGTTCTATTTGCCTCTCTTACTTGGTCTATAGCATTAGAGGTCTTTAGCTAGATGTCTAGTTTGGTTCATTTACATATGTTATGGTTGTTACCTTTAATGATAGCAATGTTTATATGAATAGGGAGTTAAAGTGCTATGTGGTATGTATATGTCACAGCCCAAAACCCCGGGCCATGACCGGTGCATGGGCCTAATAGGCATAGCCCACTAGGCCCAAGCAAGCCTCTCTATGTAAACCCGTTAGTAGTCCATCTATCACTTCTTTTTTTCTTTAGGATCTAAAACTCATAATTTCTAATAACAATCTCTTTGAAATTTAAATCGTGAAAACCAAGTACATACAAAGTTCATAACAAATCTCACAATTTACATTAAACCATCATATATAAACGTACAATAGACCCCTAACAACCAGCGGAGTGACTCTGGGCGTGGGTGTTATCATTGCGAGTCGTAGTGAACCTACCGAAAGATGAATAAAAGGGAACACCTCGACCTAGGATCTAACTACTTTCAATCCTGAAAACTAAAACATGAAGTTGAAAAGGGCGAGTATAAACCTAGTGAGTTAACATAGGAAGGGAACAAGCAAACGATACGGAAGATTTTTAGAAAACACGATGCACTTGTATTGAAACCATGCAATTTGTATATCATAAACAAACTCGATGCCATGTTGACTTTTAAATCATTTTAAAACATTTAGGAAATTCAACTTTCAACATTCAATGCAATCACATTTCAAACATGCATGAAACACTACAAGGTCAATCCTAATTAGACAACATGGCTCAACGCACACAACTGCCATCCTCAACTCAGCTCATGTCCACTCCCACACTGCACATAGCTAATATCCTCATGTGCACTCCCACACAGCACATGGAAAATATCATGTGCACTCCCGCAACGCACATGGCATATATAATCATCGTCGTGTGCACTCCCACCCCGCACACCACATCCCCATCATGTGCACTCCCACACCGCACATGGCAAATATCATCACCGTGTGCACTCCCACACAGCACACCATCATCACCGTCATGTGCACTCCCACACCACAAACGCACGGTTATAATTATCATTCAATAATACATTTCAATGCATGGTACAGATAACAACATGTAATAAGAATCTTTGCACGACAATACATCACATACCACAATTCAATTAGCAATTCAACATAATATTTCAAATACGTAATTCATCACATTATGCGTTTAAAAACGTAGAAGTATCACTTGTGAAAAGCTTGTTCCCGTGCATAAATTTTAAAAGAGTCAACCAAGGATATTCTAGCATTTCATTCAACACATGTGCATTTGTTCTAAACCTTTTAAATGCAAGTTCACTCACCTTACAAAACTAGCACCAACAAGGTCCTAATCTAAATAAGTCCTAAAATGCCATTAGCACCTATATTTGTCAATAAACCATAACAACCTCAAATATGTCATAAATTGAATCTAATCATTCTAATAAATTTACACAAGACAATCTACAGTCTAACCTAACATTTAACCTAAAATTCTAGTCTAATTCACAAACCCATTAGACCAACTATTCCAATTTAAAGTTTCTTTACCTGGATGAGCTTGGAGCTATACAGATCAATAGAAACCTAATATTTCCAAGAAAAGAAATTTGAAGAAAATTAGAAAATAAAATCTGAATATATATATATATATATATATATATATATATATATATACACCCATAAATTTCAAAATCCAAAAGTTGAAAATATATACCTTTTGGCTTTAAAACCCAGATCCGAAGCAAAAAGCTTAGGTAGTGATGAAAGTGAAGTATAATGGAAAAATAAAGAAAAGAAAGAGAGATTTTTCTTTCTCTCTCCTAGGGTTCAGTTATGCTGAAAAAATAGGGTTGAGAGTTGTGATTTTGGCGCACAAAGAGGTAGGGAGAGGAAAAAGTAAGAAAAGAAAGGAAGGGAAAAGAAAGAAAGGAAAAGAAAATGGAAAATTTTGGATTTTCCATGGTGAAGAGAAGAAAATGGCATTGGGAGGGAGAGGATAAAGAACAAAATGCCTTTTTAGGGAGATAAGGATCAGCCATGGAAAATGAAGAAAATAGTCAAAGCTTCCTTTGGAAGCTTTGACCAACTTAATGGAAAAATTATCATTTAGCCCTCCATGTTTCTCCCCATTTTAATTTAGTCCTCCCAACAATGTTTTAATATCAATTTCTTCTATTTTTCTTCCTTTACATTTGTACAAATAAAATATAAAGTTTGCACTTCAACGCGGTATCACCATAATATTTAAATATATACTTACCCGCGCTAGATTTATTTAATAAAGACACACGAGCCCCACTAACGTCGTTTTTCCCCAAAATTCCCTTGTTCTTCTTCTCCCCCACTTAGATTGACCATATACTCCTCCTTCATGACTAATTTCAACATCAAATAAAATATTGATAATTTAATATTATTTTATTTCAAGATTTTCCACTTGTCTCCTTAGAACCCAAAATGTCTTATTATGGCCCGATTCACTTCTGAATCACTTTTTATCTTGCTAATTCATCCTCAATAAAAATATTATTATTTAATTCTTATTTCCTTGCGTCTGAAATATTTTACTCTAGAATATTTCTTTAACCCATCACCGCTCTTTGACACTTAAATTCACGTCAATTAGCCCTTCATCTTATCGATGCAGTTATATTGCCTACTATATGAGGGTACGGGGTGTTACAGTATAGATACACAAGGTATTGAACTTTGTCCTTTTTTGTAAGCTAGTCAACTGACAGTATTTTGACTACAACCTTTCAGTTGAATATTGTTTCTTTTGTATGTATAAAGGTTTCTATCATGCAATGCAATTAAATATAATTTTTTTAAAAATAAATATCTATTGTTTCCTTTAATCCATTCTTGGAACCATCATTTATCCATGAATATAACACAAAAAAATATGGAGAGGTTTACATCAAATGACAAGGAATTTTCTTAGATACTCGTCACCAACATATAAATCATAAAATTTTAAGTTTTCACCAAATTTCCATAACATGTAAAATTGGGGTTTCACAATCCCTTTACAAGTGGCTTGACTCCAAAGAGTAATTCCATCTTATGATCAGTAGCTCGTGGAGGTGGTAGGACCCTTGCAACGACCTCTCCCCGGTCGTTGTCGGCGTCCAAGACTTCTTGAAAAGACCCGCCAAGTCTCGAACAAGCCTGTCTAGAATTTACTCATTCATCCACTACATTCAATCACCATATAATATTGATACTTTCATATACTAAATGGAACCATAAATATAAAATCAATATAAACTTTTTCCTTTTATTCGTAAGTATATGCATTAAAATCTATAATCTCCAATTAATGTTTATATAAAAATTTAGAATTCGTTTTCAACTTAATAAATAAAATGCTACGACTTGACCTCTAACAGCAGAGTAACTCGGAATAAATTGCTAGAAGATACCTTTACCTATTCACAGTGGACCAAACGCGTCACTGACTACACGCTAGGCCGATCCCTATCTGCAAAAGGGGAAATAAAGGGGTGTGAGTCTTATAGACTCAATGATAATCATCGACTCAGCGAGTAGAGCGTAGATGGGAAACAAGCAAACGGTAGATCAGTTGAATATAAAAATGCAAGATTATAAAAGCAACTCATTTCAAACTAGGGTTTGTGCCTTATATAGAAATCAAGAATTTCTTATAAAGTATAAATAATCGAGGGAATAAAATTTTTCGCATCAAAATATATTAATAATCATTTTCGAATCAAATCAATAAAATTTAGCAAGCTCCCGTGAAACCAAATAATATGTAAAATCATGCACAAATCATAACTCGCCCCATATGCAAGGAATTATAGATTCATTTCACAGATAAACAAATAGGGGAGTTGCGAAAAACCGTTTAATTCCATTTTCACCATGTAGAGAAATATAATTCATAATATTAAAACTTATTTCCACTCATATAAAACCATTACATTTTTGTCAAAAATAAACAACATGGCTTATGACTTTCTTAAAATCTTGGCTTGTGCCAAAATCATTCTCATACTCGGTTGTCAGGGATACCTTGGCCTGGGGCTATCCCAACCGAATCTGCCAAGGCTGTTAAAAAGTCATGTACGCATAAATCATATATATTTTTGAAAACATAACCGTTCCTTGGCGTTGGCTGAGTTCACCCTCACATGGTGGTTTGGTGTGAAGTGAACTCTAAAGTTGTACCTCGAGAGTTACCCTACACGCCTCTCCAATCGAGATAAGAATATAACGGGGTTACTGTACCCCTATAATAAGCTGGTCTACCGAACCCGCCCACTGTAGCAAGATAAACCCACCATACAATAAAATTTGCAATAGCATGACTTGGCAATTATTTTACAACCTAGCCTATCAAGGCAAAGAAGAGTTTATACATTTTCAACACATTTACCAATCTAGCCAATCATGCCCACATTATCATAAGCCATTCGATTCAAAATACAATTTATAACACAACAAGTAGCAGTCTCTAATTACTCTTGAATTTTTTGGTTAAAATAAAATCACCTTTTAAAAGAATTCAAATTCGATCTTCAAGGGGATATTTTAAATCTTTCTCAAGATATCGATCCCCACATCACGTTAAAACTCTCTTTTCATAAAATGTTCATTGTAAATATTTGCATGATATTTTGTATCAAAATAGCATGGTGAATATGTAATAAATTTCATGAATGCACATCACACAAACAATAAGGCACAATTTCCTTTGATGTAAATCTTTTCAAAAAGCTTGTTTCCCGGTTTAAAACACTTTACGTATAATGTATATATATATTCCAAATGATTTCTAAAAATAACTTACACGCATAATTCCTTAAAATTCTATCAACGCATGCTTTCCATAAATTTTGCACTTCAAGTAAAATATACGTAAATGTATATATATATGTTATTTTTAAAATTGAAACCCCCTACTCACCTCATAATAGTGGGATATTACTTCACTATTGATTCGTACGCGTATATAGTTATTCCTATTTGTCGGTCACATACTTCGTTTAGCACGCCTCCACGACAAACTTTCCTAGCAACAATTCGAACTCAGTATACTTAATCACACATTTGTATGGGTAGCAACTTAATTAAAAATTCTTTAAGCAACTTGCATATTTTTCATCCAAAACATGCACAATATTAAACTACCTATAAACCTTAAAATATAACATTAACTTACCATTGGGCTTTCTTCATGGGCTTCTCCATTTTTCCTATTTGGGTTAAGCCCATTTATTTTTATTTTCTATTTCTTTTTCTTTCTTTTTCTCTCTTCCACGTTTCTTCTTCTTTTTTTTTCTAGCCCGTCACTCCCTTCACCACCATGGCTTCCTCTCTTCACCACCGTGGCTTCCTCTCTTCCTTTCCTCTCAAAATCGGTCACCAAAAGCCTCATTTTCTCACCCTTTTTGCTGCCATTTTTTGCTTTACAATCAGCAGATTTTCAGCTCAAATTTCCAGCAACAAAACTTCTCAATTTTGGTAGCACAAAGCTGTCCAAATTTCTTGCACAAACTACCAGTAAACAGCTCCAATTTTTCTGCACAAATTGGCAGCAAACAGCTCAAATTTTCAGCAACCAAAGTTGTCCTTCAATGGTAGCAAGAACCTTTAAAAATTTCCAGCAACATAACCTCAAAATTCAGCAGCAAAAACCTTGAATTTTCAGCACCAAAATCCCTCTAAAAAACATCGAATTTTCTCTCTCAAAGTGCAGCAAAAATCAGCTTCTTACCTCACAAATTTTCAGCTTTCTTCTTCCTCCAAAAATTGTAGCAAAAGCTCTCTTTTTCCTTTCTCAAAGTGCAGCAAAACCATTATCTTTTCTCTTCCTCTCCCACGGTTCTTTCTTTCCTTTATTTCTCTTATCCCACTCTAAACCGACTTCCTCTCTTTTTTCTCTTTTATCTCTTTTTCATTTCTTTCATCTCACATGGCCGGCCCCACCATCATTTCTACAT
>NC_030859.1:15239160-15244355 GCF_000208745.1 Theobroma cacao | reverse complement strand
CACAATTATCGTCGTTTTCCTTCAAAATTCTTCTTTACTTCTTCTCCCCCACTTAAATTAGTCATATTCCATTTTTCATGACTAATTCCGACAACATATAAAATATTAATATTTTAATATTATTTTATTAGATAAAATATTATTTTATTTCAAAATTTTTTACTTGCCTTCTTTGGTCCCGAAGCACATCATTACATCTCGGTTTACTTCCGATTCATCCTTTAGCTTACTAATTCCTCTCCAACAAAAATATTATTATTTAATTATTGTTTCTGCACGCGTGAAGCATTTTATTCTTGAACGTTCCTTTCATCCTTTGTCGCTCTTTAGCACGCCAATTCACATCAAACGATCATTCGTTTGATCAATAAGGTCTTATTTGTGTCCAACGAGGGTGCGGGGTATTACAATCTCCCCCACTTAAAAATAAATTCGTCCTCGAATTCTAACGAACATACGGTGACCAATCAAAATTCTAAAATTCTTCTACATCACTTTCGTTGGACATTCTCCATATAAGATCTCAATCTTATGAATTAAATCAATTTTCAATCTTTATAGAAAACTCGGCAATGTCATATTACTTTTATTTATAAGTACCATACTTCTCGAATTAAATCGATATTATTCTTCCTCTTATAAAGAGAAATTAAATATATCATTAATCCTAGTCACACCTCCATCAAATCATTCTTAAATCATCAATTATGCATGTTTACATAGCCATCTACAATTTCCTCTACCTTGATCCTTTATCAAACCTTTCGACATTCAAACATTTATCCAACCATTGACTACGGGTCTAACTTGTCAACCTATCTTTATTTCAGTTTACACACTTCCATACCATTTCCATGCGAGCATTTCATACTACTTAAAGATCAAGACATGTTTTATTTATTTTAGATATATTTAACATCAAAGATGATTCAAATCTAATACCATTGGTAACTATATTCTCAAAAATAAAACTCCATCACTTTCATGATCGAGTGCATCACTAGATAATTTCAACTTATACCACAAGACAATGCAATAATTAATGATATTCTTGTATATATCTTTATAATCTTAATCAATATCTTTAATCAATAGCGAATTTGTTCATCATTAACCGCATACAACATATCTAACTTGAAATTCCTCAAATTTACTCTAAATGCCAAATCCCACGGTCTCATTACCAAAGCCTTTGCTAGTATATGAATATTCAAAATCTCAAATCATCTTCTCTTCCTAAATGGATCTTTATAATTCCCGTAACGTATTTTTATTCCTTCACTAAGGGTAATATCATTTAATCAAACCATATCACCCTCATTCTTTAAATATTCGTAACACAATTTATCCTTTGCCTATCCTTTTTAGGCACTTTACCTTGATAATTAATTAAATAAATTGAAACTGATGAGGAATGTATATTTCACAATTTATTTCTTGTATTTACAAGCATATCGAGACCATAACTTCATCAGATCTAGATATTGTTGAGATAATCATTGCCTTAAACCACCATTTCCAAACATCCTTATATGTTTGCAATTCATCTTCATACTTATGTGACATATTAGTCACGAATCCCAACTTGACTATATAGCCTTTTGCTCCTTGAGCTTTAATGTTTCTTATAGTGAAAAATTTCTCAAACTATATCATCAAGGTGTTCACAGAGTGGATACAAGTTCATAACTTATAGTTCAATGCCGAAAGCAGTGAACACAATCTCATCATTAGAGTTCCACTCTTACCTACCAATTGTAACTCCCTTTGTTCATTTACTTGCACATTGTTTGGTTACTCACTAGCCATTGATGACCATCCAAGTTCGAACTTTTATACATAGTCAAACTAGTGCATTCTCACACCTTTCCATACATTTTCAAAACCCTTAAACACTTCCTTTAATACAATCTCGTTGAAATTTTAAATAATCAAAGGCTGATCTTCAAAGCCTTTCATAACCTTAACATTTCAATGAATGCTTATTAACATCCCACTTATTAGTTCCCAATGGACATTATTTTAAGATCCTCTCAAAGTGTTCGTGTTATTAATCTGGACCATATTGAACTAACTTGGTATGATTACATTAATTATCCTTAAACTTCTTAGGTGCGATTGTAACAACATTCGTATTTCTTCCATCGCTAATCCAATCACAATCTAGTATTCGCATATGCTTTATGATCTTATTGACTCTTTAGGTTCATCTTTATGAGATCACTGGATCTTATACAATATCACAATTCTTAAAAGTCATTCTCATTCTCATTTACCTTTTGTACTTCCATCGGATACATCTTTATTCATTTTGATATTAATTACTCACTTAAGATTTAGATTCATGGGAGTCATATGCACTTTTTGCATTTTTGAATTTTAATTTCTACATAAGGGGATTCTCATTAACCAATTTCATTATTGGGACTACCTTCAATCGTGCTTGTGTTATCACTTTACACCAATATACCATTACTTTCCCTTTAACGTCTACACAATCAACTTTGATATTTATAAAACTTAATATAGATTTTACTTAAATGTCCCTCGACATTATCGCCAATATTTAATTTCAACCTTGAGCTAATTCATGCACTAATAACTACAACCCAGCATAGTTCCATCAAACCTTGGGATCTCATCGTTACTTAATTAGATTCAAAACCAGCTCCATTTAAGCTGCTATACACCACATATTCGCATTTAAAATATCTCGAAAGTTCAACACCATTTATATATATAAGCAAAACAAATTTAATCATCACAGTGCACTAACTTTCGTGCACATGAGCATCAGTTTACATCTCCTTAATACTTAAATTTATAAACCTCGAGTGGATCTAAACGATCATTATTTGTTTTAGTCAAAATATACCTCTTATTATCATTATCGTAGGTTTCCTTTATATCGTCCTCAAATACCGTCAATGGTCATCAAATTTCTTTCCATTGACAATCATGGCTCAAGTTTTAACTCCACCAAGTGAATGGGTTATTACGGACTCATTAGTCGGACTTCACTTTCGTCCACTCTTGGTCGAAGGAGTATATCATCATATCACCCTTTCATTAGAAGCATTTACTTAAAATATTTCCAACAATAGTTCGTGTCTCAGGTGGCATCTCAAACCCGGACATCGGTAGTCAATTCTTGTTATGTAATCATCACTTATGATTACACAAGGTGGTTTTCTAAGATAAAGAGTCTACGCAGCCTCTTGTCTATAATCGGTGCTGCAATCACTAACTATAAACAAGACTCTACGTCGACTCCACTACTCCGCTGTTTGACACAAGAATATCTTGGGACTCAACTAAACCTAGCGCTCTAATACCACTATTGCAACAACCTCTCCCCGGTCACTGCCAGCGTCCAAGACTTCTAAAAAAGACCTACCAAGTCTCGAACAAGCTTCTCCAGAATTTACTCATTAATCCACTACATTCAATCACCATATAATATTGATACTTTCATATACTAAATTGAACCATAAATATAAAAATCAATACAAACTTTTTCCTTTTATTCGTAAGTATATGCATTAAAATCTATAATCTCCAAATTAATGCTTATATAAAAATTTAGAATTCGTTTACAACTTAATAAATAAAATGCTACGACTTGACCTCTAATAGCGGAGCGACTCGGAATAAATTGCTAGGAGATGTCTTTACCTATTCACAGTGGACCGAATGCATCACTGACTACAGGCTAGGGTGATCCCTATCTGCAAAAGGGGAAATAAAAGGGTGTGAGTCTCATAGACTCAGTGATAATCATTGACTCAGCAAGTTGGGCGTAAATGGGAAACAAGCAAACGGCAGATTAGTTGAATCTAAAAATGCAAGATTATAAAAGCAACTCGTTTCAAATGAGGGTTTGTGCCTTAAATAAAAATCGAGAATTTCTTATAAAGTAAAAATAATCGAGGTAATAAAATTTTTTGCATCAAAATATATTAATAATTATTTTCAAATCAAATCAATAAAATTTAGCAAGCTCTCGCGACACCAAATAATATTTAAAATTATGCCCAAATCATAACTCGCCCCATATGTGAGGAATTACAGATTCATTTCAGAAATAAACATATAGGGGAGCTGCAAAAAATCATTTAATTCCATTTTCACCATGCAGAGAAATATAATTCATAATATTAAAACTTATATCAAATCATATAAAATCATTACATTTTTGTTAAAAACAAACAACATGGCTTATGACTTTCTTAGAAACCTAGCTTGTGCCAAAATCATTCTCATACTTAGTTGTCAAGGATACCTTAGCTTGGGGCTATCCCAACCGAGTCCGCCAAGGCTGTTAAAAAGCCATGTACGCGTAAATCATATTTTTATTTTGAAAACATAGCCGTTACTTGGAGTTAACTGAGTTCACCCTCACGTGGTGGTTTAACGTGAAGTGAACTCTAAAATTGTACCTCAAGAGTTACCCTACACGCCTCTCCAACCAAGGTAAGAATATAACGGGATTACCGTGCTCCTCTAATAGGCTGGTCCATGGAACCTGCCCACTGTAGCAAGCTAAACCCACCATATAATAAAATTTGCAATAGCATGACATGGCAATTATTTTATTTTACAGCCTCTCAAGGCAAATCAACAGTTCATACATTTTCAGCACTTTTACCAATCCAACCAATCATGCTGACATTATCATAAGCCATTCGATTCAAAATACAATTTATAGCACAACAAGTAGCAGTCTCCAATTACTCTTGAATTTCTTGGTTAAAATGAAATCACCTTTTAAAAGAATTCAAATTTGATCTTCAAGGGAATATTTTAAATCTTTCTCAAAATATCGGTCCCCACATCACGTTAAAACTCTCTTTTCATAAAATGTTCATTGTAAATATTTGCATGATATTTTGTATCAAAATAGCATGGTGAATATGTAATAATTTTCATGAATGCACACCACACAAACAATAAGGCACAATTTCCTTTGATGTAAATCTTTTCGAAAAGTTTGTTTCTTGGTTTAAAACACTTTACGTCTAATATATATATATATATATATATATATATATATATATTTCAAATGATTTCTAAAAATAACTTACACCCACAATTCCTTAAAATTTTATCAACGCATGCTTTCCATAAATTTTGCACTTCACGTAAAATATACGTACATGTATATATATACGAAATTTTTAAAATTTACACCCCCT
>NC_030859.1:15217832-15236491 GCF_000208745.1 Theobroma cacao | reverse complement strand
TTGATGTTTGGATATACTCTAAGAGAGAGAACTTCTGCATCCTAAGTTTAGGACAACTTTGATCTTATGATTGCAAAGGCAAGGTGTAATAACTAAGTAAATTATTCACTTAATAAATGTGATTGATTATTGATGAATAAAGTCAAGATCTTGATGATTAGTGGTATACAATTTGATAATTATGTATTTAAGAATTATTTGGAGACAATTCCTTCACCAAATTTGCACTAAATGCTATGGTAAAGGCATATCAATGTTAATATGGAAATATATCCAAGAATGATCTTAACATACAACCAAAGGAGAATTAAACATGTTGAAATTAATGTTCTAATAGTGTGCATATGATAGAAAGCTAGTTTGTAAGTTGTAGTTCTCATGATCATGAAATATATAAAGATTATCAATATATAGACATACACTTGGAGTTGTAATTTACAAGTTTGGAGTATTTAAGATATGATTAAATGGAATTAGCATTAGTTAAGGTACGTAAATCTTTTAATTAATTTCTGTGGAGTATGTATGATAGTAGAATGGAGGAACATAGTGTCGTGATACTATATGGTGAAGTTACTATACAATATGGAAAGAGTATTCTAAAGTGAGATTTTTTGATTGTTGACAAGTGTTATAAGATTAGATGAATTTGAAAATATCGACTTTACCTATTATATGTGATAAGCACAAGAGGATATAAATGGTTATGGAAATTGTGACGTAAGCTTAGAGGGAAACCAAACGGTTGAGAATGATTAGTGTAGTAACCTTAAATATAGATGAATAACATTGATTAAGTAAACTCCAACAGCCACCGTGCCGTGGTGCTAAGAACACTTCATGTCTAGGACACATGAATAAAATGAGACAGATGTGAAGTTGAACTTACGAGTTGACCTAAACTCATTGAACTTGATTCTAAGTTTTGTTAACTGGAGTTTTAAGGTTTTGGAAGGTATCGATATGAATGAGTTAAAGCTGAAATGGTTAAAGGCGTTCCCTTCGGGGGGGCGCAAAAGTTTTAGGGTTCGAAACTTGGTGAGAAGGTCCTGCAGGGCTTATCGTGCCGCCCTTAGGCGCGGGGTTCCGAGTAAGTCAAGGGATGGGGATCTAGACAAAATAATACCTTGGAGTGGGCCCTGAAGGGGATGCCACATAAATGGCTAAGTTACGGGCTAAGTGATCACATGTTGTGAGACATAAGTTTTAGATAGATATCCCTAAGGAAATACTCAAGAGAAGTTCTACTATGGATCTCGTGAAAGCAAGCACTAAGTTATGTGATCATAAAAAGGAAGCCATAAGCTGAAAGTGATACTTGTATTGACATTGAAAAGTACTTGAGGAGAATCTAGTTTCAAGTCTTATAATTTCAAGTACAATTTGTAAATTGGCTAAGGGAGAATGATGTTATGTTCATATGAAATAGTGGAACAAAGGATGATTGAAGTTGACCTTGATAATGAAGTCAGATAATGAAACTTTCCTAATATATTATGGAAAATTGGAATTCAAAAATGCTTGAGGCATACATGATTCAAATGAGTCTGAGTTTTAAGTGACAAATCAATATCGAAATGCAAGCAGGATACAAGTTAATGTAGAGGCATGAAAGATAATCGAGGAATAAGGATGACTCTAGGAATTATGGTATTGCATAACATGCAATGATCAAGTCAAGGAAAATTTTTGAAGCATCAATGACATTATAAAGCATACACGCATAATAGATTATAATTCAATAGAGATGACATTGTGATGCAATGATATATAGTACAAGGAAACTTAAGCATATAATTGAAAATGATAAGAAGAGAGTATAAGTATGTAAATGATGTGGAACTATGCACAGGCATGATAAGAATTTGTATGAATTATGAAGACTATTCTATTGAATCTTGGTTATGGATGGGAATGAACAAAGAGAAATTAGTCTGAAGGCATTTGAAAACAAAGACCCGTATACATAATGAGGAATATGGACATTTGAATGTGCGTGTATATGTATGTGTGGAGTTAGTGATGTACCCAACTAAAATAAAGAATGGTTTTAGTGGTTCGAGATTTGAACTCAATCTATTTGATGAGTTGTATAGATAATGTAACGATCAAGAATCTTATCAGAAGTCGAGTTATGGCAACCTAAGGAATTTTGGGGAAATAGTTAAGGAAATGTAAACTATAGTGCGATTAAGCCATATGAGATGGATTAATAGGATTAAGAAGATTGAAATTTCCTAAATGCAAGGTAAACATGAAGTATGTGAAAATAATTGAAGCCATTAATCTTCCCTAACGCTGACGATATGTACAGGAATGAGTATGGCGTGTTAATGATGCCATAAACTACACAATAATGTATGAGGATAGGATGAATGAATGAAAGTCGAGAAGTTTGATATAGAATGAAATAATAAGATAGTGATTGGTATACCTAAATAAGTATAAAATGCGATCAAAATTGGTATGATTGAGATGGAGCTATGGTTCAAGTTTGATGATAGTAATAGAAGTATGCTTGGTGTCTCGATATAAGAGATCATAATTGTGAAGGTTACTGTTGATCTAATTTTAAAGGATAATAATAGACATAAGTGAAGTACTCGAGTTGAATTGAAGGTAAATGAGGTGAACAAATCGAAATTCCTTATAAAGGGGAGGACATAAGAAGTCGAGCATTAGAGGAGCAAACAATACCCTCACCTTTCTCTAAGTTTAGTAAATAAAATTTTGAGGTCAAAATTTTATTTTAAGGGGAGTAGTGCTGTCAAGCCCAGCTCTACAATATGTTTATTATGCCATTCCTTCATAAGAATGCATGTTTGCTTACTTGGGTACCTCGAAAATCGTTCAAGGACGGCAATGTACCAAATGGTACAACTAAGTTGATTTAAGCCTCGAACTAATCCAAATAGAGATTTTAAGATGAAATTGAGAATTTTAAAACCCCAAAATGACTTAAAATGGTGATTCAGAGTTCGATGACTAATTTGGAGTCAAATTGGAATTTTCATGACCTAGGGGCAAAATGGTCATTTTGCCACCCAAGGTTAAGATGTGAGTGTTGGATGAAATTTTTGACTAAGATTGATCATTTGGAGTATAATTTGAGTTTGAGAAGTGAAAAATTTTAATTTCGATATTTTTTCAAGCATATGGGTAAAATAGTCATTTTGCCACCCAAGGGCAAAATTGTAATTCTACATCACCCAACACTTGTCCAGCACATAGATTTTACCCAATATTATCATGGATAATTGAGAAAATTTAAGTGGTGGAGAGAGATTGCTTAATGGGTAAGTATGACACATGGACCAATGGAATGATGACACATGGCAAATTTTTGTCCATTTAATATTTTCCTTTATAAAGCCAATTTGAACTCTTCCACATTCATTCTTATGGCCGGCCATAGCAAGAACAAAGGAAGAAAAGAAGAACAAAAACCCTAGAGTGAAAATTCAAGAGAAAATTGGTGGATTTCAAGTAATCAAGCCATCAAAGGTGAAATTTTTTAACTCTAGCTTGTGATCTATCTTTCCTATGCATTATTTTGCATTTTCCATGGTTGAATCACAAGATATCATGAAGGATAGTGTGCTGATCAAACCCTAGGAGAGAGAATTTGATGATGATTTAGATAGATTTTTAAGATATATGGATGTTTTTAGTTGTTTATGGTGTTAAGTGTAAGAATTAAGCTTGAAATTCACATATTCCTCATGAGTTCATCATTGGCCGAATCTTCCTTGTAGAGTGTTGATGGTGGATTTGATTTTATTTCAAGTGAATTGGTTAGGAAATGATGAATTATGGTGAGAAAATCAAGTAGGAAAAATCATAGTGTTGATGCACTCACCATGGCCGAAATTCTCAAGAAGAAATGTGAGGGTGGCTTTGCTAAATTTTATATTATTTGACTTGTGTTTGGTGATTTGAAGTATTGGGAGAGAAATGGAATTATTTGGAGTTGAATTGGACGTATTGGCCAATTAATCGAGTGATAGATTGAATTAGGCCAACACCTCATGTAGACGATAATCCAAACAATTCGCGTTCCATATCATGCATTCATATAGAGTTTAGATTAGTTTTATAACGGTTTAGCACCAATGTGGTAAATTGCTTGATTTTGCATTATGTCTAGGTAGTGAATCCTCCGAAAATGGGCAAAGAAATTGCACCCGAGGATCAATAGTCAGAGTACTCCAAAATTCAAACTTCTGATACAGTGAGTAACCTCATTATCGTCTTAATTATCTGAAGTGAATTTTAATTCGATTTTGTGAATTTTATGGAAAATGAGTTTAAATGGTAAATCTTTATGTTTTATATAACAAAATATGATTTAATGAAATGATTTTATAAAATTGTCTTGAAATTGAAAGATGGTTTTGAAAATGGAGTAATTGGAGACTAATTGTTGTGTTATAAATCATGGTTTGAATTGAATGGCTTATGATAATATTGGCATGAATGGTTGAATTGGTAAATGTGCTGAAAATATATTAATTGTTGATTTACCTTGAGAGGCTGTAAAATAAAATAATTGTCATGTCATGCTATCGCAAATTTTATTATATGGTGGGTTTAGCTGGCTACAGTGGGCAGGTTCTTTGGACCAACCTTTTTGAGGGGCTCGAAATCTTATTATATTCTTACCTCGATTGGGGAGGCACGTAGGGTAACTCCCGAGGTACAACTTTAGAATTCACTTCACGCCAAACCACCACGTGAGGGTGAACTCAACCAAAGCCAAGGAACGGCTATGTTTTCAAAATAAAAACATGATTTATGCTTACATGACTTTTTAACAGCCTTGGCGGACTCGGTTGGGATAGCCCCAGGCCAAGGTATCCCTGATAACTGAGTATGAGAATAATTTTAGCACGAGCCAAGCTTTTTAGGTAATCATAAGCCTTGTTGTTTATTTGGGTGAAATGAATCTATTTTATCTTATTAAAATGAGTTCGAAATGCTGTGAATCATTTTTATGTTAAACTATTTTATCCGTCTCCATTTACTCAGCTTTAGATATTTTAGATGGTATTTGTTTACTCACTGAGATTATATAATCTCACCACCCTCCTTTCCACCCCTTTCAGGCTTAGGATAGTCGGTAGATAGCTCATTTCGTTGCGGGCTCCAGTTAGACTTGCATCCTTAAAAACTGTAAGTTTACCGCTTTTGATACTTTTGGTCGTTCGTGGGCCCACGTGTCACTATAAATTAAATTTTATGCTTTGGTTATCTGTATTACAGTATGTATGAATTTATTTAGGTTTTACGCTACAAAAATTATTTACCGGTAACTCTATAAATATTGTTTTATAAGAAAATAGAATATTTTATTGAATATTTTTATTATATTTAAATAGTCATAATTTCATTTTAAATAAAGGTTTTAGATGTTTAAACTTATTTTTGATTATGAATTATGTGTTTTATACTCCAATACTACATTTTTAGCTAGTTTCAAAATTTTTGAGAAAAAATGACCAAAATGCCCCTGTGAGACAAAAATCATTCATTTTTTTTATTGATTTAAGTTGGAAATAGTTTAAAATCTTTTAGAACATGATATTTGGCAACGGTTACTCCCAAGGGAAATGAGAAACTAATATTAAAGCCTTGCGGGGTTCCGGTTGATATTCCGGGTAATGAGTGTCGATAGGGACACCGCGGCGATTGTCACGGGCTCGAAGGGAGTACCGGGTTGTGACATTTACCTTCTCATCCTAGGAGCCAATCTTAATCTTCTCATCTTTAGAGTTTCCATGATAGCTGAGCTTGTTGAGTTGACTGCTTTCATCTGCCTAAAGTCTTTCTCTACCACAAGATTGCATGTCTTTGCCTCTCCTTGGGTGATGAAGGTATGAGAAGGCCCCGTGTCAAGCATGACTTTGGTCCTCTTATCATTCAACAACACGTCCACATACATGAGACCTCATTGAGGCTCTTTCTTCATCTTTTCTAATTGTGCTTATAAGGCACTAAGGAACCAAATTGAACCCATGCACACCGACTCTTCCTCAACTTCCTAAACTAGGGTGCAGGCCAAAGGTGTTTTTGCATTAGCAATACATATCCCATTAAGAGCTGCTCGATGTAGGCAATCAGCTACCCAATAAGGTTTATTGCATAGAAAACAAGATATTAGAGCTCAAGGTTTAAAGCCTAACGACATAGTTGTTCTTGGTTGAGGTGTATCCCTAGCGGGTGGTCTCCTTTCTCCTCCCCTACTCAAGCGTCTGCTAACTCTTGAAAATTTTACCCTACTATTGGAGCTTGAGCTACTGTATCTTCAAGGAGGGTATTCTTTTCATTTCAATTATCATTATAATCAATAAGACGTTTAGCAACCACCATCGCTAAAGTCACGTCTTACACCTTTCGTTGCTATAACTCCATCCTTGCCCATGGTTTCAAACAATTGAGAAAATAAAACAACTTATCTTTCTCAATCATGTCCTTAATATCCAGCATTGAGGTAGAGAAGTTCCTTACAAATTCTCATATTGACCCAATTTTTGTCAACTCTTGTAGCTTCCACCAAGCCATCTACTCTACATTCTCAATGAAAAATTGATTCTTCAGTTCTCATTTAAGGTCCGCCAAGTATTGATGTGGCACTCACCATCGACAAATTTTGAATGCCACCATAACTTTACATCCCCGGTAAGATATATTGCATCCATCGCCACCTTGTCTTCCTCCAACCCTATGCACACAACTTGGAAGTACTGTTCAATATCAAAAAGGAAGTTCTCCAACTCCTTTGCATCTTTGGCCCTTGTATATCGCTTAGTCTCCGACACTTTATCCCTTTTTCCCTCGATCTCCTGAGTTTGCACTAGTATTAGTTACAACAAGAATAAAGAGATTTACTTAAGCTTTTAATTCTCCAAACTCACCTTGGAGAGTGCTCAACACGTCCCTGGCCTTATCACTCATGGTATTTATCATCTTAGACAATTCCTGCTAAACTGTCTTAATCTCTTCTATTTGCTCACGCAGGACCATCTTAGCTTTTATTGTGGCCATCGCTGGCTTTAACTCAACAATTCTCTAATGATCCTCTAGTGCACTTTGTGTGGTCACCATGTTTTCTTTTTCACTTAGCACGTCTCGCCCGTGATTTAAGACCAATTGTCTCTAACTACACTCTTTGTGCTTAAGTATGCAATATTCTGTGTGATGCTTGAATAGACGCTCCAACATAAGCTAGCCACTAACTTAGTTATATCTGGGCAAACATCAATAATAGCCACAAATTAGTTTAGGGAAACGTAATATCGAAATCATAGGGCATAACAAATGCCATATATGCAACCACCGGAGCCACATAAAGAAAAAAATTTTATTAAAATCAAGATAACTACAAAGGGACCAAGACGTGCCATCGTTCGGTCATAAAGGCATCCCTAGATGGTTTGCTACTAACATACCTTTACTAGTGGACAACCCAATAATCCGTCGATTGTTTATCCCCTATAAAGAGCTAACTAGCTTTTACAATTATATCACTAAGAATCGTTACAAGATATGAGATGGCTAAAAACTTAACAAGCATTTCCAAATATGACAACAAGTGCCATTATAATGTTTAAACAGGGACCATCTCCCTTGAAGGCACAAAAGACTTAGTCTCCTAAATAGTTTTACTTTGTCATGGCCTTATACAAGGTTGGCTCATGCCACATAACGTTAATCCTAGAAAAATATAATAAATAAAAAAATTACAACTTGTAATTCTCTTCAATCTTGCTTGCTTTTGCTGCTTGTTAGGATCACATCCATTTGGCACTCTTTTGAATTTTATGACTATTTAAAATCCTCAATTTTAATTTTAATTTTAACCCAATTTGAGAAAATAATTTTATTTTGTCTAATTAATTAACCTCATTAATTAATATCAACATAAAATAATTTTCAATCCAAGATTAAAATAAATTAATTTTTTAAAAAAATTTTGAAAAGGCACCCACCTTAATGGGTTGTTGCCCAACAGCCCAAAGGTGGGCTGCTACCTTGCGGCAGCACTTGCTGCTACCTAGCAACATGTGTTGCTATCTGGCAACAGCTTGTGTTGCTGCCCAACAACACATAAGGGACTACGTTGCCCGGCAACACACCCCACCCCTTTTTCCTTTTTTTTTAAATCAAAAAAATATTTTAATAGAAAAAATATATATAATTTTATAATAACAAAATTTTAAAATAAGAAAAATTCTTTTTCTTAAAAAAATTGATACAAGAAAAACTCCCTTTTTAAAAAAAAATAATAGTCATAAAAAAATTAAAAAGATCAAATATTACCTAATTAGCTTTTTCCTTTTGGCTTTGAACTTCTTTATCCACAAATGCGCCAAATACATCAATTAATATTAAAATTACATAGCTTTTCCTAGTTACATAAATCTAAAGAAAAAAAAATCAAAAAGGAAACATGACAATGATAGGCCACCCTTCTTTTTACATAACCAAAAGAAAAAGGATACATGTAAAATTTTTTAGGACAATTAAAAAGGTAAAAACCTTGAATCATGCATCATAACATACAATCATACATTGATCACATCAAGATAGTTAAATATATGCAAAGGTGCCAACCATGCAAAATAAATATAGGAAACAAAACTTCTAATAATCCTTGCTCTGATACCAATTGTTGGAGTAGGATCTTAGTAGATTGATGTAATTGTGTAAAGCATGGATTTTAAAAAATTTCTTTTGTAAAGGAAGCAAGCAATCCAATTACACAAACGAAAACACACATCATTCTTATTGCAAGTAACATAATCACATACCTTTTATTTTGATATTCTTATTTTCGGACACCACCACACCAATGAATGATTTCTTGACCAAACAAGTTTACCACTTATTCTTCAAGAACGTTTTCAACTTAATTAATGCTAGACTACAAGATGGCAACCAATTTTGTCTTTTTTTTCTTTCTAAAAATTAATGGCTATTTTCTTTCATAAAATTCAGCCAAGAATGGGAGAAAGGAAGAAAGATATGGCAAAGTTTGGAGGAGGAAAAGAGAAGTGACGGCTAAAACTTTTTCAAGAAAAAGTACGCTCATTTATTTTCTACCAATCTTTTCTCTTTTTATTAAAACTCTTGCCTCAAAGGTTTAATCAAAAACAAACATCTTTTAATCAATCTTGACCATCCATTTAGAGTTATGGAAGCATCAAGCATACTCCAAATTATCAAAATTAAAATTAAAGAATAAATAATTTAAATCTTTAATTATCATTTGGAGTTCTTGATAAAATAAAACTCCTTATTGAATAATAACTCTTATTTTATTGTTATCCATCTTTATTTAAAAAGAATTAATAATAAATAAAAGAATAATAGTCAAACATGGAGTCTCCTTTTATCAACATGGATGTCTAGATTCATTTTGCAAGAATCCTCCTAGCATTATCTTAATTTAAGACAACTCTTGTCTTTAATTAAGACAAAAATATTTTATCTTGTCTAAATTGAGACAAATATGCTTTCTTATCTAGATTAAGACAAAAAATATTTTTATTGTCTTAAATTAAGACAAACATATTTTTTTATCTAAATTAAGATCAAACACATTTTCTTGTCTAAATTAAGTCAAAACATATTAAAGCTGCCAATTTTGTACACAATTTAATTAATCAAATAAAACATGCATTCCAACTTAAACAAGTTGAATTCTATGAAGCTAAGTGGGGAATCTATTTGGACATAGATATTCCAAGCTCCAATAAACTTAGAATTATTCTTAATCTCATTAAAAAATAATTCAAGCTTATTATTTATGAAATCACTCCACCATAGATTCATGGTTGCACTTTTGGATTAACTATAATTACAAGAAATAATTCAATAGTTGATATTAATTATTAGTTGTCTAATTGCAAACCTTATATTGTGAACCCTCATAACTATCCAATGACAAAAGGTGAAATTACCGTTTTACCCTTTATGTCAATTTTGTCCCCTAGTCTCAAATTTCATCCAATTAGTGATTCAATACTTTAGATCTAATCTTTTGAGTATCTATATGTGATGAGCAGCTAATTCATCAATCCACTAAGCTCAGATTAATCACCAATCTTTTTGAAATCACTAGAAGTGATGCCAATACTATGAACTCCATTATTTGGATATATGTTCCTAGATGTTCATCTCGATTATAATCCCAAAATACAGAGTCTAGATCAATGCTTTATGATGATCATGCTAATGGTAAATCAGAGATTATAAGGAGATTAAACATAAGTCCACTATCCATCAGGATTTCGGTTCTACTATAAGCAAATGCATAAGTGTGAGATCAAGATTTAAGTAATAGTTAAACTTAAATTTGATTCTCACATGATTCCAATTCATGTTATAGTGTCATTAGTCGAAGTCAACCATTTCGATGATTTGAGACTCATCATTCTCTTGAAATGAATCACATTAGTTTTGTTGGAAGTAATATGGACACTACATCCTTAACACAATAAAGTGACCAACTTTATTATACGATTGTGAACAATTTTTAGATTCAATTAAAATACATGTCTCCTATGTATGACTCTTCATACAAATGTATTTTAATATCTCAATAGAATCATGGTATTTTAATAACTAGATAATGAATGCTTACTTAAAACAAACTCTTTGTCTTATTATCTAAATGTACTTTCTTTACAAATAAATTTAATGAAATTAAGCATGAGAATATACTTGCTTTCCAAGGCACCATTTTCTCAAAATTCCTAGCATGAAGACCAATCCACTAATCAAACAAATTATTAAAAAAAATCTAATTGTCCTTAGTGCAATGCACCGACAAAATTCTAGTATTATTATAGTTTCAAGCTATTGTCGTATTTACCATGCAAGTGAATGTATTATTAACTAATATTATAATGGAAAGTAGAGTATCAATCACATGACAAATTGCACCAAAATCTTTTGCTAACTGTTAAAATTACACAACTCAATCTTATCCAAATAACCAATTTTTAAAACTACTAAAAACTAAAGCAACTAAAACTAATAACAAGAATTGCAAATTTACTACATAAACTCAATCAAACAAAAGCCTAGATCCATAATATCCCCTCAACACTTCATTTGAATCTCTTCTACTCCCTCTTTACTTATTAGACAACTAAGTTGTTAACATAGAGCTCTGATGTTTTTATAAGTCTTTTCGATGTTCTTATGACAATATCTCTCTTAACCAATCTACTATATTCCAATGTAAGTTGCAATGAAGAAAAACTCATTAAGCTTAGACTCTACAAAAGCAACATATGACATATAAGTGTATTTCTACCATACACGCGAATCAAATCTATCATCTCATGTAATTGAAATTGAACATATGGTATTTCATCCAACGCTTACACTAAACTCCCTTTTTTTAGTTTTGTTTAGGTTACCCTATCTATCAAATTGGTGATCAGGCAATCAGATACATTAATCACAAGACTAAAATAAACAACTCAAACACTATCAATCATAAGCAAGAAAGAATATTAAGAATTCAAACTACATGCTAGGTTCAAATGCAATTCTAGATAAGAAATTTAGTTCCCCATAACTAATAAAAATATCATCCAAAAAAGTTTAACCATTAACACAAAACAAGGAAAGTATAAGCAAAACAAAAGTAAAAAAGAAAAACTAAGATTTGTCAAGTCTTCGATCTTCAATTCTCAAGAGTTTTTCCTCGGTTTCTTGCTTGCTTGATGGCTCTTTCTCTTCAAAGAAAATATATCTTAATTGTTACCATCAAGTAGTCTAAAAGGGCCTTTAAATAGTGCTCAAAATCCTAATTGAAATCAACTCTCAAATTTCATTCCTGGAGAAGCTATCAGGTCGACGCCACTTCCCCAACACCGTGACACTCAAGGGTCTGTTTATTTTTTTCTGTTTCTTTTTTTTACCACTATGACGTTCCTCTTTTACCACTGTGGTGCTCAACTCTTTATTTTGTTGGCCCGTGCATGATAACTCTATGTTATAGAGTTATTTTGTCACATTTTGAGTATTAAATTAGCTAAGTTTTTGAGATTTAGTTTAAGAATTAGATATTTTTAACTATTTGTCTTAATTTAGTATATCACATTGTGTTGATTTAATTTAAGTTATTTTATTTTAATTTGATGATAATTTGCTTTTAGTTTAGTTATTCTTGAGTTAGTTTTATGCTTTTGTAGTTGTGTAATTAAAATGGCTTCAATTGGTGAAGAAGAGTGCATGAATGGCCAAGTGCTTATCCTACACATGTTTTAATATTTTGAGCATAACTTTCATTCTAGATTCCAATTGATGTGATTCTTGAGCCTTTGGAAATTTAAGGGACAAGGATATAGCTTTTATCTTTACAACCTTATCCAGTTCAGCATGGAAGAAGGAGCAAGTCGCATCACAAGTTGGAGGAGTGCAGCAGAGATAACAAGGCAAGGCAAAACTTTGAGCGCTATAGCCATAAAGAAAAAGGCACCTCAACGTCATGCTAAAAAGAGGCTCTATAATGCAACTTGTGAACTTAAGGCTGCAGTGCTAGAAAGCTATCGTTGTGACACCATGAGAGGAAGCTATCCCATATATCGACTCGAGAAAAAGGTGTCGCGATGCCAAAAAGCCACAACTGTAGCACCAACATGATTACTTCCACAGGCACAAATTATGGGATTTCATTATGAGTGGATTCTAAGGCCTATTTAAAAACCATTTCAGAGAACTTACAGAAAACAATGAAGCTAGGTTTTCTCTGAAGAAAAAAAGTCATCAAGCAAGCAAGAAAGTGAAGAAAAACTCGAAAGATTGAATATCGAAGACATGATAATCTTTAGTTTTATTTTCTTCTCTATTTTTACTTTGTTTTTCTTGAATTGTTACTTTGGTTATATTTCTTTGGATTTTGTTTTTATTATTCATCATGAACTAATTTTCTTTAATTTCTCTCGTGCTTATGATCAATGGAATATGAGTTGTTTATTTAAATCTTGTGTTTAATGTTTTTTATTGACTAGCTACCAATTAGAATGATCTGGACACCTAAATGTAACTTGACAAAGGGAGTTTATTGTGGGCCTTAGATGGAATAACATATGTTCAAATCGGTTCAGGCTAACTACCACCAAATGATTTGATTTGCATATAAGATAGACATATACCTATATGTCATATGTAGCAAAGATTAGAGCAACAGCTTAATCAGACTTTCTTCAATTAAATTTACATAGACATATAGTGAATTTGTTAGGAGAAATATTTTTATAAGAACCTTGACAGAGACTTATAAATAATTAGGAACTTTAAGTTATCAATTCAATCCATTTAGTAAGTCAAGAGAGAGAGAAAATTCAGATGAATTGTTGAGGGATATTTTAATTTTGTGCTTCTTTATGGATTGATTTTTCTAGTTAAGATTTGCCATTTTGTTTAGTTATTGTTTAGTTTTAGTTTTTTTCTTTTAGTTAATCACTTTATTAAGGTTGTTTGAATAAGATTAGTTTGTGATAATTTTAGTGCCTAGCAAAAATTGGCACAATTCTCTGTAGGATCCAACACTTTATTTACCATTATATTACTTGTTAACAATGCATGCACTTGCGTAGTAAATCAGACAATAGTGCATTCCTCTTCATTACACCACAGGGCTTATGCATCCATCATCACAGTGCCTAATGTGATGTCTTGTCATCTCTTCTCTTTTGCACTTCTTCAACTTGTGACACAATTTTATCCTTCTTCCAAGCTTAACTAGGAAAAGTGGTAAACATGAAAGTTGTATCCCTATCTCTTAGATTTATGTTGGATCAAGAATTATGTCAATTGGACTTCTAAAATGGCAGTTATGCTGAAAATATTGGAACATGTGCATGAGAAGCATGGACCTTTTATGCATTTTTCTTTACCAATTAAAGCTCTTTACATTTGCACACCTACAAACAACAAACTAAGCCAATAATAACTGCTAAAGGAAATTGTCATCAAACTAAAATAAGATAACTTAAACTAAATCAACCCAACATGATTTACTAAACTAAGACAAATAAGTAAAAATACCTAATTCTTAAACTAAATCACAAGAACTTAGCCAATTTAATACTTAAAATGTGACAAAATAACTCTACAATATAAAGTTATCCCACTCCCAAACTTAAGATTTTGCTAGTACTCGAACCAAAACATAAAAGAAACTTTAAACGAAACAAAATATGCAACTGATAAAAACATTTTAAATAAAGAAAACAACTAGCTAGATATAAGTTTCACCAAATCAATTATCTCTCATAATTTCCTTAAATGTTATCTCGAAATCTCAACCCAAGGTAAAATAGAGGTATCATACAAATTCATGATTCAATTCAAATGCAAGCTCATTCTCAAACGAATTTTCGTGTCTGCATCCAATCTTTACAAAGAATATCACACAATCTGAATAAGTTTATGCTTATGTAAAATTCAAATTAGTAATAGAATCCCATGGGTTTGTTTTTCATCTCTCTCTCTCCACTAATGTAGACTAATACTAAGTCAAGGATCCTTGGGACTTTATTTGGCTTGTAATAAATGGCTAAGGTCAAGGTAGGATAAAAGATACTATAAGGCTTAAATCAGCCTAAGCACTTAATCATTCTAGAACCTATATTGAGCTCAGATTATACTCTAAGTAATTCCCTCTACTTGATTTCAACATTTTCTTTTATCCAACACTTTATTTTTTTTTAACACAATTCTACACCCCTAAATTTATTTCTTTCTATATGGATAATGGGTTGAATACTAAGCATATTTGAACTTTTCAACAACTTCACCTTCTACCTTATTCAACATCTAGCTCAATTCACTTTATAAAATGATTAACATGCTTATGAGTGAAGGGTGCAAAATTGAAAACTCATTTTAGGCTAGGCAATATAAAATAGGTGTTTGACAAAGAGAAGGTAATATTAAGCTCAACGGGATATACTAGGGACAAAAATATATAAAGATAGGCTTAAAAGGCTCGACCGGTCCAATAATGGCCAAATTCATTTCCTTAACTAAGTATTGCCTAAAATTTCTCCTTGAAAGAAACAAATACTATATGACATAATCCAAAATTCACATTAACATAAGCCTTCTCTAGAGATACACAATAATTCTAAGCAAAAGATAATGCGTTCAATATATGGAAATCTCATCACAACAATGATGCCTAACATAAAAATTTAACACTAACTCAAACAATATCCATATTTACCAAAAGCTAAGAACACAAGACTTTTAATTTCTCATCATTGGATAGGAAAATCATTAGAAAATTGGCAAAACTAACTCTAGCTTAAAATTCTTAAAACAAAACATAAAGAAAAGTAAATGATGAACAACTAAATAGGCTTAAAACCTAAAAACATAAATGCAAATAAATAAAAACATAAATCAAAATCAATAAAACTAACATAACCCAAAAGAAATAAAACTGTAGCTCATAAAAAAATTCAAACTCTTCCCCACAAACTTAAATTCAATATTGTCTTCAATGTTAAAAGTTAGAAAAAGAAAAAGGTAAAAGAATACTCCCTTAATAGAACTACAGAGAGACTGTACTCCTTTTCCTCATTGTCATCGAGGCTGAAAGGAGGATTTGGTAGAGTAAGAAAGTTGGTCATGTCTATCGTCATGTAGTTGGCACAAGCACAGAACATTTGCTCCATTGCTTGATTACACTCCACTTGATATGACATTTGTTGCTTGTTTTGGAGCTTGACACATTCCATTATTTGGACCAATGTCAAATTTTGAGCTCAAGGCCAAGCAGCTCTAGGTTGTGGTGTAGAGGAAGAATTACTACTAGCAATAGAGGGATCATAATATCTACGAATAAATCCCACATTAATGGGAGCTTTTCGATGCAACAATTCTTCACTCTTGTCCCAATGGACATCAGCTCTCCCACACAAAGCAGCTATCAAAGACGAGAACCATAAACCATCTTGATTGGTGCGGGCTATGTGAAATATGGCATTAGAGATAAGTTAGACAATGTTGATGGATTTACCAATAACAATGACATATATCAACAATCCCCTTTCCCTCGTAACATCATTAATGTGTGTGGATGGAAGCATCTTCTCCAATACAAAGTACAACAATATCTTTATATCCCTTTTCATAACACTGGCTTTAAAGGATACAGTTTTGTCATTGTCTATTTTATTACGCAACTGCATGTATCATAAACAAGTAATATAATGAAAGTAAAGTTCATTCCCATAAAGAATTGTACTTAATCCACTACTATTCTTACCAAGTACTAAAATTGACACAACTTAATCTTATTCAAACAACCAAAATTAAAGATGCTAAAAATTTAAAAAAACTAAAACTAAACTAAAACTCAAAATAAGAACTAGAGCAAAGATAACTAGAATCAATTAATCAAAAGTCTGTAACCATAATATCCCCTCAATGTTTCATATAAATTCCTTCTATTCTTTCTTTACTAACTAGATAAGCTTGAATTGTTAACCTAGAGTTCTAATTTATTTAAAAGCCTCCATCGAGTTTCATATAAAAATATCTATCTAAACCAATTCATTATATGTCTATGCAAATTGAAATTAAGAAAGATTCAATGAGAACGTACTCTAATTTTGGCTATATATGACATCTAAGTGTATGTCTACTTTACACGAAAATCAAATCAATCATCTTATGCAATTGATATTGAACATGTCATGACCCGGTACTCTCCTCGAGCCCGTGACAACCGTCGCGATGTCCCGATAGACATTCATTACCCGGAATGTCAATCGAAACCCCGCAAGGCTTTAATATCAATTTTCTCACCTCCCCTGCGATCAACAATTGCTAATATCATATTTTAAAAGATTATAAGCTATTTCCAAACCAAAACAATAAAAAAATAATTTTCGTCTCACAGGGGTATTTTGGTCATTTTTCCCCAAAAATTTTGAAACCATCTAAAAATGTAGAATATGAGTGAAAGATACGTATTTCATGACGAAAAATAAGTTTAGATGTCTAAAACATTCATTTAAAGTGAAATGATAGCTATTAGAATAAAATAAAAATATTAAATAAAATATTTCATTTTCTTATGAAATAATATTTATAAAGATATCTGTAAATAATTTTTATAGCGTAAAAACAAATAATATTTGTACATACAATAACACAGTGAGCCAGAGTGTGTAATTTAATTGACAATGACATGTGCCCCCCCCCCCCCCGAATGACCAAAAGTAACGAAGGCTGCGAACCTGCAGTTTTGAGGATGCAAATCCAACTGTAGCCCTCGACAAAATCAGCTATCTACAGACTAACTTGAGCCTGAAATGAGTGGAAATGAGGGGTGAGTTATTATAAACCCAGTGAGTAAACAAACATCATCTAAAATATCTAAAGCCGAGTAAGTGGAGACAACTTAAAATAGTTCATCATACTATGATTCATAACGTTTCAAACTCATTTCAACTAAACAAAATAAATTCATTTCACTCAAATAATCAACATGGCTAATGAATTTCTTAAAAATTTAGCTAGTGCCAAAACTCATTCTCGGGGATACCTTGACTGAGGCATCTAACCGAGTCCGCCAAGGTTGTTAAAGAAAAGTTCATATACGTATAAAACACATTTTTTTTCGTTTAAAAGCATAGTCGTTCCTTGGCGTTGGCTGAGTTCACCCTCACATGGCGGTTTAGCGTGTAGTGAACTCTAAAGCTTTACCTCAAGAGATACCCTCCGTGCCTCTCATACCAAAGTAAAATATAATCGAGTTTATTATGCCCCTCTCTAATAGGCTAGTCCACGGAAACCCACGACTACAGTGACTAATCAATATCCCACCAAATCAATAAAAGTTTCAACAGCATGACATGGCAATTATATTACTACCCAACCTGTTAAGGCAAAACAAACAGTTCATACAATTTCAACACAATTTCCAATTCATCCATTCATACCAATATCACCATAAGCCATTAAATTCAAACCATAAATTTACAACACAAACAAACAGTCTCCAATTACTCAATTTCTAAAATCATCATTCAATTTCAAAATGATTTATGAAACTCATTTCATTTAATCACGTTTTACTTATAAAACATAAGGATTTACCATTTAAACTCATTTTTTCTATAAAATCACAAAAATGAATAAAAATTACTTTAGATAATTAAGACGATAATAAGGTTACTCACGATATCGGGAGTCGAAGTACTCCTAGTCCCAATCTTCGGCTATAATCTCCTTACCCTTGTTAGAAGACTCACCACCTATACACCATACACGACAAATAATTCAATATATTGTGTCATGTCATTATAAATCTATTTCAGGCTCTATATGAATGCATGAGGTTGTTCGAATAGTCATTTAAAGATGGTGTTACACGTTGGTTCAATTGTGATCGAAATGGATCGATTTTCGACCTAATTCGAACTCTCCACCTTTGATTTAACCAAAACATCCAAATTGACTCTAATTATATTCATCACACTTCCAATGTCCCAAAATACACCAAAGCGCCTCAATGAGCTTGACTTTCTCATTGTTATTCAACTTATTTACTAAAAGAACTATACTTTAAAATTACCATTTTCGATTTCCATCACCACCATTCATTAAATTCTAACTAAATAACA
>NC_030859.1:15033176-15217456 GCF_000208745.1 Theobroma cacao | reverse complement strand
GGTTTTGTTCTTTCTTTCTTTCCTCTTTTCCTTGGTGAGGTCGAACATATGGGAGTGAAATGGGAGAGTCATGTGCTGATTTTTAATGTAAATTATAAAGAAATGAAAGCTTGCCACTTGTCACCATTCCATAGGTCCATGTTTAACACTTAACAACTAAGCTTTCTTTCACCACCACATAAAATATCTCAATTATCCATAATATAAAATGTTAATGGATGAAATCCTTAAGCATGATAAGTGTTGGGTGGTGTAAATTTCCAATTTTTCCCTTGGGTGGCAAAATGACCATTTTGCCCCTACGTCATGAAAATTCCAATTTGACTCCAAATTAATCCTCGAACTTCGAATCACCATATTAAGTCATTCTGGGGTTTTAAAATTCTCAATTTCATCTTAAAATCTCTTTTTGGACTAGTTTGAGGCTTCATTCAGCTTAGTTGTACCACTAGGTTCACTACCTACTTTTAACGATTTTTTTTCGGGCTTTCCAAGTATGCAAACATATTATCAAGCACATGAATGACATGGCAAATATTTTATAGAGTTGGGCTTGACAGAACATATACTATTTCCTCCAAAGCTTACTCTAAACTTGCTCTCTCAATTCCATTTAGGTTTCCAAATCAATTTATTTAGTGATCAAGCAATCAGAATCATTAAGAACAAGATTGAAATAAACAAATCAAACATTATCAATAGTAAGCAAGAAAGAATATTAAAAGCTTAGACTACGCATTAGGTTCAATTGCAATTCAAGATTAAAAAACTTAGTTCAACATAATGTATTTAAACATCATCCAAAAAAGTATAAACATTAAAACTAAACAAGAAAGTATAAAAAAAACTAAAGAATAAAATAACACCAAAATTTGTCAATTCTTTGATATGCAATTTCTCCTTTGAATTCTTTACCTTCTTGCTAGCTTCAATGCCTCTTTTTCTTCAGAAAACTTTTGCTTAAATCTTAAACTGTTCTTTGAAAGATTGCTTAAATAGGCTCATGATTGTGTCAATATAGAAGTCCAAGTGCACAAAAAGTCTTTTCCACCAGTTAAACCTTTTTTTATTATTTTTTTTTGTTTTTTCTCTTTGGCATCACAGCACTAGCTAATGGTGGTTGCGATGTCGAACATCCTGGAGGCCCTTGAAGCATTACTTGACGTTGGGGCTGTCACAGCCCAAATACCGGGCCATGACTGGCACATGGGCCCAATGGGCATAGCCCACTAAGCCCAAGCAAGCCTTTTTATGCAAACCCGATCATCATTCCCAACCATCATTTCTAAAACCACATATTGAAATTTTGAACTAAAAATATTTCAGTAATATTCCATAGTGACCCAAAACTCACAATTTTATTATGTCAAAATAATGTCACCTGTTTGCCAACTCATAGTGGCATCGGTAATCAAATATACATAATTGACTTATAATATGGATCCTAGAGGATTACATTACATATACACGTTCACAGGTAACAGACACTTGACCGTCAGCGGAGTGACCGTGGGTGAAGGTACAGCTACTGAGATGCCAAAATATCTACCAAGAAGGCGAGCATACGTGGACAACTCAATCTAGGTCCCAACTGCCTCCAAATCTGAAAACATGAAGTTTATTAACGTGAGTATAAAACTCAGTGAGTGAATATAAGAAGGGAACAAGCAATCAAAAGGAAGAATTTGGAAATCATGATGCACTTGTTTCAAAAACAATGCAATTGATTTAGTTTCTTACTAAAAATCCCTCATTTCAAACTTTGATTAATAACCTCATAGTGTTGCAAAAACCCAAGATCAATCCATGAAGCTAAATGCATGAAAAATATGTCAAAATCAAGTAAGTTAGCAAGCATGGCAACAAGTTTCTCGCTGCAGCGAGATTCAGGCGACCAAAACAGAGAGTTTCTCGCTGTAGGGAGAAATAGTGTCAGTTTGAATGTGTTTCAGTTTTTCTATCATATCTCCCATTACAGAATTTCAATTGACCTGATTTTTGGACCATTAGAAAGCTAAGAGACAAGGATACGACTTTCATGTTTACCACTTTTCCCAGTTCGGACAACAATATGGTCAAAATCTTCATCAAAGTGAAAGAACTGCATCAAAACCTGAGAGTTTCTCACTGCAGCGAGATTTATTCTCACTGTAACGAGTTGTTTGCTGCCAAAACAGAATGTTTCTCGCTGCAGCGAGAATGCTGCAGCAAGAACCAGGGCACCTAAGTGTAAAAAGGACCTCTTTTGCACTAAAAATCCATTTGGTGTTGCAATAAAAATCAATTTGCAAGAAAATGAGAAATTCTCAAGATTCATCATGCCAATTTCAACATGCCAAATTTTCACATGCATTACAATCATATACCATATTTATGAGTTTTTATTCCATAAACATATATACACATATATACAGAGATAAACACCAAAACCATCATCATCTCATCCGACTCATATGCATCCCCCCACATTGTGCACATAGCCGGAGTTATCGTGTGCATCCCCCCACATCGTACACAGTCAGTGCCATCGTGTGCATCCCCCCACATCATGCACACGGGCACTCTCATCATCCAACTCCCTCACCACCGTCATCACCCGTATGTGCATCCCCCCATATCGTGCACACGCACGGTTCTCATTATCACACAATATCCACCATCAATGCATAACATATATATATATACCAACACAATGTAGTAGTACAAGAATCCATAACAGCCACATGTCACAACATAGAAACAATTTATCAAGGGCTTGTTCCCAAGGCACCCGTTTTATGAAAAAAATTTAGATAAAATCATTCAAAGGTCTTGTGCAAATACATTCACATTCCTAATACCATTTTGAAATGCAAGTTCACTCACCAATATTGTTGAACCTCCAATCGACTCTCACCTCCACTAATGGTTCAAATGGGCAGGTGAGGCCTTGTTGGAACCTATACACACACAACATCACAACCAACCCAAATTGGTATTAATAATATTCTAAAAGCTATTTCTTAACTCAAGTTCAGCTAGTTATTCCTAACTAGCTTTCAATCACCATTAGGTGGCTATTTATTTCACCACTCTAGTCACCTTAAAAAGGAATAACAATCTCAACAATAGATTAACTCACCACTCTAATCATCAACCATTATCAACAACTTGAAAATTTAACTTAATTCATTACACACCTTGGTGGTTTTTTGTAGTTGAATTCCTTTTTAAAACCTTCCAAGCTACTATGGCAAGTCTTTCTTTCTCTCTCTAAAACTTCAACTAGTGAGAGAAAGTGCTGAACAAAGACTTTTGAGGGTTTTAAGGTGGGAGAGTGAAAGAGCACAAAGGTTTTACCAAAAAGTGCACAAAAGCATGAAAATGGAGCTAGAGAGAGAAAGTTATGGAAGTTGCAAAGCAAGCTTCTATGACGGATAAAAGGAACGTGAAAGGGGAGGAAGAAGAAGAAGGAGAAGCTGTTGGAGCTCAGATATTTATACTTTAAGTTAATCCAAATTTCCACCAAAATTATCAAAATGCCCTTAACATGGTGGTTTTGTCTTCCTCCCATCCTTTGTGCAACCTTTTTTCTCTTTTGATACCGAAACAAAGTCCATAATAGTCTAAAGGTACTCGGGTTCATGAAACTTAAAAATTTAGACCTGAGTTGCAAAATGACCATTTTACCCCTACCATGGAAATTATCATTATTTTTATCTTCTTCATTTATTTACCATCATAAACATCATTTATTCATTCCTTAGGCCTATTTAGACCTTAATAGCATAAAAAAAAACCCACTCGTAAGAGCTCACCAAAAGAAATTACAAAATTATCCTTGGTCCGCATTATTGCGTCTACTTCTAGTTATATGTCTATGGAGATCGAGATTTCACAAGTTCACTTTTGAATTACCCTTTTAACTCAGTAATCAACCTCAATTGGTATCCATAAACTTTATTAGCCACCGTATCAAAATACGGGGTACTACAGTCTCCCATACTTAAAATGAATTCGTCCTCGAATTCAAATCGGCGTAGGGTGAATAATCAAAATTCTACAGTTTTGCTACATCACTTTCGTCGGGCATTCTTAACATAGAATCTTGGTTTATGCATCATATCGACTTCCAATCTTATAGAAAACTCGACAATGTCATAGTATATAGTTAAGTGTACTACTCTTGTTGGATCAAAGTAATATCATCCTTCATCTTATGAAAAGAATTCAAATAAGCTATTAATTCCAGTCACTCCTCAATCAAATCATCCTTAAATCATCAATTATGCATGTTTACTTAACCATCCATAACTCCTTTACCTTGCTCCTTCATAAAACCTTCCAATATTCAAGCATCTATTCCACCATTGATTATAGGTCTAATTTGTCAACCAATCTCTATTTCATTTTTCATTCTCCCATATAAATTCCATTTAAGCATTTCACAATACATAAGGATCAAATGCTCTTTATTTATTCAATATGTTTAACATCACGGATGATTCAAATCCGGTAACCATTAGTAACCATATTCCCAAAAACAAAACTTCAATAATTTCATGATCGAGTGCTTATTAGATAAATCTTAACTTATTAAAACTCTAAACTTGCAGCCATTTAAGTAACCCATGGTGAGGACATCTCCTTAACAAATCGTTATACCTTTCCCAGGCCTCGTACAAGGTTTCAGAATCAAGTTGCACAAAAGAAGTGATATCATTACACAACTTTACTGTCTTAACAGGTGGAAAAAATTTTGCCAAGAATTTCTTAGCTAAATCATCACAACCATTAATTGAACTAGATAGAAGTGAATTTAACCAACTCTTTGCCTTATATCTCAGTGAAAAAAGCAAAAGCCTTAACCTAATGGCATCATCAATAACGCCATTATTTTTGAAAATATCATAAATCTCTAAGAAATTCACAATATGTGCATTAGGATAATCATTCGACTATCCCCTAAAATGAACTAAAGTCTAAATCATCTGAATGATTGTAGGTTTAATCTCAAAATTATTGGTTTGGATGGTAGGTCTACAGATGCTCGAATGACTACCTTGAATGAGAAGCATAGCATGTTCTCGCAAAGACTTATTTTTTTCTTGTTGATCAGACATTGTTTCGACGTGAGAAAAAGCTTATAAATTTTCCCTTTTAGTTTTTGAAAAGTCTTTTAAATTTCGAGATCAAAAGGAACTATTTCTAAATTTTTAGCTCTTCACATACAATGACCAAAAGTGCCTAACAATAAACAAAAAGAAAGTCTAAATGTAAACTAAGATTGCTTGGTATTAATATTAACAAAGAAAATTTGGCCCAATTCCCTAGCAACGTCACCAAAAATGTCAGGACCCAAACCTGGGGGTTTGTGATCTGAGCACAAGCATGGTAGGGAAAGCCTACGAGACCCGAGCAAGCCTTAGGATTCAAAAATCAAATAACTCATAAACAAGGGATTTCATTACCAAATATTCAAAACTAAGGTTCAACTTCAACATAATACACAATATCCCTGCCACACAAGTTCATATAGTTATCGTGAGGTCATACGTTGACCATTCAAGGCGAGTTCACACATAACAACCCTTAGTACACAATATAACATGGCACTCAGTGCCTACAATATCCATATACATTTCTTTCTAAACTTAAAATTTAGAGCGCGGAAGCTAATGTGGACTTGACCCAACAAAGTGACCAAAATAAGGGACCTACCGAATACTAAAACTGATCTGTCAATAAACAACCCTTGCCATGTCTTGTCCAGTGGCCAATTCATCTACACATGGTACAAAATGGGTAAGCACTATAGTACTCATTGAGTGGTACAAAAAATCAAATTTATATACATATATTGGACACATAATAAATATTCCACTCCTAGTGTGTCTACAAAAACTAGCAAACATCTTTGAATAGAAAGCATATCATTATCCTTGAGTCTCTAATATGAGGGTATATCATCATCCTTAACATTTGTAAAAATCATCACACACATCATTAGGATTACTTTTGAAGCCAATTCAAAGTCAAGTACACCATTTTCCATGGCACACTTTAGCTGTCGAAGTATCATATTGATTCATATCATGTTTAATTGAGCCTCTCTAAGGCTATCACACGTCGTATATAAATCAATTCACATCACATCATATCAGCGAGTGGTCCTTCCATGCACATAGTCAAATCACGCACAATGGCCAACCAACGAAAAAATAAATCATGCCCAGTGCTGCTGCAGCTGGCAAAATAAAAGTCATGCACATGTCGAGGCAATAGGGGGAGCATCACATCATCGACCGGAGTAATCTCCTTACGTCAACATCACCCAAGGTAATCTCCCAATGGTAAGTATCACATCATCGACCGGAGTAATCTCCCGACAGTCGGCATCACCCAAAGCAATCTCCCACTAACGACATCACCCTGAGTAATCTCCTGACAAGCCATATCACAGCACTGTAGGTGGGACTAAACCCTAGCCCCTATTTACCACCATCCTCGCATGCACACACAAACAAACACATATACCAAGATGTACATTAACAATATTCTAGCCTAGGCAATCACATTCACATATGTACATACATAGTTCTCTAGCCTAGGCATGTTCAACTAGGCCTACATTCATAATATAGTACTAGTTCAATGCATTTTCCATGCATTATGCATCACATGCATTTAATTAACCCACTCATAGTGACAAATTGGAGGTACTCCACAACTAAACATTGATTCTTGTCCTCTAACTGTATTTCAGCTCATCAATAAGCCCAAATTGCTCAATCTTCCCTTAAGCATATCAAAACATCACAAAACTAGTTAAATCATGGCTTTCGAAAAATGCCAACTTTTCTAAAATTAAGCAAATTCTTAGCAATCTAACATATTAGCTCAAATCTTTCAATAATGAGCTAAACCCATACCTTAGAGGCTAGATTGCACAATTATTTACCCCATATCTCTAGTTAACTTAAGAGGGTAATTTTCCTTCAAAGCTTAATCAAATTAAATCTAAGTTATCAACAGTTCAAATTAGAAATCAATCAATAAAAATGCTTAATCTTACCTTTAGAAGTGTTTCCCAAGCTTCAATCCACTCCAATCCACTCTACATAGCTTTAAAAATTATTCTTGGAAGCTAAGGTTTGAATTTTTAAAGAGAGAAAGTGAAAATCATCTACCAAGCCTTTATGAGGTAAAAACTCTTAGTTCCAACACTCAAAATCCTTGGTTTATTAACGAAATCTAGTGGGTTTGAAAGATGCAAGAGCTGAGAGAAAATGGGTGGAAAATGAAGGTGTAGAGAGAAAGTGATGAATAATCGAGTTTTGGGGCTTTTAAGCCTAAATTTGGCTAATATGGCAGCCTAAGATCCACTATGGGAGCTTTGTAGTCAATCCTGGAACAAATTGCTCACCCTTCCTCCCATTTCCCTACCTAATATTGACTACAAGGGCTCTAAAGTCAATCCCAGGCTAGTGTACTTACCTCTTTTGCTCTTTACTTCACAAGATTGATCCTCCATGCACTAAGATCGACTCTTTAGGTCCAAATTCGTACAAATTGATCTCTTTGAAGTTTAAACTCATTCTAAATCTTCTCCACAACCTCCAATCATTCATATTTCACTTAAAATGAACACACAGGTTCATCATGCACACCAATTTCTCATTCATGATCTATGTCATATAACATATCACTTAAACATAGCATTACTTGCATACATATCATACTCATCTTTTATTTTATAATTGAGGGAGGGGGGATTTGAACCCTGCTTTTTAGGTAGGGGGATTATGCACCAACCAATGAGACAAATGCTCGGGTGCACATATCATACTCATCTTAATGCCAAACAAATGCATTATATCATTCATGTGCCAAGTGTATGTAGAACATCAATTGAGGTTTTGTATACTCATACTTTTCATGATCAGAATCTCTCTATGGACATAGGCATTCCTCAAATTCATAAACATGTACATCGAAGTTCACATCAACTTATAAGCTTGTCCTGCAGCATACATAGTTAACATTAAAAATCGGGGGTCTTACATTCTCCCCTTCTTAAAAGAAATTCTTTCCCAAATTCAAATCATATGCCACATTTCAACATACAAATATATTAAACCTTAAATAGATAGGGATATTTCTCTCTCATTTTCTTTTCGAGTTCCCATATGGCTTCTTCAACCGAAAGTCTTTGCCATAATACTTTCACCGTAGCAATATCCTTGGAGCAAAGCCGTTTTACTTGTTGATCCAATATGGCTATGGGTTGCTCCTTATAATTAAGTCCGTCTTGTGACTAAACTTTATCATATTGTATTACATGCGAAGGATCACGAACATACTTTTTAAGTATGGATACATGGAAGATCGGACGAACATCGAACAAATTGGGAGGTAATGCCAAATCATAAACATCTACTCCAATTCGCTTGAACACCTCAAAAGGTCTACTGTATCTAAAGCTCAATTTTCCTTTCTTTCCAAATCTTCTCACTCCCTTGGTAGGCAAGACTTTCAAAAACACATAATCACCAACTTCGAACTCAAAGGCTTTTGCTTATTATTAACGTAAGACTTCTGGCAACTTTGAGTTGTTAGCATTCTTTCTTGAATTACTTGAACACCTCGTTCAGCATCATGGACCAACTCTGGTCTTAAGAGCTTTCTTTCTCCCATTTCAAACCGACTAATAAGCGATTTACCCTTCACCTATATAAAGCCTCATATGGTGCCATACCGATCGTGGGTTGATAGCTATTGTTATAAGCAAACTCGACCAAAGGCAAGCAATGGTTTCATGAGACTCTAAAATCGAGCACAATTGCCTTCAACATATCTTCGAGCATTTGGATAGTGTGCTCAGACTAGCCATCCGTTTGTGGGTGGAAAGCCATATGAAAATCCAATCTCGTGCCTAAAGCCTCTTGAAATTTCCTCTAAAATTTACTCATAAACTGTGGTTATCTGTCAAAGACTATCATTTCTGGAGCATCCATGTAGCCTTACAATCTCATTAATGTATACTTGGGTATACCGAGCTACTCTATACTTAGTCTTGACTGGCGATAAGTGAGCAGACTTAGTTAGCCAATCAATTATCACCCAAATGGCATCATAGCCACCCCTAACTTGTGGTACACCCATGACAAAGTCCATCGCTACAAGTTCCAATTTCCATTTGAAAATTGGTAATAGTTGTAGCAATCTGAAGGTCTTTGATCTTCAGCTTTCACTTGTTGACATGTCAAACACTTAGAGACATATTCTGCCACATCTCTTTTTAGTCTTGGCCACCAATGCACATACTTCAAATCATGATACATCTTGATGGCTCCTGGGTGGAATGCATAAGCTACAACATGCACTTCTTCCAAAATCTCATCTCTCAAATTATCCATATTCAGCACATAAACTCATGATCGATATCTCATTAAACCATATGTGCCATACACAAAGTCTCAAGCTTTCTCTTCGCTCTTGTCTTCAAATATTTTCACCATATATTCATCTTGATCCTAGGTAGCATTAATTTGATATAGTATCACTGGTCAAAATCTAAAATGAGTTAAGAAGGCATTAGAATCATTAACCTCAAAATGTACACCCATATTGCCCTGATCATACAAGCTCTTCACCAAAGATCTTTTCCTTATTGTCATGTGTGCCAAACTCCCCATTGATTTTCAACTCAAGGCATCTGCCACCACATTGGCCTTGCCTAAATGGTAGAGTATGGTGTAGTCATAATCTTTCAATAGTTCCAACCATCTACACTGTCTCAAATTCAAATCTCTTTGTTGAAATATATACTTCAAACTCTTGTGATTAGAATATATGTCGCAAGTTTCACCATAGAGATAATGGTGCCAAATTTTCAAAGCAAATACAATTGCGGCTATCTTTAGGTTGTGCGTAGGGTAGTTCTATTCATGCCTTTTCAATTGTTGGGAGCGTACGCTATAACCTTTCCATGTTGCATCAACACGTGACCCAATCCAACCCCGTGATGCATCGTAATACACAATATAGCCTCCAGATCCACATGGCCAATTTAACACTAGTGCAAAAGTGAGACAAGCTTTAACTCTTTAAAAACGAGCTCACATGCATCAATCCAATCAAACTTAACTCCTTTCCAAGTCAATATTGTCAAAGGGAATGCAATCTTTGAAAATTCTTGCACAAATCGTCTGTAACATCCAGCTAAATCCAAAAAGCTTCTAACTTTTGTTACAGACGTCAGCCTTAGCCAATTCTCCACAGCTTCCACTTTGCTAAGATCCACTTGTACCCCTTGCTTAGACACAACATGTCCTAAGAAACTGACTTTACTCAGTTAAAACTCACATTTCAAAAATTTAACATATAGTTTATCCTCTCTCAAGGTCTATAACACAATTCTTAGATATTGTTTATGTTCCTCCAAGCTCTTAGAGTACTCCAAAATATCATCGATAAACACGACCACAAATCTATCTAAATATGCCCAAAAAACCCTGTTCATTAAATCCACGAATGCTGCAGGTGCATTAGTGAGTCCAAACGTGTCACATCCCATTTCTTGAGGAGATTGTGACCGGCGCATGGACCTAAACGAGTATAACCCGTTATGCCCAAGCAAGCCTCATATCATTACAACATCAAACATTTATCATCACATGCAGAAACATCATATCACATCCATTAACATACATAATTGTAATACATACATTCTTAAAACCTATTACACAATAAAAGCAACATCCAAAGAAATTTAGCCATGAATCCAAGTCAAAGAAAATAAGAAAAACGCCGAAGTAGAGAAAGAAACTAATTATTAAAGCTTTATGATCTCCATTCTCTCTCAAATTCTCTTGTTTTCTTGCTTTGTTCTTGGCTCCAAATCACCAAAATAGTTGCTTGTTACCTCCTCATTTAAACCTCCGAAAAAGGTCCCTTAAATAGCCTCAAAGTAAACTAATTTCCAAAATCTTATCAACTTTTTATTTTTGGAAAATCGCCTAACGCTGCAGTGCTACTTAGTCAGCTCTATGGTGTTGAGCTCTTGGGAAAATGTGTTGTGTTTCCTTTCACCAATGCTGCAGCCTTGTTCTCCCAGCACTACGGTGGTCTATCAACTTCGAATGTCTTTTTCACCCTGATCTACTCTGAACTGTATAAAGTGATAAACATGAAAGTTGTAGCCCTATCTTTTAACTTTCCAATGGCTTAAGAATCACATCAATTGAACTTCTGGATTGAAAGATATATGACAAATACAGCATCATATTCAGTCCATGCATACTGCTGCAGTGCTCCAAATTAGACAAATATTTTGACCATGATCTGATCAAAATTGGGTGAAGTGGTAATCATCAAAGTTGTAGCCCCTCCTCTTATCATTCTATTGGTCTAAGAATCACTTCATTTGGAGTTATGTATAGAGAGCTATGGTCAAAATACGGCAACATATATGAATGAAATCATTGCCATACTTGCAGAGATTTTCATCAAATGAGCCTTTTTCATCAAATTTCCTACAAAAGCAATAAAAGAAACCAGCATTAACTACTCTTAAAGTAATTTAAAACAAAATAACATAAAATTTAACTAAAATAACTTAAATTAACTACTCAACATGTCATCAAACTTAAACTAGAAAAACACGTAAAATGCTACAATCCGAACCTAAAATCTCAAAGATCTAGCTACTTAAGCCTCCAAAATGTGTCAAAATAACTCTATATAATAGAGTTATCAAAATGAAGTCTAAATCATCTAAATTATTGCTGGCTTAATCTCAAAATTATTGGCTTGGATGGTAGGTCTATGAATGCTAAAATCAAGGCCTTACACAAGAAGTACAGCATATTCTCGCAGAGACTTGTTCACATTTGTTGATCAACCATTATGTCGCGGTGAGTTGAAGCTTGTAGATTCTCCCTCTAAAGTCTACGAAAGGTCTTTTCAATTTCTGAATCAAAAGGAACAATTTCCAAATTTTTGACTCTTCGCGTACAACAACCAAAAGTACTTGAAAATAGAAAAAAAAATTTGAATTAAGACAAAGATTGCTTGGTATTAATATTAACAAAAATTATGAAAATAATTCCTAGGCAACAACGTCAAAAACTTGTTGTCAGATTTACCACACAAGTGCACATATCGTTAACAAGCAATTTAATGGAAAGGCATGTATTGATCCCATAAGGAATTATACCAAAATCTTTTGCTAACTACTAAAATTACACAACTCAATCTTATCCAAACAGCCAATTTTTAAAGCTACTGAAAACTAAAACTAATAATAAGAATCACAAATTAACTAGATAAATTCAATGAAACAAAAGCCTAGAACCACAATATTGTTGGGATGAGACTTGCAATCAATTGGGATTGGTTAAGGCTTGATTCCAATCATGCAACAATATCATTCATGTTGAATGATTGAAGGTTTTTCTTCATTAATAAGAATCAATTATAATGAGTTATAAGTCTAATTGGATGAAGTCCATGAGATTAATATGCCTTGCAAGGGAACTATAATGGGTTTTAGTTATGAGATCCCTATGCATCAAAGCATAATCTCAAAATGTTCCCTGTTAATGTATCATTGAGACTAGACATCAATGATGCTTAGAGATTGGTATATTCTATGTTCCTTACTTTAGAAGTAAGCAATCGATCTCATAGATTGAAGTATGAAGATACTTGAAACTAGAATATAGGTGTTTGCCTAGGAGAGCAAGTTCACTAAACATGACCCACCATGAGAAGTGCATTTGGTAATACACTTTAGTGTCTGTGCAACACTTCTCATGTGTCATTTGTGTAAATACTCCTTAAACTTGAGACACCAGGTTGTCTTATGTGAGAAGTGCTATGCTTTGATTTCATCCCTACAGGTGCCTAACAAAGTATGCCAAAACAGGATACTTTTAGGTATAGTATGAAGCATGTGAAGGCAAATGAATGGTCAAGATAGGAATCATCACCTCAAGTGTTTTAGAGAGCATATCCTATCAGTTCTTGATTAACATTAGCTTATTGAAGTCCTTGGCCAAGGCGACATGGAGATTATGAAAAAAGGTTTCATAACTCTCTATGAAGTTAATGTTATAACTGTAAAAACGAATATAGAAGTCAATAAGAGTAGACACTGTACCAAGCTCTTATCATCTCCAAGATATATGATGAGGGAATGAATTACACTAATAAACTGCACCCTGAAAGGTTGTCAAAGAACCATTTGCCTCTCCTAACAATTAGGTGGCCAGGATGCATTGCTAGATGCTAATATTGGTCTATGAAATTGATTATAAGTTAATTGATTGAAATTTATATTGATCAATTAAGTTATTAATCAATTCCATTACTAACATGTTAGGAACCTAATGAGTCACACACAATGATTGCATTTGAATTAAATTTGGAGGGTGATGATTTAAGTTAAACTTAAATCACATGCTAGGTAATTAACTTCTATAAACTTAATTAAAAGAGTTAATTAAGTTTTAGACATAATTATAAATAGTTATAATTATAAGGCCTTGATTGCAAAATATCAACGAAATTAATTTTGATTTTAATTTTCAATGACTTAATTAAAAGAGTTCAATTAAGTAATGGGCTCAATATTATAATGTGTTATAAAATTGAGAGCTTAATTGCAAAATTGAAGTTATTTTAACCTAACTATATAAGTCACCTTTTAACTATTTTTCACATGAGAGTTTTTCATAATCAAAGAAAACCTGGTTTTTGTTAGAAAAAGAAAAGCGTTTTCTCTCTTTGCTGCCACTCCCTTTTGTGTGAAAGAGAAAATTGCTTCATAAGAAGTTTTCAAGAAAGGTTCAACTAAGATTGTGAAAAAGAAGAAAAGGACAATTATTGTCCTTTTTGCTAGCACAAAGTATAGTTAAAAACTCCTTCCTTTGTTGAAGGTTCAAGTGCAATCGTGTGTACTACCATTGGAGGCCAAGCACTTGATTGGCTAGGATTTTTGCTCCTTGTGGTGTTCACGGGATTGCTTCGAGAAGTGCCATTGTGATTACAAAACTACTTGGCAAGGTAACTTTCTAAATAATAATTTATGCTTTTATGTGTTAAATATCATCAAGATGATCTATAGATGGAGGCATGTTTTGGTTGTTTAGTTATAATATTTTAATTTTCTTTCCACTGTGTATTTTGAGCATGCCGTCCATAGCCAAACCCCTCAAATATCCCTTAACACTTCATTTGAATCTTTCCTACTCTCTCTTTACTTACTAGACAGTTGAGTTGTTAACTTAAAGCTCTAATGAATTTATAAGTCTCTTTCGATGTTCTTATAAAAACATCTCTCTTAACCAATCTACTATATTCCTATGCAAATTGCAACTAAGAAAGACTCATTAAGCTTAGACTCTAATTATGGCTACATATGACTTGTAACTATATTCCTACCTTACATGCGAATCCAATCAATCATCTCATGCAATTGAAATTGAACATATGCTTTTCCATCCAAGGCTTACACTAAACTCCCTCTTACAATTTTGTTTAAATTACCCTATCTATCTAATTGGTGATCAGGCAATTATCTGTATTAATCACAAGATTGAAACAAACAACTCAAATACTATCAATCATAAGTAAGAATGAGTATTAAAAACTAAAACTACATGTTGGGTTCAATTGGAATTCTAGATAAGAAATTTAGTTCCTCATAACTACTAAAAACATCATTTAAAAAAGTTTAACCATTAATACAAAACAAGGAAAGTATAAGGAAGAACAAAAGCGGAAAAGAGAAACCAAGATTTGTCAGGTCTTTGATCTTCAATCTTCAAGAGTTTTTCCTTGCATTCTTGCTGGTTCGATGGCTCTTTTTCTTTAGAGAAAATCTATCTTAGTTGTTACCTTCAAGTACTCTGAAAGGGCATTTAAATGGGGCTCAAAATCCTACTCAAAATCAACTCCCGAATTTTATGATTGGACAAGCTATCGTGTTGACATCGTAGCACCACCTCCAACGTCGCAACACCCAAGGTTCTGTTTATTTTTTTCTATTTCATTCTTTTAACGTTACGACGATCTTCCTTTGCCACCACGGTGCTCAACTTTCTGTTTTGTTGGCCTGTGGACTCCTCTTTGAGGTGCCATGGCACTCATGCATCTAGGCCAGAGAACTTAATGTTCTGTCTTGTCTTGTCTTCTCTACTACACTCCATCAAATTATGATGCAATTTTCTCCTTCTTCCAGGCTAAACTGGACAAAGTTGTAAACATAAAAGTTGTATCTCTGTCTCCTAACTTTCCATTGGCTTGAGAATCATGTCAATTGGACTTCTAAAATGAGAATTATGCTCAAAATACTAGAACATGGGTAGGAAAAGCATGGACCTTTTATACACTCTTCTTTACCAATTGAAGTCCTTTTCATTTACACTCTTACAAAAGCAACAAACTAACTCAATAATAACTACTAAAAGCAAATTATCATCAAACTAAAATAAATTAACTTAAATTAAATCAACCCAACATGATTTACTAAATTAAGACAAATGAATAAAAATACCTAATTCTTAAACTAAATCTCAAGAAGTTATTCAATTTAATACTCAAAATGTGACAAAATAACTTTATAATATGGAGTTATCATGAGCTAAGTTGGGCATGTGCTTAGAAAATCTTGCCCAAGGCCAGACTCGATCCAAGACAAGCCTGTTTAGCCACTCGACTCATGGATAAGTCTAATCCTAAGTTCTAATTTTAAATGGGTGGTTCCAATTTTAATGGGTGGGATGAGAGAGAACTACCTCCCTTTATTTTACATTATAAACGCAAAAAATTAAAGTTACTAATGATGTTCTTTTAAACTTTTTTTTTCTTCAGTCTTTTAAATTTCATTTAATATTTTAATTCATTTAATTGATATAAATCTATTTAATGATTTTATTTTCAAAAAAATTAAATTATATTAAAATCATTGTAATATATAATGCCACCTCATAATTTTTTAAAAAAAAATTAAATTAGTGTCATGTACTAAACCATACCAACTGTCATCAACTTATGTTACCTAGCTAAAGATGTTCTTCATGTATGATTGTCTAGAGGAGTTTATGATCTGATTACTTACTTAGATTTGGTACTTTTGGATATGACTCCTTAAAATAATACAAATAAAATATAGAGTTTTTTTTTTTTTAGGGTGCGCCAGGCGTAAACTGTAGTGCAATGCTTAGCCGACGCGCAAGAGCTCCAGTAGCAAGCTACTGTAGAGTTAAGAAGGTTTAGGTTTTGTATAACTATGTTTGTGTCATGATCGTATCAATCATTTATGACAAAAATATTTATATCTAATCCGGATTGACATGCTTAACTTGTATCTGATACGTTTATATACATTTAATTAATCGTATAAAGATATCTAGTCTTACATTTAATTAATCTTATCATGTTCATATTAACTAATTTATTACACCCTTACACTTAAAGTACATGTTTACAACTCGTTAATATGAATTGTCAATCTGATTACCTATGTTTTGTAACAAAAAAAATTAAAACAATAAAAAGGAAAAAGGAAAACATTCCAAAATTACTCTTAAACACGGATAAGGGTTTTATCGAGGATCTCTTGTTCTGAAGAGCCATGTCAAAGAGTTTGCCCTTTCAGAAAGAAAATGAAAACACTTAGAATTCTCTTTGGCAATTCATTTCAATATGTATCAAATTTTAACACAAAAAAAAAAAAAAAGAAACAAACAAAATTTTGGGCAAAAAACTTGTTAGATTACTGAAACAATTGTACTTTGACTTTAACACATCATTCTATTGTGAAAGTGACAAGTGATTTTCCCTATTTTCAAGTAATGGAGAGAAATGAGGATCTTAATTGTTTCTTTCTTTTTTTTCTTTTTGGCTTTCTTTGCTAGTTGGAAGATAATATTTTCAAGACTTTTATTGTTTAGTATTTTGTTGAGATTTTCTTTTGAAGATGATTATTAATGTTTAGATAAACCAACTAGATCAAGGTAGGTTGATGAATATTGATATGATAGAGATGAAGTACTTATAAAAGTTTAATTCTTTTGAAAAATTATGAGATTATAAATACTTAAAAACCCACTAACAATATATTAGAAAATACCTAAAAACCCACTCTTTAAAATACATTTTATAATTTAAACCCTATTTCCTAGGTCCACTTGACATATTAAAATTTTTCATAGCCTAAAACTTAGTTTCTAAATTTAAAAGGAAAAATGACAAAAAAAAAAAACAAAAAAGGATCTCACTCCACAATCGGCAATAGGTTGTGTACAAAAACAAGTAGGTAAAGTTCCAAAGCTAATTCTTTCCATACATTATCAGTTTTGAAAGCATAACAAGTATTCCATTAAATAAGACTTGCACTCTAAAAAAGGACTAACAAAAGCCAACAATGTTGAGAATCTTGTTCTCAAATAATTTTGTTAAACCATTCCGTCCATTTCCTCAGCCAAACCACTGTTACTGACATCAGTTCTATCATTGCTGAGCGCATTGTACCCTCTGGGCACCACCATGCATGTCCTCATCTTCCTCATAAGCCTCTTGAGCCTGTGCCTGTTTCCTACGCATCTCTTCCTCAATGTTAACATCATGCAGAGTGGTTTCCTCGCACTCATCCAGCTCCATGTCAGTCAGCTGGACTGAGGTCCTTGGAGGTAGCACAGCCTCTAATGCCTTGCACTGGTCAGGGATCAAGGAATCGGGGAAATCAACGGTGAAGTGAATGTAAAGTTTACCCCTCATGAATGGCCTTTGATACATTGGCATTCCTTCATCATTTATAGCCTTGAATTGATCTAAGTTACACAAGGAAGAAGCAGAGATCAATTTCAAATGCAGATAAAACAGCTTCTATCCATTGAAAGACACCAAATAGGGAGATCAACATACCCACTAATATATAAAGGGGGTTCATTTAATGAACACCAATTAGAAAAAAAATCAATACCCACTAACACACGAAAAAGGTTCATTATCAATCAACAAAGTTCAACAGCTAATGATATAACCAAAAATTGACAAAAGGTGTACAGTCATTTATCATAAAAAAAATGCTGCAGTTTTAAGCAAGTTAGCAGTGATTCCCTACGTACCAGGCTTAACCACTTCCCCAGGTTGTGATTTAATGAGGAGTTGTCTGCCATCCAAGTGAGTCAGAATAAACTGAAAGCCACATAGTGCCTCAGTAAGTGTCAATGTATGCTCTACAAACAAGTCATCACCCTTTCTTTTAAATTTGGGGTGTTCTTTCTGTTGTAGGACAAATACAATGTCTCCAGTGACTGTGTCAGGCTGCAAATATTTAGCAAACAACCAAGTGAACAACAGCAAGAATTCGAGATTCGGCAATATACAACAAAATGCCAAGGGCATTACAAATAATTAAATTTATTTTAGAGATAATTAGCCTTACTGCTTCATCAGCTTCTCCTGGGAAAGTAATCCTCTGTCCGTTTTGCATACCCTTTTCAACAATAACTTCCAAGACTTTCTTCTCCTGCACAACCTTCTCACCCTTGCACTGTGGGCAGCGATCCTTGTCATTGATGGTCTCACCAGTACCCTTACACTCATTGCAAGGATGCTGCATCTGTTGGATCATGGAAGGACCAAGGTGTCTGATGGAGACTTTCATCCCAGACCCTTGACAACCAGAACATTTCATTGATGCACCAGACTTAGATCCCTTACTGCAAGATTTTCATGTAAAACAACTAATGTTCACATAACATACTCCAAAGAAAAAAGCATTCCAACTGCTACAAGTGTCACAAACATTAATTGATTCAGATACAAACCCCTTGCACTTGAAGCAAATTATGTTGCGTGAAAGAGAAAGCTTTTTGGATGTTCCGTTGTAGAGATCTTCCAAAGAAACCTTGAGGGGATGGATCACATCCTCTCCCCTTCTTTGTCTTCGGCCTCTGCTGCTTCCACCACCTGCACAGGCAACCAAGGTTTTAGCTCAGAGTGATCAAAATAACATTTCAATCACAAAAACAGAAACAGCAACCTCAAATTCAAAGTCTCACCACCAAAAGGATTGCCACCAAAGAAGGATTGGAAGATGTCAAATGGGTCATGGCCACCACCACCTCCACCCATTCCTTCTTTAAGGGCGTCCTCGCCATACTGATCATAAATCTCACGCTTCTCCGGGTCACTCAGCACCTCATAAGCTTGAGCCAACTCTTTAAACTGAATTTCAAACACAACCCTAATCAAACGAGTTACTTCTACATAGGTCAACAATATCCAAACCAACAAATTCGAAACCCCAAAAATTTAAACCATTCTGTAACTAACAGGTCTTCAATTTTATCAATCTTTTAACCCATTTGATAGCCAATAACTTTATTTTATTTCTTTTTTATTCAAATCATTTTAAGAAGAAATCCCAAAAGTAATAAAATCAAAGCATATGCTAAAAAATAACAGATCAGTTGATAATTCGCTCCGATCAACTAACAGAAACAACAAAACAAGGAAATCCCAGTTGACCAAAACACCAAATCAATCCAAAAAAGTAAACATGAAAAGAACAGGCTAACCTTCTCAGGGTCACCACCCTTATCAGGATGGTTCTTGATAGCAGCTTTTCTGTAAGCCTTCTTCAAATCATCTTGAGAGGCGTTTTTGGATACTCCCAATATCTCATAGTATTTGGTATTATCGCTTTTCTTCGGTGCTCTCCCAAACATCTTTCTTCTCTTTTTATCTGATCAGATCCCGGAAGGAGGTGATAAAGAAACAATTAATACCCAAAAAATAGATTGAAAAAATTATTGAGAATTAAAAGTGGGAGAACTAACAGATCCTGAATAGATATGAGAAGGTTGCAGAGAGCCACAAGAGCGGACGCGAGACGGCGAGAGAAACAGAGAGCGAGAGAGAAAAAGAGAAAGAGGAAGAGCGTGCGGTTAAAGATTGAGTTATAGGAGAGAAAATGGACGGTCCAGATCTAAAGGTTGAAATACTTTGAGAGGTGGCCGAAAGGTATGTGCTTTTATTGGCATTGGAAATGAATTACGGAAGGATCTAGAATTCTCTCCAATTCTCATCGATTGAGGCCCAACCTGGGCCGTTGATATGTTTCATTTGTTGTTGAATGAAAAACATACTGTGGGCGGCGGTGGGGGAGTTTCTTGGCAAAGAATCCCAAAGGGGAGCTTATTATTTTGAGTCATTTTCAAGTACTCCTTTCTAAGAAACCTGATTTATATATTTCTACATTATTATTTTGTTTATAATTAAATAAAATATAAGAACCTACCCTCCATAACGGGTCTGTAAAATTTTTTAAATAATTGTGAATTTATTTTAATAATTGTGAATGTCCTAATAGTGTAAATAATTAGATTGTATCGGTTTATAATTTAAAAAGTGGAATAAGAAAAGACAGAATGCGATAATTATACACGGGAAGTTATTGTGAACGGTATTTGCAAGTGAACTGGTCTTTGTTTGCTAACTATATAAAGACTTTGTATCCATTTATTAGTGGAAAGTAGAAGAAAGAAGCAATGAAGCACATCTGGTTGTTAATATTCCAAATATGTACAGAAAAATTTTCATACAGATTTATGTCAAAAATGATTTATGAAGATGTATGCAGAAAGTAAATGAATTTTATTGATTTGCAGGGAAACTATGTCGTCTTTGGTTGGAAATATAGTATGCAAGAAAAGAAATACAATGGTTAACAGTGTATATATACGTAAATTGTATCTATTACAATATATTGAAAGAGTGTTACCAAATATATGAATGCAGTACAAAATCTATTTAGAGTGATGAATAAGTATGATGTTGTCCAAAAAATAGAGTACAGTAGTTGTCTACTACAGTGATTCAAAAACATGCTCTTCATTATTTTTTTGGACAACATCACACAAAAAATTTGAATTCCACGAAAGTATTTATATGCTGTACAATACATAAGAAAAACATAATTGTCAACTTGAGGTGTACAAACAGCCAGTTCGGCGGAATAGATTTTAAAATCTCAAAATCAAAAAAACCAAAACCAAACTGAAGTAATGGTAACCAAAAAATCAAACATCGAACTACTTTGAGTAGTTCAGTTTGGTTACTGAAAACCAAACTAGTGCAGATGGAGGAAAAAACTGTGAGGGTGTCGCATATTTATTAAATCTCATGTTGAGATTTTTGGTTGTTTTTTTTTTAGTTGTTGAAATTTTCTTTTGTTTTATCTTTTTAATTGAATAATAAAGAATGAAGAATGAAGAATTTTGTTTTGTTTGTTGAACTCAAAGCTCACTTGTAAATATGTATACACATAATGTCCACTCTTAATATAATTGTCTCCTTTAATGAAGGCATTGTCAGTAGAAAATATGGAGTTAATGTTATATACTTTGATCTTAGACTTTGCAAATGAAAAACATATACTTTAATTCTCTAAGATAAGAAAACCCCAAATTACCCCCCATTATATAAGTATTACTCACTTTGATTAGTTTGGTTACTTTGGTTGGGAAAATTCCAAACCGAAGATCAAACCAATTAAACCGTTCTAACCAAACTTAATGGATCGAAATAACTGAACCAAGAAAACTGAACTTAATTCGATTCAATTTGGTTCTTCACATCGGTTTGAATTTGCACACTCTTACTATTAGCATTTGGGAAAGCCATTGAAAGTAATCGATTTTTTGGGAGCCAACAATGAGGCACAAATATTCTCTTAGATGAATATGTAGCATGTTGTTTCAAAAATAGATTAGATTAAAAAAATACACTACTATTGCTTTAGACAACATTACCAACACATGACACCACGCAGTGTTCAACAAAAATTGATTAAGAGACATCAATTATAACTATTCTTATGCGATTCATCCATACGTATAGTACTGCAATATGATAAAAATGATGTTTTAAGTTGTGTAATAAAGATGTTTTATGAGAAGATTGTTATAAGTATGCTAATAACAATGCAATAGTAGGTGTAGGTCACTAAACAACAAATTCAATCATTAATTAATATAGATATGCGCGTTAGGATCGGAAGAATAATTAGCATCTATAAAATTGAGGTTGTATAGTTGGTTTTTATCCTTTCATTGCGTTTGTCTCTTATTTGTTCAGCATTGAGACAATAAGAAGAATGATGTTGTAAATTGTAATTTAAGTTAGAATCAATTTTGACATGTGACACATCTTTTTGCAAGTAATGAATAATTATTTAAGAAGTGTAGGTTATAAAAGGCAGAAAATAATTACCTAATCTTGAGTTTTTTGTTGGGTGACTCTTATGAAAAGAGACCTTTTAGTATTTGTGTTCCTAGAGGGGATGGAGGACAATTTTCTATAGCAAGGTTGTTTGTCTAATGAATCCAAGAGCCATGGTTTCCTCAATCAACAACCAACAATACCATCCATAATAAAAAAAATAATATGAGTTAAACAATTGACAAATTAATAATGACAATTAAACATAATATATCAACGAAGAAAATTCATAAAATTTGCTGACGATTTTCTCCCAAAATGTCTCATTAAAACAACGATTGTTCTTATTATAAAATGGTCAAAATTTCTACGAAGGGAACATCGTTCCTATTCATAATTAAAAGAAGAATGACCAAATTGGAATTTATTAGAGGTATTGAACTAAAATCAACAATCATCTTCAACAGTTGTCATTTGTCGACCAATTCTTTTTACAACGAGAACAATTTCTTCTCACAACTAATGGACTACCAAGACCTTGACCCAAGCCATGACCGACACGAGGATCTGGTAGAGGTAATCCACCAAGCCCACATAAGCCTTATTATCTTTCATGATCATTTAGTCCATCATTGGAACATGAATTACTATCAAATAAGCCATACTTAACATCATAACCTCTTTACTTATATACACAAAGCACTACATTGTGCATTTACCATTACTTAGATCAACATTTCATTGACTTAATTATCATTTCTTAGTCTGCCACCCTATAGCCACATTGCCCTACACTAGGCATTTATATAAGGCATAACTTTGTGCTATGACATGGACCATGTACTCATACACGAACTATACCACTTATCTATTATTTACCAACACATGGTTACATCACCATATGCTAGACATTACATCTATGTCCCATAACCCACTTATATTTATACATAGAAGGCCCCATGGCCAATAACATAGCATAACTAAAGATTGACTACTAGTAGAGTGACTTTGAGGTATGGAAGATATTGTTGAATGCCTTAGTCTTTGAGCCTACCATAATATGTACGTGGATCCCTCGCACGTCTACATCTCATGTAACACCGGATTTACAAAACATAAGAGTTTAAAAAAAAATGTAGTACAATTGCTCAATGATGGATATAAAGGGGAACAAGCAACAACTTAGAAGTTTTATAAACCATGCTCATTTTCTTGAAAATATGCACAATTTTCCTATATAAATCTGTGATGCATTTGGGTTCCACCCATAAAAATATACATACTTAACCTGAATGCACCTATCATTGTCAATCATAGGCTCTAGTATCTAACTAATGCTCGTAACTTACATATAAATTCAAATAGCGAACTTTGAGGTGGCATGAAAATAAATGGGCAGACTTCTTAGAAAGGTTTTTAAATCTTACCTAGTCTATCTTGAAATCTCAATCTAATGTGCAGGATCTTACGCACATGTATTCATTTCAAAGCTATCTAAGCCTTTCCTATGTCAATCTTTTGCACTTATAACCTTAACTGCCATTTACCTTTCTTGGTTCTTTACTTGAATACATAAACCTTAAACAATTAGGTCTTACCCATCAACCATGCATAAACATTCCATAAACCTTAAAACAACTGGGTTATACCCATCACATATACATAAGCATTACATGCACCATTTGCAATTTCATAGCAGAATGCATGCTTAACTTTCATTGTTGACTCCATATGTTTTTGATGATAACAAAACATTCCTCATTCAGTAATGTCTAACTTCACTATTTAAGTGTGCATGATTTAATTTCATACCCCTAACAAAGTTGTTAATTAAAGGCAAGTCAAGGAGTTTGCTAAGTTTAATGAAAAGTTAATCAGTTAAGAGGGAAAGAGCAAGTAATGAAAAAAAACAGAACCTTAGAAACTGATTATCAAAGGACCTTAATCAACTAAGGCATGGTTGTGTGATAAGTTGAAGCAAAGCAAAAAGATGCTAATCGGTTAAAAGGTCTAGTTAATCAGTTAAAGCATAAGGTCCTAGTATCTTCAAGCGCCAAAAACAAGTTTGAAAATATTTGTTGACCGTTGAAGGGAGCTAAAATGGAGAAGTTCAAAATTCAAAAATCTTTTAGTCGATCAAAGTTGATTTTAATCAATTATGGCTAAAGGAAGTAAAACCTCAATCTATTAAGGGAAGCATTGATCAATTAGAGGAAAACTATTGTGTAGAGAAGTGAAAACATAAAGTTTGTAATCAGTTAGAGCCTACCGTAACCAATTAGAGGAAGTCTGCTAAAGAAGAGGAGTTTGAAGGCAGAGAACTCTTAATCAGTTAGAGCCTCCTATAATCTGTTAGAGCAGAGAACATAGCAGTAGAACAGTGTAAGGTAGAGAAGCTGTAATCGGTTAGAACTGCCTATAATTGGTTAGTTGAAGTTTGTCTCCCTTTTTGAATTTAAATACTAGAAGACAAAAATAACGGCTAGAAGTGCATCAGAGTTGTTCCTAACGGCTAGAAACTGTTTTCAATAGAAATTTTTGACTCTCTAAATATAAAAGGAAGCTCCAATGGTCAAAGAAAGGAGAGAGTTGAAGAATTGAGAAGAGAACAACTATTTTGAGCAAAAAGCCAAATATTCTTAAAAAAAAAAACACTTATCTTTCATTCCATATCCAGAAAAAGTGTTTGAGCTTGATTGTAATATATTCAGACTTGATAAGGTACTTAATTGTACTTCTTTTTCTTGAAAAATTAGAGTGTGGGAAGCACTGCAAAACTTGTTGTAAAGGATTAGAGCTTGGGTTAGAAGCTCACGTTATAACAACTTGGTGGAAGCTGTTAATTCCACTAGTTTAGCAAAGTTGGGTTGAAAATCCTTGATTGGGATATCAAGGTAGTGGATGTAGGTCAAAGGGATCGAACCACTGTAAATAGTCTTACATTGTCTACTTCTCTTTACCCTTCCTTACTTGATGTCTTGTAATTTTAACAAATTCTAATCATTCCCTTCATCTAGTTGATTAAGTGCTCTTCAAGCTTTAGAAGGTTGAGCAAAAAATTTTTAGTGTTATTCACCCTCATATAGCACTCAAACGAAACCAACATTCATCATTGTGCACGTATCTCCAAAGGTATTATCAGTCCCACGGAGACTAAATGCACATTTATTGTACTTTGACCCTTTCTTTAATTTGGTACTTTGACCCTTTTCTTTGATGCTTTGCTTCCACTCCACCAAGGGCATGCAATACATCATCAACATAACAATCACATAACATATCATTTACATCACACAAAGCATAACATCATACCTACATAATGTAGCATCTAGTGATAAATCAATATATATATATATATATCCATATAACATGTAGCTCAACTACCACGCCCCTTAGTGAACATCAAGTCATAAATCATTAGTAGCTCAACACATAAATCAAAGATATAATTAAACAGTATTAAGGTTATTAACTATTATTCTTGGAACCGTAGTATTCCAAATCAAGGTTATCAAGTATTATGCTTGGAAACGTAGCATTGCATATTAAGAATATCAAGCATAATGATTTGAACTGCATCACTATAGATCAAGGATATCAAGCATTATGCTTGGTACCATAATACCCTATATCAAAGATATTATTTATTATTGTTGGAATTGTAGTACTACAAATCAATGATATTTAGTAGAAAAATCTTGTAAATAATTATAATAATAGTAAGAAAGAATAATTTTAAATTAAAAAAATTATAAATAATAATAGTAATAATAAATCAAAGTTAATTATTTTAAAGTATTGATAATTTTTAAAAAGTTTCTTGGTGTTTCAATTTTATTAACAAATTTTTATATTTATTATTTATTATTTTTAGATGATTATAAAGTTTGTTATTATTTTATATATTTTTTTAAATTGTCTCTTAATTTCTTGGGTTTTTGGCTTAAACTAAGTGGGTCAAGAGAAAAAACAGTTCTAGGTTGAACCTAATAGGCTTGAAGCTTCAGCAACCCATTTCTTCCCCTTCTTCCTTTTTTTTTTTTTCTTTTCCACTCAAAACACACAATTTCAATTAAGTATAAAAATCTAAACTTCACAATTTTTTTTCTCTTTCTATTAGATACCTTTCCCTTCTTTCTCTCTTCTCTCTATACTAACCTTTCCCACTCTGGTTGCCTTTTCCTTTTCCTCTCTTCATTTCGTTTCCTTTTACTAATTTTTCTTTTCTTTCTCTCTCATTTGACAGCCATCTCTATCCTCCTCGCTTTAACCCCCAATGTCTTTCTTTTCCCTAAATCCCATAAAGTCTCTCAACATTGGCTGACTCTTATTTTTTTCATTTTTGGTTTTTACGCTTTGGCTTTTTTTAATTACTTTGTGTTTGAATTTTTTTAGGAATTTTTCTATTGATTTTTGTTATCAGTAATTTGTAATTTCTATTTGAATCACTTGTTTGTGGCTCAATAAAGCTAATTGATTTTTGTGTTGATGGTAGTTCTCTTTAAGCAAAAAACGGGCTTTCACTCAACTGCTTTCCTTTTCTTATTCTAAAGGCTACCTCTTACACTCTGAACCTTCCTTATTTTTCTAGCCATCTCACAATTTAGAAAATTTCGACAATTTGTTATTTTTCTAAAGCTTCAATAAGCTCCAAATACATAGATAATAAAATATAAAAAAAACTTATGTTCAAATATGAAAAATGATATTAATATCCACTATGACGTAGTCAAACTTGAAAACAGCTTTGAGTCTTCCTTTTATATATGTTATACATTTTGCTGTTACTAGAGATCTCATTTTTCTAATACATCAAAGGCAAAATACAATTCCAATTTACCTATCATCATAATCTTGTTAGACTTCAATCAAAATATTTGATGCCTCATTAGAAGACACAGAGGATAATTTATTAGTTACATCCGGTTCAACTTAATTAATGTGATACGACTTAAAAATCAACAAAATCTCCATTAAAAATAAAACCACATGGATGGTTTCAATGGGATCAAGACAGTTTTTATTGCTGTAACTTGCAATAATTTTAATTTGTGTTAAAAAAGAAAAACTTTGAAATTAGGAAATACTGAGTACTAGTATCAATTGTAAATCTCTTTTGAGAAAAAGTAGATTTCTTTTTTAATGGAAAGGGACAAAGCTTGTTATCTTTTACCGGAAAAATAAAAAAAGAGAAGAGTAGTGCAGCGTTGTTATTTTTATATTCAAAAGCCCAGAGCCAATCAGCTTAATTGGGTGGATGGATGGATACGCCATGAGATCCACGGCCTCAGCAATTGATTGTCTTCATCTTTAAATATTGATAAATAAATGAAAACCTGAGAGGCAGCCCCCACCAGGGCACCATTTCTTTAGTGACTCTGTTCTTTTTCCCACTTATCAGTACAATCCTTTATCCTTTTCTTCTGCCTCACTCCCCAACCCTTTTCAGCACCAAAAGCAGATCTTCTGCACTTCCTATCCCCTTTCTCTGCTACCAGCCTCCCCAATTGGAAACCCCAGTTCTATGGTTTCTATGAAAACAAAAAATGAGGTGAGAGAAATGAAGTCCAGTAATAATATGGAATCTTAAGATCTCTCCTTTGCTTTCCTTCCTGTTTCCCTTTCTTTGTTATATATAACGCCACAGTATCAACCTACAGCCGCCACAATCAAGACCTGAAACCAAAACAATGTTATCATCATCATCATCATCATCTCCATTTGTCTACTCTCTTACCCTTTTCTTTTCTCTTTTCCTCCTTTTCTTCTTTGCGCCCCAGATCCTACCTCTCAAGAAGCAACAATCCCCAATCACTTTCCAGGACGAACTGGACGATCTCCAGCTCTTCCATGAAGCCACTCTCGCATCGTCCCGTGGCTTTTCCAAGATTTCCCATCTGGGTACCACCAATCCCACGCCTAAAATCGCCTTCCTTTTCCTTACGAACTCGGATCTCGTCTTTGCCCCCTTGTGGCAACGCTTTTTCCAGGGAAACGATCATCTATTCAACGTTTACGTCCATGCGGATCCGTACTCCAAACTGTCAACCCCGCAGTGGTCAGTCAAAGCCAATTTCATCCCAGCCAAGAGAACGGAACGCGGCTCCCCAACACTCGTCTCCGCCGCCCGCAGACTCCTCGCCAACGCCATCATCGACGATCCATTCAATCTATACTTTGCCCTGTTGTCCCAACATTGCATTCCTCTCCATTCCTTCCAATACATTTACACTTCCCTTCTCGGGAACCCGACAGCAGCATCCAAATCCTTCCTAACTCAACCATCTCACAAAAGCTCCATCGAGATTTTGTCCAATGAGCCACATTTGCACAACCGCTACGTTGCTCGAGGCGAGGGTGTGATGCTCCCTGAAGTATCATTCCAGCGGTTCAGGGTTGGATCTCAGTTTTTCGTGCTGGCAAAAAGACATGCTTTACTTGTACTGAAAGAAAGGAAGTTATGGAGAAAATTTAAACTCCCTTGCTTAGACTTGGACTCTTGCTACCCCGAGGAGCATTATTTTCCTACATTATTGTCAATGCAGGATCCACGAGGATGCAGCCATTACACATTAACCAGGGTCAACTGGACCGACAGTGTTGATGGTCATCCACATACCTACCATTCCCCGGAGGTGTCACCGGACCTCTTACATACATTGAGGAAGTCGAATTCGAGTTACTCCTATTTTTTTGCTCGAAAGTTCTCTCCGGATTGCTTGAAACCCTTGATGGCAATTGCCGATGATGTCATCTTCAGAGATTGAAGGGACCTAGGTAAGTTCTTTTCACATTAATTTTTTTACATCAGGGCTTAGAATTAGGCTCAGTTAAGTCGCTAGAATTGAGTTCAGTGTAAGAGTCAAACTCTTTTCTGCTTTTAATGATGCTGATCTGTTTTGGGTAAACAACTCCCCACCATTTCAGGCTAAAATATCTCTAATTTTGGCCAGCAATTTATATGGAGTTACTCAAGTCCAATTAAGTAAAGTAAACAACGGGCATTTTCCTTTCAGTTAAATTCCACCCTTTTTCTTAATGGCAGGATTGGTAGAAGCCAAGAGGCATCATCCCGTTTTGGTTTTAGTTAGGTATTAGGACATGACTGCTTACCTATCTTTATATCATTGTTTGGTTTGGTATTAATTGACCCACCCTTAAGGTTATATTTTATTTGATTCATGAAGAACTGGGCCAGCTGAAAGCTTGCCCTTTGCTTGTCATCACCTGACATGTGTTTATTGTGGTCTTTATGATCTTGGGGTTTGGTCAGTCAAATGTTCAATCTTAGTAGCACAACAAGACAGAATTTGAATTTTTAAATCAGACCAATTTGTCTAGTTCTATATCTTGTAAACATAAGAGTTTAATATATTTCTAATCAATTTATTTTTGTTGAATATGGGTGGCTGCTTAGTGTTTTAATAACTTGATGTTTTTTGTTCCCCTAAATTAGGTAGTAATGGTTTTTAGTGCCTTTGTTTAAGATATTAATAATTGTTCAGAGAATGACTACTCACCCATTTGTTGACAACCTAACTTAACAAGGCAAATGTGTAATGGAAACATTGTTTGCATTGATCCTCGGTACAATGGAAACATTTGTAGTATAGTTGAGAATGGTGGTGGGAAAAACATTGATGTTCACATGAAGCAAGTCTAAATCACAGCTAGTGTAATGTTTATTACTCATTTTCTTTTCCCAGATCTGATCCAAACATTGTATATATAATATGGGTGTTCATGTGATTGTTGTTGTTAATTTTCAGGTTTAAGAAGCTTTGGGGTCTTTGGGAGTGGAGAAAGAATCATGTTGCCGTGTGGGGTTAATTTCATTAAATTAATGCCCACCTATGCCTAGGTGCTCTTTTGTCTTTTGTACAGAAATTGGATCACCATGAATACATGGTACTAGTTTTACCCTTTATTGAGTTTTCAAAAGTTCTCTTGGAAGGTTTGAAAGGAAGGTGGGCATAGAGTGGAGTGGAGAAAAGCAATATGGTTTAAACAACTGCCTTTTGCTTCCTCTGGTTTCTTATTTTTTTTTTTGGGTCCCGTAATGATCTCCCATTTGCTCCTTCCACCAAGCTTCTGTTATTGCAATTATACTATGTTACCTACACCATGGGGAAATGAAATTTCTCTTTTCATTTTTTTTTTTTTTTTTTTATCTTCGAGTAGCCAAACAAAATCATATACTATTGGATTTAAATATATTGGTGCATATAAAATTTGATAAATCCTAACCACTTTTGGATGTGAAAATTGTGTGGATTTTATATGAATTGCTGGCATGCACCACGCTTAGTTGGGATTTAATGAAATTTTTGTTTAACAGAAAACGGGAGACATATATAAATTTTTGAAAATAAATCTATATTTTTTATTGAGTCTTTTTAATCGGGAGAGGGGGGAAAAATAATTGATCAAGATATTGGAATGCTTAATTTCTAGTCATGTCTAAAGAGACAAACATTGCAATTCTTTTATTAAGTTAGGGTTTTATATTTTTATTTTGAATCAAATAGGTCTTTATGATTAGTAATTGATTAATTTATATTTAATTAAAATATTACTTGTTTTTTTTTATGTTTTCGTGATATTAACATAGAAGGTGAAAATATTATATCAACATATCATATTATCATCAATTATTAACGTGTCAACATATCACGTCAGCATTACATGATATATAATAATAATAAGTAATATTTGAATTAATAAAAATTATTTAACAATTAATTATAAGAGTTTATTTAAGTTTTTTTTTAATTGTGGGGAGGAGATTCATGCCTTTTCTATCATGCATCAATTAATGAGTCAAATGTTAAGATATAAGGTTCTATTTAATTTAAAATAAAAATACAAGAGTTTATTGAATCCAATAAAAAAATAAAAACTTATTTAAACTTTTATAAATAACTAAGAGGTGTTTTTTAAGCATTTTATCAAAGATCTTCCTTTAATAAAGACTAAATACCGAAGCCATGGAGGCCTTGTGTCAATGGCTACAAAAAGATGTGAAAATTTTGAAGGTTTAAAAATAAATTTCATCCTGTGTAAGTTTGATCTAATTTTATATTAGATTTATACAATTATATATTGGTTTATTGGTTGATATGAGATAAAAACTCTGAGTGTGATTGTGATTTTCATTTGTATTTTAAATTTTATATAAAATAAACACCAAAATATTTGGGCCCGAGAGTTGGGTCACAGTTTGGTTTGGTTCATATTGGGCCATTTTGATTCATGTCACTTTGGTTTCTTGACTTTTTTCAAATAAATTCACGTGAGGTTGGAGCAATGTTTCTAGTATTTTGTATCATATTTTGAGTTTGTTTGGTCCCATTAAAATTTTTGTAGGAAGTAGTATTCGAGTAAATCTATTCTAAAAACTAACAAAAAGTTGGCAAATTTAGTGGATAAGTTGTAGAATGTAAACAACTATTTCATATATTTTTGTTAATTTTAATACTTGAAAACAAAATAAAATACTCAACTTTATTAAACTAAGTCATGAGTTTTTAAGTGAAATAAATATGCATAATAAAGAAAAATTTTTCAATAATAGAAATAAAAATAAATGAAATCAATAGAAAAAATTGGACGAAATGAAAAAGATGAATGTGGAATTGTATGATGTTTTCTTACAAAAATTTTAGGAATCCTTGAAGGGTAAAATGAGAATTTTTTTAAAAAATCTCATTGAATATTTTTTGCTATACATAAGCAATTATTGAAGAAATTTTAATTTATAACTCCGTTTGAATGTCCAAATGGACTTTTCGCATGAGCAAAAGAAATTTTAAATTTTGAGAGTTAAGCACTAGGCTTTTTGAGAATATTGGTATTAGATACATAGGCGATTGGTTTTAGTGTTAGTGGAAGATTGTTAGTATATGCCTTAAAAGCCAATCTATGGTTGTATGGGAACTGTAATTTTGAGATATTCATGTATGACATTTTGTTATTCATAAAACATTGAGATGGCTCTTTATCTATAAGTTTGTGATTTAATTATTTTTTATACTTATGTAGATAAAGCCCATGAAACTATATATGCCTTGCAAAAGAATTGTATTGGGATACAATTATGAGATCTTTATGTATCAATTTATTGTCTTAAAAGTTTCTGATTATTGTATTATTGAGACAAGGCATCAATACTGCTCAAAGATCGACACATGTTATGTTCCTTACTTGTGAAGTAAGCAATCGCTCTCATAGGTTGAAGTATAGAGATACTTGAAACTAGCATATGGGTGTTTGCCATGGGAGAGTGAAGTCACTGAACATGACTCGCCATGAGAAATGAATTTGGTATCTCACTCAAGTGTTTATGCAATACTTCTCATGTGTCAGTTGTGTAACTACTTCATAGACTTGAGACACCAAGTTGTCTTGTATAAGGAGTACTATGTTTTGATTTCATCGTTACGAGTGCCTAACCAAGGATGTCAAAACAGAATGTTTTGGGTATAATATAAAGCATATGAAGGCAAATGAGTAGTCAAAATAGGAATCATTACCCCAAGTGATTCAAGGGGAAATATCTCATTAGTTCTTGGTTAACATTAGCTTAATCAAATTCTTGGCCAACGTGATTAGGAGATTATGAATTGATTTTCATAAGTCTTCATAAACCTAATGATCTAACTACAAGAACAAATATGGAGATCAATAAGAGTAGGCACAGCCTTAAACTCTTATCATCTCCAGGATATATGATGAAGGAATGAATTACACTGAAAAACTATATACTGAAAGGTTGTCAAAGAATCTTTTGACTTCCCTAACCATTGGGTGGCTATGATACATTGTTAGATGCAAATCATGGTCTATGAAATTGAATTTGTTAATTTAAAATTGAATATAATTCATTTAAATTAATTAATTAATAATATTGTAATTCAATTCCATTGCTAACATGTTAAGAACCTAATGGGTGACACACAAAGGTTAAAATGTGGATTAAATTGAGAGTGTGATGATTTAAGTTAGACTTAAATCATTTCTAGGTTTTAACTACAAAGGACCTAATTAAAATAGTTTAATTAGGAATTGGTTAAATATTATAATTTTTATGATATTAAGAACTTATTTTTACAAATTTTAATAAGTTAAAATCAGATATAAATATCATATTATAGCCATTCTTTTCTTAAAGAAAAAAAAATAACTAATAGTTTTTCTCTTGAGTGCCACCTCTCTTAAGAAGTTTGAAAAACTTCTCCATTGATTCTTTGATGGAAATCAAAGAAGAAAACAGGACAAATCGTTGTCCACATGCTAGCAAAAGCACGTGGCATAAAGCTCTCTCATTGTGAAGGATCCATTGCAATCATGTGTGTAACATTAGAGGCCAAACATTTGAGTGGCTGAGATTCTTTCACACAAGAAAGGGTTCACGTTTTTCAACACTAAAAGGAATCTATTTGATTATGTTATCATTTGGAAAGGCCAAAACCATTTTCTAATTTTCTGTGGTGTTTAATTTTGCATTAAACAACCAAGGTGATCCAAAGGTAGGAGGCATGGTTTTTATTTTATTTCAATTTTTTGTTATCCGCTTGCATTGATGCTCTAATCATGCCGTTCCTAGCATAAACATGACCACAAATTTATCCAAATACGCCTAAAAGATTCTATTCATTAAGTCTATAAATACTGCAGGTGTATTGGTGAGTCCAAATGACATCACCTTAAATTCGCAATGCCTATAGCATGTTCGAAACCCTGTATATATCATTTTCCCTTATCCTCAACTGTGATACCTTGAGCGTAGGTCAATCTGTGAAAAGCACACTACACCTTGTAATTGATTAAATAAGTCATTGATCCTCAAGAGTGGATATTTATTCTTTATTGTTCCTTTGTTAAGTTGTTGGTAGTCAATGCACAATCGAAAGCTATCATCCTTCCTTTTAACAAATAACATTGGAGTTCCCCAAGGCGAAACACTTGGGCGTATAAAGTGCTTGTTCAACAAGTCCTCAAATTGCTCTTTAAGCTCTCTTAACTCAATTCGTACCATTCGATAAGGAGGTATAGAAATTGGCATCTAAAATCAAATCAATGCAAAATTCGATCTCTCTCTCTCGGAAGGCAATCTAGGCAATTCATCTGGAAATACATCCGAATACTCACTTACTACTGTTAAGTAATCCACACTCATATCATCCATCGAAGCATCTCCCATCATCGCTAGATGTCCTTGGCCTCTTTGCCTTGACCTGCTAGTGGGCATAATTGGCATGACTTCCACAAACATTGTTTGCCGATTTAATACACGCAAGTGCATATGGTCATACAAGTAATGTAAAGTAAGTCAAGTATCATTTACCATAGAGATTTGTACCAATTCTTACTAAGTCTAACAAAATAATTGTAAAACCCGACTTTATAAACACACGTCATGACATACATGCACTGAGTAGCATGTTATTATGCTAGAAAAGTCCTAAGAATAGACGAAACCCGGTATTATACCTAACGGTATACTTGAGTTGATTTAACCTCGAACTAGTTCAAATAGGAATCGTAGGATGAAATTTAATATTTTACAGTCCAGGAATGACTAAAAATGATTGTTCAGAGTTCGAGGGTTCATTTGGAAAACAATTGGAAATTTTGATGTTTAGGGGCAAAATCGTCATTTTGTCACTTAAGATAATAATTTGATTATGGAGTGAAATTTTTGCCAAGATTAACTATTTGGAGTATAATTTAATGATAAGAAGTGAAAAATTTCAATTTCGGCAATTTTTGGAATATAAGGGCAAAATGGTAATTTTGTCGTCCCGGGGTTAAAATCGTAATTTTCACCACCCAAAACTTGTCAAAATCATAGGATTTATTTATTTTTGGTATGAATAACTATGGTACTTTAAGTGGTGAAAAGTTAAAGTTAAAAGGATGAAATTTTAAAAATGGGCCAATGGAAAAGTGACACATGGCACTTTTTAATGTTTTAATATTATTTTAATGAAAAGGTAGCCCATTTAAACCCCATATTAAGTGATGGCCGGCCATAAGGAGAGAACAAGAGGGAAAATAGAGAGGAAAGGAAGAAAAGAGAAAAATCAAAGGAAAACTAGAAAATTCAAAGGGAAAATCGCGTTTTTCGACCGTTTACGTGTCTAACGGTAAGATTTTTCGACTTTAGCTTGATTTCTACCTTTCTTATGCCTTTGTTTCCATTTAGCATGCTTGAGGAGAGAGATCAAAAAGTGATATCAAGGGCTGGACGAAATTCTAGGGGAGAGAAATTGAAATTTTTAGGTTTTGATTTTTAGTTAAATTGATAGTTTTAGTTAGTTAAATGTGTTTAGAAATTAAATTGGGCAAGAAATCATTAAATTTTCACAATACCCACTCTTGGCTGGATGCTCAATGCTGTACAATGATGATGAATTGATTTTATTCTAAGGGAAATGAAGAGAAAATGATGAAAAACGATTAAACGTGATAGAAAAACAAAGTAGAAAATTAACCGAGTTAATGTCCCATTTTTGGCCGAATTTTCCAAGGAAGGGAGTGAGCTGATTTTGTTGTTTTTAGAAGGTTATTGGCTGATATTTAATGGTTAGAAATGTTGGAGAGAGAATGGGATGATTTAGAGCTAAAATGGAGCGCGTTAGCAATTTATCGGGCAAAGTGCCAAAAATAGGTTAATACCGCGTTTAAGCCGTTTTAGGCTATTGCATTTCATACCATGCATTAGTATAGGATTTAAGTTAATTATATAGTGATTTAGCATCAATGTGATGAATTGTGTAAATTTTTGTAATGTGTCTAGGAGGAGAGCCTTCCGGAAAAGGCAAAGAAGTCGTACCCGACGAGTAGTGATCGGGGCGCTTAGAAAGCTTTTAGTTTGTACAAACGGTGAGTAAACTTATTATTATTGTAAATTATCTAGAGTTTATTTTTAAATGCCCTTTATGTATTTTATGAAATGAGAACGAGATTAAAACGGGATTTTTGATGTTTTAGGAATAAATGTGATAAATAAAAATATATTGTATTGATTATGAAATTGAGTAATTGGAGGCTGCAAATTGACTTGAAAAATATATATTTTCCTAAGAATGGCTTATGAGAAATGAGTATATGTGGCTATATTTTGTGAGTGCATTGGGAAATTTATGTAAGTTGTTTTTACTATGCAGGCTGGATAAATAAATAAAAGCCATGTTATACTGTCAAAATTTTATTAAAATTGGTGGGTTAGTCACTGGAATGACGAGTTTTCGTGGACTGCCTATTAGAGGGGCACGATAAACCCAGTTATATGGTTACTCCGGTTGTAGAGGCGAGAAGGGTAACTCCCGGGGTAGTATTAGAGCTCACTTCACGTCTAACCCCCACGTGAATGTGTAACTCGGCCAACGCCAAGGGACAGCTTATTTTAAAAATAAAAATGTGTTTCACGTGTGAATATTTTAACACCCTTGGAGGACTCGATTAGATGCCTCGACCAAGGTATCCCCGAGGATTAGTTTTGGCTTGAGCCTTGTTTTAATAAAAGACATAAGTCTTAACAACTGTTTTGGTAAATTACAAATATTTTATTGTTTAAGAAATAAATTGAAAACATTATGAAATGGATTGAAATTTGTTGTTTAAACTTGCCTCCATTTTACTCGCTTTTAGATATTTATGATAATGTCTGTTTACTCATTGAGATTTTATAATCTCACCACCCTCATTTCCACTCATTTCAGGTTCAGTATAGACTGTAAATAGCTGATCTCATCGAGGACTACCATTGGATCTGTATTTTCCAAACCGTAGGTTCACAGTCCTCTTTACTTTTATTTATTCGGGAGCCCTCTTGTTGTTGTAAATTAAATTAAATATTTTGGCTTACTGTATTTCAGTATGTATAAATTTATTTAGCTTTTACGCTATAAAAATTATTCACGTATAACTCTATAAATATTGTTTTATAAGAAAATAGAATATTTTTCTTAATATTTCTTTTATTTTCTTATTATATTCAAGTAACCGTAATTTCGTTTTAAATGAAGATTTTAGACTTTTAAACTCATTTTGTATATGAATTATGTGTTTTGTACTTGTATATTACGTTTTAGCCAGTTTTGAAATTTTTGAGAAAAAATGACCAAAATGCCCATGTGTGGCGAAAATTTTATTTTGATTGTTTTTGATCTAAAATAGTGTATATTCTCTAAAAACTCGATATTTAAAAACGATTGCTCACAAGAAAGGAAAGAAACTGATATGTAAGCCTTACGGGATTTCGGTTGGCATTCCGGATAATGAGTGTCAATCGGGACGTCGCGGCAATTATCATGGGCCTGAGAGAAGTTTCGAGTCATGACATTAGAGCTAAAATGGAGCGCGTTAGCAATTTAACGGGTAAAGTGCCAAAAATAGGTTAATATCGTGTTTAAGCCGTTTTAGGCTATTGCATTTCATACCATGCATTAGTATAAGATTTAAGTCAATTATATAGTGATTTAGCATCAATGTGGTGAATTGTGTAATTTTTGCAATGTGTCTAGGAGGAGAGCCTTTCGGTAAAGGCAAGGAAGTCGTACCTGATGAATAGTGATCGGGACACCTAGGAAGCATTTAGTTTGTACAAACGGTGAGTAAACCTATTATTATTGTAAATTATCCAGAGTTTATTTTTAAATGATCTTTATGTATTTATGAAACGAAAATGAGATTAAAATGAGACTTTTGATGTTTTAGAAATAAATGTGCCAAATAAATTCATTGTGTTGATTATCTGAAATAAGAAACTTTTAACCATGAAATTGAGTAATTGGAGGCAGCCAATTGTCTTGAAAAATATATTTTCCTATGAATGGCTTATGATATATGAGTATATATATGGCTATATTTGATAATTGCATTGGGAATTTATGTAAGCTGTCTTTTACTATGCAGGCTGGGTAAATAAATAAAAGTCACGTTATACTGTCGAATTTTTATTAAAGTTGGTGGGTTTAGTCACTGCAGTGACGGGTTTTCGTGGACTGCCTATTAGAGGGACACGATAAACCAGGTTATATAGTTACTCCGGTAGTAGAGGCGAAGAGGGTAACTCCCGGGGTAGTATTAGAGTTCACTTCACGTCGAACCCCCACATGAATGTGTAAGTCGGTGAACGCCAAGGAATGACTTGTTTTAAAAATAAAAATGTGTTTCACATGTAAATATCTTAACAACCTTGGCAGACTCGGTTAGATGCCTCGGCCAAGGTATCCCCGAGGATTAGTTTTAGCTTGAGCCTTGTTTTTTAATAAAAGTCAGAAGCCTTAACAACTGTTTTGGTAAATTACAAATATTTTATGGTTTAAGAAATAAATTGAAAACCTTATAAAATGGTTTGTAGTTTGTTGTTTAAATTTGCCTCCATGTTACTCGCCTTTAGATATTTATGATAATGTCTATTTACTCATTGGGATTGCAAAATCTCACCCACCTCCTTTCCAAGTATTTGAGGCCTGTGGTAGCTTGTAGATACCGATTTTGTCGAGGATTTCAGTTGACCCCTCTATCTCACAGACAGTAGGTTACTATCACCAATACTTGGTGTATTTAGGGGCCACTTGTCATTGTAATTATTATTGTACATTATAACTTTGTAAATTATTGTATGTATGAATTTATTTTACTTCTAAGTTACAAAAGATTACTTACACGTGTTTCTATAAATATTATTTTATATAAAAATGTTATATTTTTGTCTTTGATTTACTTGAGTCAGAAACGACTGAAAATTATTTAAAGCTGATATGTAAGCCTTGCGGGGTTCCGATTGGTATTTCGGGTAATGAGTATCAATCGAGACATCGCAGCGGTTGTCGTGGGCCCGAGGGAGGTTTCGGGTCATGACAATTCAGTTGGTATTGGAGCCTTTGGTTTAAAAGCTTATGGTTTTGAAAGAAGTTTTTGATTTTTAAAGTTCTTGGATTTAAAGTTATTTTAAAATAATTTACAATGTTAGTGTGGCCCAATTAAGATTAGTTAGTTGTATGTAGTTGCATATAAAGTCTTAAGTCGTCTAAACCAATTTCGTTCTTTTGTAGATCATTATGCCTCCTCGACTTGAGCTACCACCTATCACTAGATCTACCGGTAGGGGAAGAGGTCGACCCAGACAGAGTCAACCGAATTCTATAGAAGAGGAGTTGGCTGCGTCTTCTTTTAGAGCAGTTCCTACTGCTAAGTCTACTAACATTCTTGTACCTCCTCCACCACCTGTTGCTGCTCATAGCGTTCTTGCCATGTCACTCGAGGCAGCTCAAGCATTAGCGACTTTTCTCGCTACTTTTATGGGTCAGGCTCAGGCTGGTCTAGTTCCACCCGTTGTTTCCCCTGTAACAGCCCCAGTACCACCACTTCCTATTCCACCCCAAACATCGGATGTCTCCATTTCTAAGAAATTGAAGGAAGCTAGACAGTTAGGTTGCATCTCGTTTACTGGTGAGTTGGATGCGACCGCAGCTAGGGATTGGATTATTCAGGTATCGGAGACACTAGCAGATATGAGATTAGATGATGAGATAAAATTGAAGGTGGCTACATGGTTATTTGAGAAGAGAGCCCGTACTTGGTGGAATTCAGTAAAGTCTTGCTCTACTATACCGCTGACTTGGACGAATTTTCTCTAAGAGTTTGATGGTCAGTATTACACTCATTTCCATCAGAAAGAGAAAAAGAGAGAATTTTTGAGCTTGAAACAAGGGAACATGACCATTGAGGAGTATGAAACTCGTTTTAATAAGCTGATGTCTTATGTACCTGAGTTGGTGAGATTGGAGCAAGACCAGGTAAACTACTTTGAGAAAGGACTCTGTAATGAGATACGGGAGCGTATGATAGTGACTGGCAAGGAGTCGTATAAGGGAGTTGTGCAGATGGCCTTACGGGCTGAGAAGCTCGTCATTGAGAATAGATGGATCCGAACTAAGTTTGCAAAGAGAAGGAATCTGCCTACGTTCCCGAGTCAGTCTTCAAATAGAGGTAGAGATTCGACATCTACTGCAGGAAGTACTGCCTCAGCGTCTGTGGCATCCACTAGACCTCCATCTCAGCAGTCACAGCCGAGATCTTCTAGATTCGATCAGCTAGTGATGAGTAAACAGGATGGGACTTCAGGAGGATTAGACAGATGCCGTAATTGCGGAGGATTTCATGTTGGGTCATGTAGAAAGCTTGTAACATGTTTTCAATGCGACCAACAGGGGCATATCAAGAGAGATTGTCCTCAGTTGAGACGAGGTACAATAGCTACTTCTACTCCTCCGACTCGTCCTAGTATACTACGGAGAGACACTTTGGGATCACAATCTAGACAGGGCCCAGTGATACTGTCAGGCATGGGGAGTAATACCCCAGAGCAGCCATCTTCTAGATCGCAGCCCCAGATTTTGACCAGGGTTTTTGCAGTGATTGAGGATGAAGCCCGAGTTTGACCTAGCACAGTGACAGTTACTATGATTGTGTTTGATAGAGATGCACATGTTTTGATAGATTCGGGCTCCGATAGAACATACGTGAGCATATCATTTGCATCATTCTTAGATAGGAACCTGTCACCATTAGAGGAAGAGATTGTAGTGCATACTCCTCTAGGCGAGCTGTTAGTAAGAAATACGTATTATAAAGACTGTGGTATTAAAGTTGGGGAAGAAGAATTTATGGGTGATTTAATCCCTTTGGAGATTCGAGACTTTGATTTGATCTTGGGTATGGATTGGTTGTCCACTCATTGAGCAAAGGTGGACTGTTTTAAGAAAGAAGTGATTCCCCAGAGTTTAGAGGGAGCAGAAGTTGTCTTTACGGGGGAATGTCGAGTATTACCGTTTTGTGTAATCTCAGCCCTCGAAGCTTTGAAATTGGTGCGAAAGGGATATTCGGCATACTTGGCTCATGTGNGTCTTTACGGGGGAATGTCGAGTATTACCGTTTTGTGTAATCTCAGCCCTCGAAGCTTTGAAATTGGTGCGAAAGGGATATTCGGCATACTTGGCTCATGTGATTGATATATCGAGGGAGGAACCTAAGTTAGAGAATGTCCCTGTAGTAAGTGAGTTCCCTGATGTATTTCCTGATGAATTACCGGGACTTCCTCTCCATCGTGAGTTCGAATTCACCATTGACTTACTTTCGGGTACTACCTCTATCTCTATTCCTCCATATAGAATGGCTCCTGTAGAGTTGAAGGAGTTAAAAGTACAATTGCAAGAGTTAGTGGACAAGGGTTTTATATGCCCTAGTACATCTCTGTGGGGAGCACCAGTTTTATTTGTGAAAAAGAAAGACGGTACACTTCGGTTATGTATAGATTACCAACAGCTTAACAGAATGACCATTAAGAACAAGTATCCGTTGACAAGGATTGATGATCTTTTTGATCAATTACAGGGAGCTATAGTGTTTTCTAAGGTTGATATGAGGTCCGGGCATCATCAGTTGAGGATCAAGGAACAAGATGTACCCAAGACAGCGTTCAGGACTCAGTACGATCATTATGAGTTCTTGGTCATGCCTTTCAGGTTAATTAACGCACCGACAGCTTTTATGGATCTCATGAACAGGGTGTTTCACCCTTACTTGGACAAGTTTGTTATTGTGTTCATTGATGACATCTTGGTTTACTCGAGAGATAATGATGAGCATGCTACCCACTTGCGTATAGTATTACAGACTTTGCGAGAAAGGCAGTTGTATGCAAAGTTTTCGAAGTGTGAGTTTTGGTTACAGGAAGTGGTATTCTTGGGACACATAGTATCAGGAGCTGGAATATATGTTGATCTTAAGAAGATAGAGGCAATTTTACAATGGGAGCAACCTAATATAGTAACGGAGATTCGTAGTTTTCTCGGATTAGCCGGTTATTATCGGAGGTTTGTTCAGGGGTTTTCCTTAATAGCAGCTCCTTTGACCCGTCTAACTCGTAAGGGAGTTAAGTTTGAGTGGGATGATGTTTGTGAGAATCGATTTCAGGAGCTAAAGAACCGGTTAACCTCCGCTCCCGTTTTAACACTTTCTATGAGTGGTAAGGGATTTGTAGTTTATAGTGATGCCTCAAAGTTGGGGTTGGGGTGCGTACTGATGCAGGATGAAAAAGTTGTGGCTTATGCTTTTAGACAGCTAAAAAGGCATTAAGCAAATTACCCTACCCATGATTTAGAGTTAGCAGCAGTGGTGTTTGCTTTAAAAATTTGGAGGCATTACTTGTATGGTGAGCATTGTCGGATATTTATGGATCACAAGAGTTTAAAATATTTGCTCACTCAGAAGGAGCTTAATTTGAGGCAAAGGCGATGGTTGGAGTTGATAAAAGATTATGACTTGGTGATAGACTATCATCCGGGAAAGGCGAACGTTGTAGCTGATGCCTTAAGTCGTAAGTCTTCATCGTCTTTAGCCGCATTTCAGAGTTGTTATTTGCCATCATTATTAGAGATGAAATCTCTTGGGGTCCAGTTGAGAAATGGTGAGGATGGATCCTTATTGGCAAACTTTATTGTGCGACCTTCGTTACTAAATTAGATTAAGGACATTCAGAGGTATGATGAGGAGTTAAGAAAAGAAATTCAAAAATTGACCGATGGGGGAGTCAGTGAGTTTAGATTCTGAGAGGATAACGTCTTGATGTTTAGAGACCGAGTTTGTGTTTCTGAGGGAAACCAACTGAAACAGGTGATCATGGAAGAAGCCCATTCATCTGCCTATGCATTACATCCTAGAAGCACCAAGATGTATAGGACTATCAGGGAGAATTATTGGTGGCCAGGTATGAAGCGAGACGTAGCAGAATTCATAGCAAAGTGTCTCGTATGTCAGCAAGTTAAGGCAGAGCATCAGAGGCCAGTAGGTACACTTCAGTCTTTACTTGTTCCCGAGTGGAAATGGGAGCATGTAACTATGGATTTTGTTTCGAGATTGCCTCGGACACAGAGGGGAAAAGATGCGATCTAGGTGATCGTAGATCGGTTGACTAAGTCTGCTCACTTTTTAGCTGTCCATAGTACATACTTTATTGAGAAGCTGGCTCAGCTCTATATATAGATAAGATTGTGAGGCCACATGGAGTTCCCGTTTCTATAGTGTCAGACCGAGATCCTCGATTCACTTCTCAATTTTGGCCAAAATTTCAAGAAGCTCTAGGAACCAAATTGAAATTTAGCACTCTTTTCACCCACAGACAAATGGTCAGTCAAAGAGGACTATCCAAACTATGGAGGATATGTTGAGGGCTTGTGTCATGGATTTTCTTGGGAGTTGGGATAGACACTTGCCATTTGTGGAATTTGCTTACAACAACAGCTTCCAGTCTAGCATTGGTATGGCACCGTACGAAGCTTTATATGGAAGGAAATGTCGTACTCCACTTTGTTAGGATGAAGTGGGTGAAAGAAAGTTAGTTAGTGTGGAATTGATTGATCTAACTAATGACAAGATCAAGGTTATACGAGAGAGGCTAAAGGTAGCCCAAGATAGGCAGAAGAGCTATGCAGATAAACGGAGAAAAGATTTGGAGTTTGAGATCGATGATAAAGTTTTTCTTAAGGTTTCTCCATGGAAAGGTGTCATTCGATTTGCAAAGCGGGGAAAACTTAACCTGAGGTATATTGGACCATTCCGAATCATTGAGAGAATTGGACCAGTGGCTTATCGGTTAGAACTACCTCCGGAGTTAGATCGGATCCACAATGTTTTCCATGTCTCCATGCTCAAGAAACATGTACCAGATCTCTCTCACATCCTCGAAGCACCTCCGATCGAGTTGCATGACAATTTGAAGTTCGAGGTGCAACCTGTGAGTATCTTGGATCGAAAGGATCGAGTATTGAGGAACATGAGTATTTCAATGGTCAAAGTGTTGTGGAAAAGTGCTCGAATAGAGGAAATGACATGGGAAGAAGAGCATCAGATGAGGAACCAATACCCACATCTATTTGTCGAATCTGGTAAGTGAAAGTTTGAGGTCAAAATTTTATTTTTAGGGGGGTAGAATTGTAAAACCCAACTCTATAAACACACGTCATGACATACATGCACTGAGTAGCATGTTATTATGCTAGAAAAGTCCTAAGAATAGACGAAACTCGATATTATACCTAACGGTACACTTGAGTTGATTTAACATCGAACTAGTTCAAATAGGAATTGTAGGATGAAATTTAATATTTTACAGTTCAGGAATGACTAAAAATGATTATTCGGAGTTCGAGGGTTCATTTGGGAAAAAATTGGAAATTTTGATGTTCAGGGGCAAAATCACCTAAGATAATAATTTGATCATGGAGTGAAATTTTTTACCAAGATTAACTATTTAGAGTATAATTTAATGATAGGAAGTGAAAAATTTCAATTTCGGTAATTTTTGAAATATAAGGGCAAAACGATAAATTTATCGTCTCGGGGTTAAAATCGTAATTTTCACCACCCAAAACTTGTCAAAATCATAGGATTTATTTATTTTTGGTATGAATAACTATGGTACTTTAAGTGGTGAAAAATTAAAGTTTAAAGGATGAAATTTTAAAAATGGGCCAATAAGAAAGTGACACATGGCACTTTTTAATGTTTTAACATTATTTTAATTAAAAGTCAGCCCATTTAAACCCCATATTAAGTGATGGCTGGCCATAAGGAGAGAATAAGAGGGAAAATAGAGAGGAAAGGAAGAAAAGAGAAAAACCAAAGGAAAACTAGAAAATTCAAAGCAAAAATCACGTTTTTCGACCGTTTACGCGTCTAACGGTAAGATTTTTCGACTTTAGCTTGATTTCTACCTTTCTTATGCCTTTGTTTCCATTTAGCATGCTTGAGGAGAGAGATCAAAAAGTGATATCAAGGGCTGGACAAATTCAAGGGGGAGGAATTTGAAATTTTTATGTTTTGATTTTTAGTTAAATTGATAGTTTTAGTTAGTTAAATGTGTATAGAAATCAAATTGGGCAAGAAAGCATGAAATTTTCACAATACCCACCCTTGGTTGAATGTTCAATGATGCACAATGATGATGAACTGATTTTTATTTTAAGAGAAATGAAGAGAAAATGATGAAAAATGATTAAATGTGATAGAAAAACAAAGTGGAAAATTAATCGAGTAAATGTCCCATTTTTGACCGAATTTTCCAAGGAGGAAAGTGAGCTGATTTTGGTGATTTTAGAAGGTTATTGGCTGATATTTAGTGGTTAGAAATGTTGGAGAGAAAATGGGACAATTTAGAGCTAAAATGGAGTGCGTTAGCAATTTAATGAGTAAAGTACCAAAAATAGGTTAATACCGCGTTTAAGCCATTTTAGGCTATTGCATTTCATACCATGCATTAGTATAGGATTTAAGTCAATTATATAGTGATTTAGCATCAATGTGATGAATTGTGTAATTTTTGCAATGTGTCAAGGAGGAAAGCTTTTCGGTAAAGGCAAGGAAGTCGTACCCGATGAACAGTGATCGAGGCACCTAGGAAGCATTTAGTTTGTACAAATAGTGAGTAAACCTATTATTATTGTAAATTATCTATAGTTTATTTTTAAAAGATCTTTATGTATTTTATGAAATGAAAATGAGATTAAAATGAGACTTTTGATGTTTTAGAAATAAATGTGCCAAATAAATTCATTGTGTTGATTATCTGAAATAAGAAACTTTTAACCATGAAATTGAGTAATTGGAGGCTGCCAATTGTCTTGAAAAATATATTTTCCTATGAATGGCTTATGATATATGAGTATATATGTGGCTATATTTGATAATTGCATTGGAAATTTATGTAAGTTGTCTTTTACTATGCAGGCTCGGTAAATAAATAAAAGCCATGTTATACTGTCGAAATTTTTTTAAAGTTGGTGGGTATAATCACTGCAGTGATGGGTTTTTGTGGACTGCCTATTAGAGGGGCACTGTAAACCCGGTTATATAGTTACTCTGGTAGTAGAGGCGAGGAGGGTAACTCCCGTGGTAGTGTTAGAGTTCACTTCACGTTGAACCCTCACGTGAATGTGTAAGTCGGCCAACGCCAAGGAACGACTTGTTGTAAAAATAAAAATGTGTTTCACATGTAAATATGTTAACAACCTTGGCGGACTTGGTTAGATGCCTCGACCAAGGTATCCCCGAGGATTAGTTTTGGCTTGAGCCTTGTTTTTTAATAAAAGTCAGAAGCCTTAACAACTGTTTTGGTAAATTACAAATATTTTATGGTTTAAGAAATAAATTGAAAACCTTGTGAAATGGTTTGTAGTTTGTTGTTTAAACTTGCCTCCATGTTACTCCCCTTTAGATATTTATGATAATGTTTGTTTACTCATTGGGATTGCAAAATCTCACCCACCTCCTTTCCAAATATTTGAGGCTTGTGGTAGCTTGTAGATACTGATTTTGTCGAGGATTCCAGTTGACCCTTCTATCTCACAGACAGTAGGTTACTATCACCAACACTTGGTGTATTTAGGGGCCATTTGTCATTGTAATTATTATTGTACATTATAACTTTGTAAATTATTGTATGTATGAATTTATTTTACTTCTAAGTTACAAAAGATTACTTACACGTGTTTCTATAAAAATTATTTTATATAAAAATGTTATATTTTTGTCTTTGATTTACTTGAGCCGAAAACGACTGAAAATTGTTTAAAATTGATATGTAAGCCTTGCGGGGTTCCGATTGGTATTTCGAGTAATGAGTATCAATTGGGACGTCGCAACGGTTGTCATGGGCCCGGGGGAGGTTCCGGGTCGTGACAATAATCTTATCCAAACACTCGATCTCAATTGATTAATCAAACAAAAAATAATTCATTAACTAAATAATTACCAAAGAACAAAATGTCACTAACAAAAATATTACTTAAAACTTAGGATTATGGTGTTTTTCAAAACTTGATATGAAAATACAACGAAAAACTCCCTAACAATGGGCCCATCGGTCATACTACCCACATTCACCTAAGTGTCTCTAACGATCGCCAAAAATCCTTATCACCTGTGCCTCAACAACTTCCTTGTCGTCATGGCAGAAACCACATTAGTTGGAGCATTACTACAAAAAGCCTAAATACTAAAGGAAAGCTCATTTAGGTAATCAAACCTCACTAGCTTGTGCTGGTAATCCACAGTACCATAATTTGGCGGTAGCTAATCCATACCCAAAATCACATTAAAGTCAAGCATACCAAGCAAGATCAAAGTGGCTCATGTGTCCTTGTCCTTCACTCGGACCATACAATGCTTATACTCAAATCGTAAAATAAACACAACCCTAAGTGGTGTGGTCACTACCAAACCGTACTCTATTAAAGTACATTCAACATCTAATTTCAATGCAAAACATGTTGACACAAAAGAATTTGTAGATCTAGGATCATATAAAACACGTGCTTTAGAACCACAAATAAAAAAGATACTTGAAACTACAAGATTGGACATCTTAGCGTCTGGGGATGTCAAAGCATAAACCTTGGCCTATCCCCTGCCAACTCTTCCTTGGTGCACAGACTCAAAGGCTCTACCCTAAGAAGGATTACCTGTACCTCTACTCCTCTTTCCAGGAATTGCTCAAATAAGTTGAGTTGTAGCAGGTGGCGATAAAGTAACTTATGAGGTGTGGTGTGAACTTTTTTATGATTGTGGTGCATAGGACAGTTCCTTTTCATATGCCCTGGTTGTCCACATCAATAGCAAAGTGAAATTGACTGAGTATTGGAACTTGAGGCTTACTGCCTAGATGTAAAGTGTGATCTCGTATCATATTGGGATCCAAAACTAACAGTACTACTCTCTTGATAGAAACCATGATATTGAAAAACTCTTGTTGGCCTTGATGGCATGTGGATTGTAACAAGCCAACCTCAGTCGCTACTGGCGTCTGAGACCTCCGGGAGATCCCGTCAAGTCCCGAACAAGCCTCTATGAAATTCTTGAGACATTTATTAAAAATGCTCTCATGTGCATAAGCGATTAATAATAATAGTCGTACTACTAATATTTCTTTTTAAATAATAATAATTAAATGTCAACCACCAAGTTTTTAACAATACATATCCATGAATTACAATAATTCACAACATCTAAAAATCTTATGTAACTTGACCCTAGATAGCAGAGCGACTTGGAGTGGGCTAAGAGATGCCTTTACCTATTCTCAGTGGACTGAACATGTCGATGAGTATGCACTAGGCTGATCCCTGCCTGAAAAAGGGGAAATGAAAGGAGTGTGAGTCTCATAGACTCAGTGATCATCATTGACCTTGTGAGCAGGCGAGGAGAGGAAACAAACATAAAGATGGGATGTTTATAAAACTAAGAGTAGGCGTAGAAAACAAACTCCATTAAATTGAGAGATTTTGTTTTTATACCTTGCAATTCTTAAAAATAATAATTCACAAGTAGACATATATGAAAACAGTTGTATATAAGGTATTAGAAAATCTTTCAACCTCGACATCCAGTCAACATTAAATTCAATGGAAAGTGAAAAATGAAGAGTCTTAAATATAAAAAGGTGAATTAATTGATCACCAATGAATATGTAAATTTCACTTGCCATTAAATAAAAATTTTCAAGTGTTAATGCCATGCATAGTGAAATAAAAATCCACAAGTGAGTATTATTTTCGGGTAGGATTAATATAATCCTTAAGCTTACTTTTCCGACATCATCACCTACTTGTGGGAACTGCCCACGCCACCAAATGAATCGAGGCTTCAGGTCCCCTTTTTTACCTACTCGTGGGAACTACCCACGCCACTATACATAAATCGGGGCTTCAGGTCTCCCTTTACCTACCCGTGGGAACTACCACGCCACCATACATAAATTGGGGCTTCAGGTCCCTTTTTACCTACTCGTGGGAACTACCCACGCCATCATATATAAATCGGGGCTTCAGGTCCCCTTTTTTAAATCAAATATCAATACAAAAAGCCATTGGCCTAAACATCACACAAACTTGCAAGGTATGATTTTGAAGTGAAAAGCCAGTCAAAAGTTTGTTTCCCCGTAATTAAAAGCATGTAGATATATTCTTATGTAGAGTATAAAAAAATGAATTTAAAATCCTTGATTTCAATCACAAACAACTTAAGACTTTTTACCAACTCATGCTTTCTACAATTTCGTCAACCATCAAATGTAACATATATAACATATTTATCGGGATATAATTTTTTTAAAATTTAGCACCCACTCACCTCACAATAGCGGGATACTATGTCACTATTTCTACTTGTCAATGGCTCGTTATTTCGTCTGACACTCCGACACAGCTCACTTCCTTTGCCTTTGTATTTTCTTTTCTTCCTTGTTTTTCTATTTTTTTTTTTGCTCTTTTGGGTCTACCCTTCCTTGTTTCCATTGGGCCTCATTCTTTGTTGCTATTGGGCCCTTCTCATGGGCTCTTTCCACTTTTCCTTATTGGGCTATGCCTACTTTATTTTATTTTATTTTTTTCTCTGTTTTTCCTTTTTTTTCCTTCCTTCTCTCTCCTTTTCACTTGCACCGCTGGATTGGCCTTCTCTCTCTCTTTCCTTTATCGCCGATCGGGCCTTTTCTTTGCCTTAAACTAACGAAAACTACTCCAAGCTCTATCCTTTCTAACTGGCGACGAATACCCAAGCTCCATCTTCTCCACCGGCGGGTTAAAACCACCCTTTTTCCTTATCAATTTAGCAGCAAGCAACCTTAATTTTTCCTGCACAAACCGACAGCCAACAACACCCTTTTTCCTTCACAAACTGGTAGCAACACAGCCTTTCTTTCTCACTCTCTAGCTGCCATTTTTCTACTCTCTCACAAGCTTTTTCTTTGTCTCATGCTCGGCTGAAGCAAGGAAACAAAAAACTAATTAAATTTTTCTTTTTTTTTTGTTCCCCTATTTGGGGGAAAGCCGACTCTCTCTTGATATCTTTTCTTTCCATTCTTCCTTTATTGGCCGGCCCCTACCATCTTTAACTTAAACAAAATTTGTCTCCCTTATTTTCCCTGCATGGGCGACTACCCAATTCATCACCTTTTACCACACTTTTTTTTCCTTACTTGTTTTTTCTTCTCTCATCCTTATCTCATTTTACTTCTCACTTGACTTGACTTTTCTTCATTCCCATCTGCCACCTCTCAATTCTTTTCATTTATTTATTATTTTATTATTTATTTATTTTATTCCTTTCAAATATTAAAATTTACACGTAAATCTTCAACTTCATTTTATTTACTACACAACCTTCCAACTTTCGTATTTTAACATTTAATCCTTCCGACACGTTTAAAATTCTAATTTCCTTATATCTTTCTTTCTCTACATGTGTATAACCAAAATATCGAATTTGCACTGCAACGCGGCATCACCATAATATTTAAATATTTACTTACCCGCGTTAGCCCGATTTAATAAAATCATACGGGCACAAGTATCATCGTTTTCTCTCCAAAATTCTTCCTTACTTCTTCTGCCCCACTTAAATTAATCATATACCTTTCTTCTAGACTAATTTTAGAAATTAATAAAATATTACTATTTTAATATTATTTTATTTATAAAATAATATTTTATTTTAAAATATTTTTTCACCCGTAACTGCTATTGACACTTAAATTTACATCAAGTGACTCTTTGTCTTATCGATAAGATCTTATTGATGACTAAACGAGAGTACGGGATGTTGCATGGATGATCCATGTCTAATATTAGCACTTCATTGGCCTTGATGGCCTTTAAAACTTGCCCTTTTGGACCTACCTTGAGTTGCTTGATTCATTGCAATCCTGGTCTCAATCCTCTGAGAATAATCAACTGTAGAGGCATAAGTACCAAAACTTTGAGATGTAACAGCTTTAAACAGTGGCTCAGCCAATCCATCCACAAAACGTTCGACCTTAATATCCTCAGTAGAGACAAGCTATGGTGCATACCATGACAATTGTGAGAATTGGATGTCATACTCAGATATCATCATATCAGGTGTCTAAAACAGTGCCTCTAACTCTCGTGCCCTGGTGGCTTAAGCATTTTCTGGTAGAAATTAACTCAGAAAAGCAGTGTATAACTCCTCCAATGTCAATGGGTCAACACTAATCAGCTTACCTCTATACAGAGATTGATACCACAAATAAGCCATTTCCTTAAGTTTAAAGCCAACCAACTCAACTGATCAGACACTAAAGGATCCTTAAGTAGTGTAATTGTTCTCTATCTCATCCAATAAAATCTATGGATTCTTAGTTGCATCTAAACTAGAGAATGAGGGTGGTTTTATCTTAAGAAACTCCGATTGTGAAGCCTTAATAGTCCCTCAAGTAGACTCAAACTGATGTCGGTCGTCTTGACCTTGAGAATTGTGTGTAGTGTCCATTAGCTGTCGTTCCTCTATGTGACATTGAAAGTCCTTTATACAGGTGGTGATCACCTCCATCACCCTGCCAACCCCTTGTAGATTAGCTACACATTTACCAAAGTCGACTCCTTAGTGGGTATCTTCTCACTAACCTCTTAGGACTAAGCATCAATTGGTTCCTCTATTGCAAGCATCTCAATACTAGCAACAATTGGTGGCTCACCATTAATAGTAGTTGATGGCTTTTCACTAGCAAACCTAGTGGTCTTACCTTGCCTACCATGTCCCCTAATTGTGGAAAACTATGGCCTTGTAATAGCATCAACATGAGCGTCTTGCTCTACCATACCCCTAGTCGTAGTTTGTGTCCGAGGCGGCATCCTGACCTAAACAAAGAGAAAACACTAAACTCAATACAAGATACAAGGTAAGTACTAGACAAATAAGGGATCCATGTAGCATCCAGTTCGCTATTTGTGCTGCAGTCGCATACCAAAAACAAGACACAACACGAACACCCAATTACTCCATTGACTCAAATAAAACCCCTAAGACTCAATTAACCTAGAGCTTTAATACCAACTTTGTCACAACCTAAACCTGGGGCATGATCGGCGCGAAAGTATTGATGGGAGTTACCTAGTGCAAGCCTAAAATAGATAATAAACCAATAAGCATAAATGCCTCATGAAAATTATCACCATGGAATCATATGCAAGTAGATATAAACATGATTATATCAGATAACAAAAAATTATATAAAATCTATCTGCACGCTTTCATGTTCATAATTGCGGAAGCAACATAAAATATAATCTAGTGTCTACGTCATCTTGTGGTGGACACAAAACATAAGCCATCTCGTGGCAATATCCATAATGTCAATTATTATAAAACATAACAAGTTAAATCCATAACATTCAAATATAAAAGACTAGATTGGACAAGACCAAACTCAACTGAGTATGACTCAGAATAGAATGGTTGATATCAACTAAAAGCCATGACCATCACTTACCAAAGTTGACTGTAGAAGTAGCTCCCTCAAAAGGATAGTGAGCCAAGCAATTTATTGATTTGAAATAACAAGTACATCTTACAAGTGTGAGTTATAAACAACTCTGTGAACAAATATAGGGAGGAGGAACAGGTAAATGAGGAAGAGTATTTAACAAAATACACTTTTAGAAATATGCAAATGAACATTTAACTAGTGTTTTGCAAAACCCACTTCTCTAGGTGTAACCACAAATCAAGTTAAGTTTTTCCGAGCATCATTGTAGAATAAATCCACTTATCAAGCGTATCTAAAGTCCCCATGGTCTCCAAGCCCTCTATCTTGCAAACAGATCATGGGCCAAATCATCTTATAGTTTCCGAGCTCGTTGTCTTTCAAATGACTCAAGAAACATATGTCCATTGTAACCTTTTGTCCACTATCTTTCAAATAGTACAAGGATACATGAATATATATTTTTTATAAACATAGTTTGCAAATTGACTCATAAGTTTTAAAGAATAGTTAAAGTTTGAAACTCAATTCAAGAAATTTAGATAAAATCTAGTGACACATCAATTAAAGAGTATTTGAAACATAAATCGAGGTTATTAAAGATTCAATTATAAAACAAGGTCATTTTCCTCTTTAGAAAATCCTTTGAAAGCATTATCATTTCAAAATAAGCCTAATCTATCAATACGTGGACTCCATCTATTGATAGATTGTCCCATTTATCGATACATTGCTCTAATGCATCGATAAATTTGAAGCACAATGCAAATCCATTGGTTTTGTGTTGAATCTATCAATACATTGACTCCATGTGTCGATAGATCTACTATAGAAAGCAAAATCTCAGCCTGGAACTAACCACTAGGTTCTTAATCAAGACTATAAATCAACCATAGACAAATAAATAGCATTTAAACATCATGTCATGATAGACATGATACAATTCATTAATTCAATCATGAGTTCAATAATAACTTATTATAAATTCACACATTAAACATTTAATCAATCAAAATGGAGCTCTAACCAAGGACATCCAAACCACGTAGTGTCATCACATTAAACCGAATAGGCCATTGCTCTTGGTTAACAATTATTCATAAAAAGGGTAGTACTTTGTTAGCTACCAATATCTAGTGAGTCTAGGGAATTAATCAATTGGCTCAACCTACGACTCATTGTGCACAATGGCTAGTGCCTCTTGCCATTAGCTGTAGGTCCTTATATTGATAAGCTCCAATAACCATAATACAACAATTCAATGTACAATATATAATCAATCAAGGGATGAAATCAATCATTAATATCCACAAAGGTTAAGACAACGTAAAACCATAGTCAATCAACCACACAACATTTTATAATAAATGGCCATAAATACCATGGGATCATCAAGGAGAAAAATATTTCTCAAATGAGATGTTGGGATATAAATACAATTGAAAGGCTTATTTCCTATTTTCAAATATTATATAGTAGACTATATATAGTTAGTCTATAATATTCATCAAACATACTTGAAAACATTTGTTCATCACACAAAGTTTATCAAAATCCATTTATATGCAAGGCTGTAGAATAGGAATGCTTAATTATATCAAAATAATTAAAAACGCCATATCCACCCACCTCAATGAAGCGTGTTTTGCTCTCTCACACCTTTCATTGACCATATGCTTTTCCAACAACTTCAAATCTTCTTCATAAAACCTAATACAATGATTCCAACATTAATACCTATTTTTCCTAGTCTAAGAACCATCAAATCTTTCCATAAAATTTCTAACAATCCTTTAATCCACAAATCGACAACTAATCTAACTTTAACTAAAGGATTATAATCTATTCTAGCTAGAGTTAAAGCAACTTTACCTTAGTAAGCCTTGAGAGTTCCAAAACCAAATCAAAGCAAGGTTTTTAGAACTAAAAAAAAATTTTATTAGCATCCACACAATTTTTGGAAATCAAACCTTAATTTTAAAAGGTTTAAAAATAAGAAATTTACCCTTCAAAGTTCTTGAAATGAAGAAACAAGCTTGAAAATCACTTTAAATCTTCAAAATCCTTTGATTTTTCAAAAAATGGAGTTGAGAGCAAAAAAGGATGAAGGTGGTGGGTTTTTAAGTGAAAACCTTGTTTTTTCCCTAAAGGAAAAGTTTGAGGGTTTATGGGTTTTAAAATGAGTTTGAAAAAACTACAATAACTTTATTCTTTTTTTAAGTCTATGCCTAATGTATCGATGCATAGGGGTAATGTATCGATACATGATGAACATGTATCGATACATGTTCATGAAAATCTCTTTATAGGTTTCATGTATAGATACATGATGATCATGTATCAATAAATTTTGTCAAAAAATGCAATTTTAATCCAAAACCATCCCATTTGACCCCATAAAGGTACCAACTCCCATATAAACATGTTTGGTTATCAAAACATGCAAGTTTCAAGATTAAAATAAATCTAGAATTTAAGTTCAAAACACCGAATTAACAACTCACTAAGTTAGGTTAAAAATCTAACCTAATTTAAGAAGCGAGGTTTCATAATTGGTTAAAAAAAGATGTTTTTATAAGAACATTGAAAGTGACTTATAAATACATTAGAGCTCTAGGTTAACAATTCAACTATCTAGTAAGTAAATAGAGTAGAAATGATTCAAATGAAGTGTTAAGAGGATATTATGGTTCTAGGCTTTTGTTTGATTGAATTTATCTAATTAATTTGTAATTCTTGTTATTAGTTTTAGTTGCTTTATTTTTAGTAGTTTTAAAAATTGGTAGTTTGGATAAGATTGAGTTGTGTTAATTTTTGTAGTTAGCAAAATATTTGGTGCAATTCTTCATCGAAATTGTTAATGATACTTTAAATCTTCATTATATTACTTGTTAATGATACTTGCACTTGTGTGGTAAATTCGACAACAAGTTTTTGGCACCATTATCGAGAATTATTTTCATAATTTTTATTAATATTAATACCAAGCAATCTTGTCTTAATTCAAACTTTCTTTATCTTTGTTTGTAGGTACTTTTGGTCATTGTATGCTAAGAATAAGATATTTGGAAATTGTTCCATTTTACTTAGAAATTGAAAAGACCTTTCAAAGAGTTCAGGGGGAGAATCAACAAGTTTTGACTCAATGAGACACAATGGCTGATCAAGAACAAAACAAGTCCTTGTGAGAATATGTTGTACCTCTCATACAAGGCCTTCATTCTAGCATCAGTAGACCTACTATCAAAGCCAATAACTTTGAGATTAAGCCATCAATCATTTGATGATTCGAACTTTATTTCAGTTTGACAGATTATCAAATGATGATCTTAATGCACATATTGTGAATTTCTTAGAGATTTGCAATACATTCATGGCCAATGGCGCTTTTGATGATGCCATTAGATTGAGGCTTTTCCCATTTTCACTAAGAAACAAGGCAAAGAGGTGGTTGCATTCGCTTCTAACTGGTTCCTTCAGTACATGGGATAATTTGGCTCAGAAATTATTGGCCAAGTTCTTTCCACCAACTAAGATAACAAAGATGCAGAATGATATCACCTCTTTTATGAAATTTGATTCGAAATCACTGTATGAGGCTTGGAAAAGGTATAAGGATTTACTTAGGAGATGTCCTCACCATTAGTTACCTAAATTGTTGTAAGTACAAACGTTTTATGATAGTTTACTAGGACCAATTAAAGCTACCATTGATGGTGCAGTAAGAGGAGCACTGATGGGTAAATTTATTGATGAGGCATATGACTTGTTAAAGGAGATGGTTTCTAACAATTACCAATGGCTTATTTGTCAAACACCTATTTTATTTAGCTTAGCCAATAAATAAGTTTTCAATTTTGCATCCTTCACTCCTAAGTATGTTATTCACTTTAGGAAGTGTATTAAGCTAAATGAAAAATAAGGTAAAAAAGGTGGAGTTGTTGAAAAATTAAATTATGCTTAATGTTCACCCCATTATCTATATTAAAAAGAAATAAGTTTGGGGGGTATAGAATTGTAATGAAAAAAAACTTGAAGTTAAGTATAGGGTGTTGCTTGGAGGATGAACTAGGCTTTATAAGGGTCTTAGAATAATTGAAATGCTTAGGGTGATTTGAACCATAAAAATATCTTATCCAACATTGACCCTAGTCATTCATTACATGCCAAATAAAGTCCTAAGGATCCTTGATTAAGTGTTAGTCTATATTAGTGGAGAAAGAGATGAAATGCAAACTTATGGGATTCTTGGACTAGTTTGAATTTGCATGAGCATAAACTTATCCAAATTGCATGATATTCTTTATAAAAGATTGCACACACACACAAAAATCTTTTCAAGAATGAGCTTGCATTTGAATTGAATCATGAATTTGAATGATACATTTGTTTAACCTTGAGTTGAGATTTCAAGATAACTTTTGAGGAAATTATGGGAGATCATTGATTTGGTGAAACCTATCTCTAACTAGTTGTTCTATTTAGTTGTTTGCTTAATTTAAATTGTTTTCATCATTTACATGTTTTCTTTTGTTTAAAGTTTCTTTTATGTTTTTGCTTGAGGACTAGCAAAATCTTAAGTTTGGGGTATGATAGCTCCATGTTATAGAGTTATTTTGTCACATTTTGAGTATTAAATTGGGGAAGTTCTTGAGATTTAGTTTAGAAATTAGGTATTTTTATTTATTTGTCTTATTTGTCTTAGTTTAGTAAATCATGTTGGGTTGATTTAATTTAAGTTATTTTATTGTAGTTTGATGATAATTTTCTTATAGTTTAGTTGTTGTTCATTTATTTTGTTGCTTTTGTAGGTGTGTAAATGAAAAGGGTTACAATTAGTAAAAAAAAAGTGCATAAAAGGTCCATGTTTCTCATGCATATTTTCCAGTATTTTGAGCACAACTCTCATTATAGAAGTCCAATTGACGTGATTCTTGAGCCAATTTAAAGCTAAGAGACAAGGCTATAATTTTTATGTTTACTACTTTGCCCATTTCATCTTGGAAGAAGGAAAAAATTGAGTCACAATTTGAAGTGCAGTAGAGAAGACAAGACAAGGCAGCACATTAGGTGCCATGGCTATTGATGCATAAACGCCACGAGACCTTGAAGAGGAGTGCAAAGGACAACAAAATAGAGAGTAAGGTGCTGTGATGGCAAATGAGGAGCATCGCTACTTTGAAAGAAGGAAACAGAAAAAGAATAAGACCTTGGGCGTCGCAACATTTGGGAAGTGTTGCTGTAGCGTTAACACAATAATCCTCCCAAGCATAAAGTTCAAAAGTTGATTTCATGTAGGATTTCAAGCCCTATTTAAAGGCCCTTCCAAAGCACTTGAAGGCAACAATTAAGATAGATTTTCTTTGAAGAAAAAGAGCCATTAAGAAAGTAAGAAAGTGAGGAAAAGCTCTTGAAGATTGAAGATCGAAGACTTGACAAATCTTAGTTTTCTTTTCTTCTTTAGTTCTTTTTATACTTTCTTTTTTTTGTATTGATGGTTAAGCTTTTTTGGATGATGTTTTTAGTAGTTATGAGGAACTAAATTTCTTATCTATAATTTGCAATTGAACCAACATATAGTTTGAATTTTTAATACTCTTTCTTGCTTTTGATTGATAGTGTTTTAATTGTTTATTTTAATTTTATAATTAATTCATCTGATTACTTGATCACCAATTAAATAGATAAGGTAACCTAATTGAAACTGAAAGAGGGAGTTTAGTGTAAGCCTTGGATGAAATAGCATATGTTCAATTTCAATTGCATGAGATGATTGATTTGATTTGCTATAGGAAAAGAATACACTTGCATGTCATATGTAGCCATAATTAAAGTTTAAGCTTAATAAGTCTTTCTTAATTACAATTTTCATAGGAATATAGTAGGTTGGCTCAAAGAGATATTTTTATAAGAACATCGAATGAGACTTATAAATACATTAAAACTCTAGGTTAACAACTTAGCTGTCTAGTAAGTAAAGAGATAGTAAAAGAGATTCAAATAAAGTGTTGAGGGAATCTTGTGGTTTTAGGCTTGAGTTTATCTAGTTAATTTGTGGTTCTTGTTATAAGTCTTAGTTGCTTTAGTTTTGTGAAACCCTACCTTTAGATTCAAGGTTAGAATTGTAACATTACATGGTGAGCTATTGATTAAATGTCTTTGACCATGAATATGGGACTATTTTGACTTAAAAATTTCAAGTTTTGATAACAAATTATGTTTATGTGAGAGTTAGTACCTTTGGAGGTTCAAATGGGATGGTTTTAAACTTAAAAACTACATTCTAGACAAAATGCATGAAATCCATAAAGGGATTTTTATGAACATGTATTGATACATGTTCATCATATTTTGATACATGGAACCCAGGGCACAGTGTATTAATTCATTGGGCTTAGATTGCAAAAAATGGACATTTTGGTCTTTTCACCTTTATTTTAAAACCCTAAAACCTTTAGACCTTTCCCCATTTGGTAAAAATGAGGTAATCATCTAAAAACACAACCACCTTCATCCTTTTTTACTCTCAACTCCATTTTTTAAGAAATTAAAGGGTTTGGAAGATTTAAAATGATTTCTACACTTAGTTTTCCATCCCAAGTGCTTTGGAATGCAAATAATTGATTTTTAACTGAATAATTTCAAGTTTAGATTTCCAAAAATTATTTGGATTCTCATAAACTCGCATTTGTTCTAAAAACCTAGGTTTTGATTTGGTTTTGAAACTCTCAAGCTCACCAAGGTAAAGTTGCTTTTACTCTAGCTAGTAGCAAACTAAATCCTTTTGTTAGAGTTAGGTTAGCTACTAATTTTTAGACTAATGATTTGCTGGAAATTATTGGGAGAAATATTAGTCTAATATTTTGTTAGAAAATCAAATATTAATGTTGGAAATAATGTGTTAGGTTTTGTGGAGAAGATTTAAGCTTTTGGAATACCAAGTGTTTGATGAAAATACTTGGGCACACTCTATTGAGGTGGGTGGATGCGACGTTTTTAATTATTTTGATATAATTAAGCATGTCAATCATTTGCCTTGCATATAAATGAATTTTGATTACGTTTGTATGGTGAACAAATATTTTCAAGGATGTATATGAAAACTATAGCCTAAGTACATATAGTCTACTATGTAGTATTTAAAAATGGAGAACAAGCCTTTCAATCGTGTTTACATGTCAACATCTCATTTGCGTATGTTTAAGCTATGATGGATTGATTTTTTTTTTCAGTTGCATGAGAAATGTTTTCTTTTTTATGATGCCATGGTATTTTTGGCCATTTATTATAAAATGTTGTCATGGTTATTAACTATGGATTTATAATGTCTTAACATTATGTTTATTGATGACTTGATTCATCCTTTTTATTATTATACATTGTATGTTGAATTGTGTATTATGGTTGTTAGAGTTTATCAGTATTAGGACTTATAGCTAGTAGTAGGGAACTTTAGCCATTGTGCACAATGAGAGGTAGCTTGAACCGGTTGAGAAATTCCTAGGACTCGTTGGATTTTGGTAGCTAATGAAGTCCTACCCCTTTCTATGAATAGTTATTGATTATAGAGTAATGGGCTATTTGGTTCTAGTGTGATGACACTGGGTGATTGGTTATCCCCAGTTTAGCTCCATTTTTTAATGACTGAATGTCTAATGTGGTGATTTAGACTAAGTGTTATTATATTCATGATTGAATTGATAGGTTATGTCATAGTTATTGTCTATGTACTGATTTTATATTGTTATTTTGTCTATGGTTGATTTACAAACTAGTTTGAGGTTTTAATAATGAGTTGTAGGCTGGATTTTTGCTCTTTGTAGCAATTTTGTCGATACATTGCACAAATATATTGATAGATTCAACATAAAACCAATGAAATTACATTCTACTCTAAATTTATCGATATTTTGGGACAATGTATTGATAGACAAGAAAATCTATTGACACATGCGGTTAATGTATTGATAGATCAGGCTTATTTTGAATTGAAATTGTTTTCAAAAACTTTTCTGAATAGGAAATGTGTTTATATTTGCACCGAAATTTTGAGAATCTCAATTTCCATTTCAAGCACCTTGAAATGATGTTTTAATCAAACTTTTGATGTGATTTCCAACTTTTAAATATCTTTTTAAAAGTTTATGAACTATTTTACAAACAATGTTTTATAAAAAGGACAGTACTCTATATATGTACCATTTGAAAGATATTTTTCTTGGAGTGAGAAAAGATGTACATTTCTTGATTTCGTTTGAAAGATAATGGACTCCAAGACTACGGGTGTGGTCGGTATATGAGCCATTGGAAAGATGTCAAGCTGGATGGTTGGGTAATTATTTGTCATGCTTGGGTTACGCGGGATTGACAGGTGAGGATGCTAAATAAGTGAGACTCAGTTTATGTGTATGCCTACACTTGGAAAGGCGGGGTTTGTAACCATTGATTATGATGTTTAAGGGCATATGATTGAAATGTGATTTATAAAACACTTTTCTCCATTGCTGTTCCCTTTCCTCGTTTCTACTCATGATAACTCACACAAGTAAAATGCACTTATTATTTCAGATCAGTAGAATGCTTGGCTCGCTGTCTTTTGGAGGGAGTTGATTCTATAGTTAGTTTGGGTAGGTGATTATTATGGTATCCAGTAAGCGTCAGCCCTTCTATTTCAAATCACACTCTACTAGGTTTGGTCTAATCTAGTCTAGTCTATTATATTTGACAATTATAGATTTGACTTGTTATTGTCATTTAATAATTGACACTATCGATATTGGTATGAGATGGCTTATGTTATGTGTTCATGTAAAACCTTGACCTTCATAGATGTGTAGTGGAGGTAGACACGATGACGCAGATTAGGGGTAGTTCTGTCATTTTCTTGGTGATCTCCTAGAATTGGGTTTTTCTAATATTATTAAGGTCTAAGTAGGCTTAAGAAATAAATGAATGAGGTATATAATAATGAAATAATGAAGAAAATAGAAATAATGATAATTTTCACAATAGGGGCAAAATGGTCATTTTGGACCTCGGGTCTAAATTTTTAAGTTTTCATAAACTTGAGTACCTTTAATCTATTGTGGACTTTTTCTTAGTGTCAAAAGAGTAAAAAGTTTGAGCTAAAGGGAAGAAGAAGGCAAAGTCAACTATGCAAATGACATTTTTGTAAATAAGTGGAACGTTAGTCAACTATTGAATAAATATCCAATTTTTGCAACACTTTTTCCTCACTTCCAGTAGCTTCTTCTTCTTCTTCCCATCCTTCTTTCTCACTAAATGTTTTCCATCTTCCATGGAAGCCATCCCTTGAAACCTCCATAACTTTCTCAAAGTAACTTCAATTCTCATGCTTTGACACACTTTTTTGTAGGATTCTTTGTGCTTTTTCACTTTTACACCTCAAGAACCCTTAAAAGTCTTTCCTCAAAACTTTCTCTCACTAGCTGGACATTTTAGAGAGAGAAAGAGAGAGAGAGAGAGAGAGAAAGATAGGCTTTCCATAATAGCTTGACAAACTCTTAAAAAAGAATTCAACTACAAAACCACCAAGGTGAGTAATGAGTTAGGTTTGATTTTAAGTTGTTGATGAACGGCCAATAATTAGAATTGTATTGTTAAAGGTTATTTATTTATTTTTAGTGTGACTAGAGTAGTGTAAACTAATGACTAGTCAAATGGTAATTGGAAGCTAGATAGGAATAACTAGCAAAACTTGATTTAGGAAAATAGCTTTTGGAATAATATTCATGTCAATTGAGTTGGTGTGATGCTATTATGTGTGATAGGTTCCAACGAGACCCCACATCTCTACTTGGAGCATTAGTGGAAGTTGGAGTCGATTAAAGAATCAACAAAGACCAGTGAGTGAACTTGAATCTAAATTGTTTTGGGAAATACATATGTGTTTGAATGAATCATTTGAAACTTTTATTTGTTTTTGCTTTAAAATACTTGGGGAACAAGCCCTTGATGAAATGTTCTTATATTGTGAAATGTGCAATGTGATTAGTTCATGTGTTCCTATATTATGTTGATGTGTATGTTATGTATTAAATGGTACTATTGTGTGATAATTATAACCGTACGTGTGCGGTGTGGGAATGCACATGACGATACCGGTAGTGTATGGTGTGGGAGTGCACTAGCTAATGCTTTTTGCCATGTGCGGTGTGGGAGAGCACATGATGTTGATGATGATATTGTAATGTGCGGTGTGGGAGTGCTCATGATGACCTAGTTGTGTGTGGTGTGGGAGTGCACATGAGCTGAGGGAAAGTTGGGGTGATGCCGGTAGTTGTATATATGTTCATATATGTTATATATAGAGAGGTTATGGAAAATATATTATGATTGCATTGAACATTGAATGTTAAAATTGACAAATGCTTTCCAATTGATTTTCACTGTAGAAAAAATGGATTTTCGTTATGACAAGAATTCTTTTAATTTCCTTGCCCTGTTTCTCATTGTAGCGAAATTTTATTCTCACTGTAGTGAAAAACTCTTGGGTGCTGGGGACTTGACTAGCCCAGATTTTCACTGCAGTGAAAATGCATTCTTGCTGTAGCGAGGAACTCTTGGGTGGTTGCGTAAAATGCTTGTCCAGGATTTCGCTGCAATGAAATTTTAGTCTCGATGTAACGAGAAACTCTCGGGTGGTTAGTTTAAAAATTTTACTTGAATTTCGCTGCAGCGAGATTCACTCTACCATGCTTACCTTGCTTGGACTTTACCATAGTTTTCACTCTTTAACTTCATTGTTGATCATGGATCTTTCAATACTAAGGCACTAAATAATTAAGAGTTGAATTGAGGGGTTTTAATAAGAAATTAAGCTAAATTGCATTGTTTTCAACATAAGTGCATCATGTTTTCTAAAACTTTCCGTATTGATGCTTGTTCCCTTCTTATGTTCACTCACTGGGTTTATTCTCACTCTTTTCAACTTCATGTTTTTCAGATTCAAAGGTAGTTGAGACTTAGACTGAGGTGTCCATTTACACTCACCTTTTGGTAGGTACCATGGCATTCAGTAGCTGTACTTTCACACAAGGTCACTCCACTGGAAGTTAATGAGTCCTTTTGCCTATGTATATGTACATGTGATGTAAATCACTAAGATACATGTCATAAACAATATATGTTTATTTTGATTAACATTACCATTATGAGTTGGCAATGGGTGACATTATTTTGGATAATATAAATGTAAGTAGTTGGCTGCCATGTTATATTGTTGAAATAATTATACTTGAGAATTACGAAATATGGCATTTAAAGTGATGGATAGAATGATGAATAGGATCATATAAAAAGGCTTGCTTGGGCTTAGTGGGCTATGCCCATTGGGCCCATGCACCGGTCATGACCCAAAAATTAGGCTGTGACAGTTTGCCACAGGATGGCGTAGACATGGGATTACAATTTATATCGCTTCTGCAATTATAAGCACGTAAGCTTGCATATTGATTTTATAATACTTGATGTATATAATAATCAAGTTTATATCTGTTTACATATGATTTTGTGGTGGTGATTTCCATGGGGCACATATGGTTATTGGTTTAATTGATCATTATTAGGTTTGCATGGGTTAAGAGGGTAACTTTCATTGCCAATCATGATTCTAGATTTGGGTCGAAACAAGTTTTTAGTAGTTTTAAAAATTGGTTGTTTGGATAAAATTGAGTTGTGTTAATTTTAGTAGTTAGCAAAAGACTTTGGTGCAATTCCTCGTGGGAACGATACTCTACTTTTCATTATATTCCTTGTTAACGATACATGCACTTGCGTGGTAAATCTGACAACAATGTGCAAAATTGTTCCTAGCCAAGACCAAGGTATCTATGGTTATTAAGTATTCCTTGCCAAGCTATATCATTATCAATGTACTATTTCCAAGGCATTTTGCACTTGTTGCAATCCTGTAGAAGAATATTATGACCAATTAAGCATAAACATGATTTCACTTTCCAAAAAGAATATATAGTCCTATACCAAAATATGCAATCATTGAAGTTCAAGGTACATGCTATTTCCTTATTGATCCATGATTCATGAGTGATAACATTGTCATAAAATATTGAAAATATGTCACTCAAATCATGAATATATTTAAAAATAAAAATCCAAGAATCAATGAATACTAATTGTTAGGATTTAAGAAATAAGCATTCAATCAAGCCTCATTAGCCATTCATTTCTAGCTCAAGCTATAAGCCATTTGTCATTTCAAATTTTAAGTCATTCATAGCAACTTATAAGCTAAAGTTGGATGCACACAAGATCTTTACATCATATAATCACTTAAGCTCATAAAAGACATAGTGACCATTCAAATGCATAATCAAAAACTATTTTAACTATGTCAATAGAATATATAGATCATAATCAAACTTGAAAATCAATTTTATATTCAAACTCATAGCTTAAGTCAAGTTTTGATTTTGATTAATAAGGTCAAGGAAGATTAATTATCATGTAAGCATGTGGCTTGACCACAATGATAGATGAACCAAAATAATTTTCATGAAGTTCAATGAGTTCATCCTAATCACTTTTATATGCATAATCAAGAAATCAGTTTTGAAACATTTAAATAAGCACAAACATAATACATTTTCAAGAATTGGTTCTAGACTAATCATTTGATCATTCAAATCCTCAAGAAATGACTTTTCAATTTAAGCACATGAGTTTCACATTGCTCAATTTTGTTCAATTATGCTTTCAATGATTTATTATGTGATGAACATAATGAAATATATTTATGCATACCAATGATCATTTTCAAATTTTTGATTCACATGAACTAAAAGTGATCTTATGACTATCCAAATTTGCAAGTGACCATGCACATTCAACACTGAAGCAAAATTATTCTATCTATCAATCAACATATATAGTTCAAGGAAGAGTGAACAAATAATTATGTACTTTGACATTCAAGCAAGACTAGGCAAACAAATTAAAAAATGAAAAACAAGTTTAGTCAATGCAAACCAAGCAATCAAAACTCTTCCATCAAACAAAGAAATAACTTTTGGTATAGAAATTACTAATATTCTTTTGTATGTCAAGGAGCATTTTTTTTAATAGCTTGTTTCTCCTTATTCTAGCACACCTATGAGAGATATTCTCATTTGATATTTGGTATCCAAATTTCTTTGGATCTTTGTGGATTAATCTCAACAAACATATGCATAAAGCAAATATTTAAGCATTGAAGATAAACCAAATAATGGGTGCACTAAAATAATGAATTCATGAAATTTCCTACTTCTAATGTCTTTCTTTTCCTTTCACAACACTTTTCAATTTTCAATTTTTTTCTTTTATCAGATCATAATTTCTTTGAAGCATTTTAACATCAACTTTCAATCATCTGTTTTCTTCCATTAATAATTCATTTTCGATCCTAAGTTGTGAAATTTTCTCTTTTTAACTGAAGCTTAGATCTTGAAATGAAAAAGCTAGCTTTGCAAACACACCTTCTAATCCACTATTTGTAAAAATAAGTCATTCATAGGATGAAGATCCTACTTCATGGCTTAGTACTGAAGTTCAGAATTGTCTATTCTCTTCATCTTCACTTAATGAATTTTCATCTAAAAAATCATATTTTAATTCTCTTTCATGAGCTTCACCATATAGCTCTTCTAACTTTTCTCAACTTCCTTAACATTTCTACAATTTCAAACTTGATCACATTACTTGTAACACCACCAATTTTTTATGTAAACTAAGAATGATTTATGAAATATGTGGAGTCTTGAGGACTTTGATGACATGATATGTATGCCTAGTGTTTAAGAGTGTACATGTTGACACTTTGGCAAATTTTGAGGAAAAACATGATAAATCTTATAGTTTGAGATTTTAATTTAAGTTTGATGTCATGATTGTGAATTTATATGTATGGGATTAAGTTAAATGCAAAATTGTGATATTAACAAGGAATGATTTTGGGGTGTTGAACTTAGATTTTTGGAGTTTTTTGGAAGCTTAGAACTGCCTACAAGGGTGAAAGTATCGATACATACTCCTATGTATCGATACATTCTTGGCAGGATGAACAACAAAGGCCCTAGAGAACATAGTCTATTGATACATTTAAGAATATATCGATAGATTTGGCCAAAGATGAACATGTATCGATACATTTGAAGCAGAGAGCACCTAGGGACATGCTGCCTGAAATGTATCGATACATTACCCAAATGTATCGATACATTTATTTGAAATTAGGGTAAATGTATCAATACATTGTCAAATGTATCGATACATCAGAGAGAAAAGGAAAAAAAAAAAAGAGTTCTGGGGCCATTTCTGTCTCATTCTTTCTTAGCTTTTTCTCTCACTCTTTCTCTAACCTCTCAAAACCCTAAGCCCCAAATGAATTTCTAGAGTGATTTAGAGCTAATCCAAGCTTGGAGAAAAGTTATTGAGGTAAGATTTAATGTTTCTACTGATTATTTTTCAATTTAATTGATTAGATTTTATGAAATCTAATTTTTCTAGTTTGGCGAATCTACTCGAATTTGGCTTGGATTGAGGAATTTGGAGCTAAGGATTGTACAATCTAACTTCTAAAGTATGGGTTTAGCTCCTTAAAGAAAGATTTGAGCTTAAATAGTTAGATTGCTAAGAATTGGTAAGTTGTGTAAAAGCTAGCATTTATTTGGAAGCCAAGAATAATTAACCTTTTGATGTTCTAATGGTTTGAAGGGAGAAATGGAGTTAAATCAACGCATTGGCAAGCTAGACTACGATTGGAAGCTAAGGATTGAAGCTTAGCAAGGAGTGCCTCTTATTGTCACTATGAGTGGGTTTAGTTTAAAATGCATGTAATGCATGACACATGGAAGATGCACTGCAGTGGTACTAGATTTTGTATGTAGGCCTAGAGGAATGAACCTAGGCTAGAAAACAATATATGTATATATGTATATACATGAATTGTGTGTGATTGTGTTGTGATCTGAGCCACAAGGATGGCCTATGGTGTGTGTGCCCAAACTAAGATGACTAGAGGCTATGATGAACCCTTTGGAGTAGATTACCCTAGGTGAATGATATGTTGAGATGATTCAATTGAAAAATGCCTTGGAGACTTAGAGGCTCTTAAAACCTAATCGAGTTTAAAGACGATTGAAGCTTGATAAATGTGAATTGAGGTTTGATAAGAAAAAATGTGAATGAAAAAGGCATGAAGGCTTTATTTGTGGATTTGTGTTTCCGTCAAAGGGATGAATTTCGGTCGTTGATTTGGTTTATAGTTGAGTTGAGTGGATTTTTATCTCCTTGTGATATCTGTGTGCCTGCAAGGATGTTATAAGCGGGGACGCTAACACTATTCTTGCTTTTGATCCCTGCCTGTAATGCTTTGATACCACCCGTTTGAGAGTGCTCCGAGTGATGCCAACCATCGAAAGATTACTCTGATCGATGATTCTGATTCTCCATCAGTTGTTTTGACACCGTGTGTGATTTGTTCTCCCCCCTGTTGCTTCGACATCTGCGAGCTCTATTTTTCTACCAATGACTTTGCCTTGAGCATGATTTGATTCTCCGTCGATTGGCCATTATCGTGATTCGACTATGTCCAGGGGAGGACCACTCGTTGACTTGATTAGTATATGACGTGAGATAGTCGAGAGAGGCTTTGATATATATATATATGATATGACTTTCATGTGATGCTTTGGCAACTAGAGTGTGTCGTGGAGAATGGTTTAAATGATTTGATTGGCTTCGAGGGTAAGCTCCATAATATGTGATGATAATGATGACTTTGGGGAGGATGATATACCCTAGTATTTGGAGACCCTAGGGATGACCATATTCCTTTATATTTGGAGATGTATTGAAAGAATATATGGATACACCGAGAGTGCAATATTTTTTTAATATGTTTGATGTATATATGTAAATATTTGATTTTGATTATTTACACCATACACTGAGTATTATAGTACTCACCCATTTGTGTACCATGTGCAGATACATAGACCACGAAAGAACGTGGCAAAGCTCATCTATAGACAAACTAATTTTGACATTTGGTAGGTTTTCATCTTGAGATTTCACTCCGTTGAGTTCTGTTGGCTCCGTTAGTTTTTGATGATAATAAAACATTCCCATTTATTTGTGTCTAATTCTTTTACTTAAGTGTGCAGAAAATTAATACATGAAATTAATTTCTTAAATCTTTAAAGAGTATTTTTGGAAGAAAAAGAGAGATAAAATCAACAAGATGTAATTGAATAACAAGGAGGAAGCTTGTTGGTTAAACAAGAAAGAACATTGGTTGACCAAATTTCAAATTGGAGAAATGACGGGTTGAAGAGTTTGAGAAATAGAATCAACTTAGTCAACCAAGTCAGTTGACTTAGTGTCCTCTGCCAGAATTTACAAACCAGAAACAGAATAACTTAGTCAACCAAGTTAGTTGACTAAGAGCTTTCCATCTAGAACTTGAACCAAAGCACTACAAGACAAATTAACAGCTAGAACTCATCTTCAATTGTTTCCAACGGGTATAAATTACCCAACTACCATCAAAGTTGCATCTCCAAGTATAAAAGGGTTTTCCAACAATGAAAAAGAAGTTTTTTGAAGTTTTGAATGAGATTTGAGCTATAGAAAGTTGAACAACCAAAAAAGCTTCACTGCACTTGTCTGCACATCAACGCCTACTCTTTGCATTTGTGATTAGCACTCAATCCTGTACCAATTAGATCATCAAGTGATCATAGGTACTTTCTTTTACCACTTCTTCTTGTATACTTAGAGTGAGGAAGTCACTCTAAGCGGTTGTTCAAGCTTGGGAAAGCTTGAATGATATAGGTTGTGGTTGAGCCTTGGAAAACCACCTTGGGTTTTAGTTTGGTCCAAGAAAAACTAGTGTAAAGGTTGTGGCTGAGTCTACGAAAAGCCATTGTAAAAGCTTGGTGGAAGCTTGTGAATTTCACCGGATTCTTAGTGAATTGTTGGGAAAATCCTTGGTTGGATAATCAAGGTAGTGGATGTAGGTCTTGGACCGAACGACTATAAATTGCTGTCCATTGTTTACTCTATTTTTACTTTCCTTGTTTAGGAAATTAGTTCCTTATCTTATCAAGAGCCAAATTGTGCTATTTACCCCTCCTCCAACACATATTAACGGGACCAACAATTGGTATCAGAGCCAGTTCCCTATTTTTAAGGCTTAACATCCTTTGGGAGATCCAAATGGCTCAACAAAAAACCATAGTTGCTGAGGGACAATCAACAAACAGACTACCTCTGTTTGATGGCTCTAATTATCCCTATTGGAGCACTAGAATGTCAATCTATATTAGGGCTATAGATTATGAAATGTGGGACGTCATAACTGATGGATCCTTTATGCCCTCAACCATAAATGTAGTTACAAATGAGTTGATGCCTAAGCCAAGGTCAGAATGGACTGAGGTTAAAACTAAGAAGGTTCAAGTAAACTTTAAGGCCATCAACACATTACATTGTGCTTTGACCCCCACTGAATTTAACAAAGTCTTAAGCTATACAACAGCTAAACAAGTGTGGGAAAAACTTAGAATAATCCATGAAGGGACTTCTTAAGTAAAAGAGTCCAAAATTGCTCTCTTAACACATAGCTATGAAATGTTCAAAATGAAGCCTGGTGAAGACATCACCAACATGTTTGATAGGTTTACAAATATTACAAATAAGTTAAGTCAGCTAGGCAAGCTTATCCCTGAACATGAATTAGTTAAGAGACTGCTTAAATGCCTACCAAAATCCTGAAAACCAAAAGTCACTGCCATTAGAGAAGATAAAGACTTAAACATCATCACTCTCGATGAGATATGTGGTTCTCTTTTCACTCATGAGCTAGAGCTCAAGGAAGAAGAAGAAGAAGACCAAAGGGAAGCAAAGGAAAAGAAAAAGAGCATCGAACTTAAAGCCAGCATTCTTAAAGAAGAGTTGGAAGAGATTTCCTGTGATGATGATGAAGATTTAGCTCTAGTTGCAAGAAAATTCAGAAAACTAATGAGCAGAAGAAATCGAAGGCTAACTAGAAGAGGTTTCAGGAAAGACCAGGGTGCTTCATGGAAAATTAGGAACAAAAATGACTCCAATAAAAAGGAAGAGATGATCTGCTACGAATGCAAGGAACTTGGTCACTTCAAGTCTGAGTGTCCATTGCTGAAAGATGAAACCTCTAAGAAAAATAAAAGATCCAAGAAAGCAATGGTGACTGCTGCATGGTCGGATAGTGACACATCAAGCTCTGAAACTGATGATGAAAAATCTGATGAAATAGCAAACATCTGTCTAATGGCACAAGAGGATGAAGTAGAGGTACCCTCATCCCCCTGCATTAATTTTTATGATGATTTACAGGATGAATATGAATGCCTTTATGATGAATTTGAAAAACTTTTTTCAAAATACAAGTCATTAAAGAAAAAGGCTGCATTACTTGAAAATGATTTAGAACAAATCAAACAAGAGTTCACCTTTGTTTTTGAGCAAAGAAATATTTTGCAAGTTGAGTTAGAACACTCAAAAACAGACTTTGAGTCTTTAAAACTAGAGCTGAAAAATAAGTCTGAAGTCGTGCAAATAACTCTTAATGAAAACACAACTCTTAAATGCTTGAAAAATGAATCTTCAAAAAGAGATGCATACCACAATAAATATTCAACTAAAGCATTATCTACATGTTATAATTGTAATAAACATGGTCATTTGTCATATGACTGTTTTAAGAAAAAAAAAGTGCAGAAAGTTAAGAAAATTTGGGTTCCTAAGGGATCCTTTGCTACAACTAACACTCAAGTACCCATCAAAGTGTGGGTACGTATAAAGAAAAACTAAAATTCTACTTTGTAGGTTGAGCTGAACTTAAAAGAGACATGTTCAAGAGCTCAACTTGGGGAAAAACAGCCTTGGTACTTGGATAGTGGCTGTTTACGGCAGATGACAGGACATGAAGAGCTGTTTGCTCAGTTGAAAAGGAAAAAGGGAGGAACTGTATCCTTTGGAGATGATTCAAAAGGCAAAATCCATGGTATAGGTACGGTTGGTAAGAGTCCTCAAACTCAAATTAGTCATGTGTTGCTAGTTAAAGGCTTAAAGCATAATCTTCTAAGTATTAGTCAATTATGTGATAAAGGATTTAAAGTATGCTTAGATTCAACTAAATGTGAAGTGATTGATATGAGTACAAATAAAATCTCATTTGTAGGAAAAAGGTTGAAGAATATGTATGTAATTTTTCTTGAAGACCTTGATGTGAATAGTGAAGTTTGTGTTGTTGTATATGCTGAAAATGATAGCTGGTTATGGCATAGGAGATTAGAACATGTGAGCATGCATACAATGTCTAAATTAATAAAGAAAAATCTTGTTGCTGGACTGCTGGAATTGAAATTTGAAAAAGAAAAGATATGTGATGCTTGCTAACTAGGAAAACAAGTTAGAACATCCTTTAAGACTAAGAAAATAGTGTCAACATCAAGACCTCTTGAACTGTTGCACATTGATCTATTTGGTCCAATAAGCATAACTAGCTTAGGAGGTAAATCTTATGGCTTTGTAATAGTTGATGACTATTCTAGATATACTTGGGCATACTTCCTTGCTCAAAAGAATGATGCTCTACAAGCATTCTTAAGTTATTGTAAGAAAGTAGAAAATGAAAAAGGACTAGCCATAGTCAGCATAAGAAGTGACCATGGAGGAGAATTTGAGAATGATGAGTTTTAAAAACTTTGCAATGAAAAGGGGTTGGATTATAATTTTTCTGCACCTAGAACAACCCAGCAAAATGGAGTTGTAGAGAGAAAAAACAGAACATTAAAAGAAATGGCTAAGACCATGTTATGTGAGAACAACTTACCTAAATATCTTCGGGCTAAGGGAGTAAATACAGTAGCCTATATTCTTAATAGAGTCTCAATAAGACCCTTGATTTCAAAGACTTCATATGAACTTTACAAAGGTAGGAAACCAAATATTTCTCACCTTAGGAGTTTTGGCTGTAAATGCTTTGTATTGAACAATGGAAAACAACCCCTAGGGAAGTTTGATGCCAAGAGTGATAAAACAATATTTTTAGGATATGCATTAAACTCAAAGGCCTATAGAGTTTTTAACAAAAGGACTTTAACCATTGAAGAGTCAGTCTATGTAGTTTTTGATGAGTCAAACACTTTACAAAAAGAAGTTCATGATGATGATGATGATATAGAAATTCTAGAAAAACAAATGGAGAAAATGAGCTTAGAGAGCAATAAAAATAATGAGGAAAGCTCATCTAAAAGAGAAAATAAAACTCCAATTCTAGAAAATTTGCAAAGAGTAGAAAATCAGCATGATGATCTACCAAGGAGTTGGAGATTTGTAAGAGATCACCCACAAGACCAAATAATAGGTGACATTTCACAAGGAATTAGAACTAGGAAAGCAACTAGAGAAACTTGTGAGTTTTTAGCCTTTATATCTCAAATTGAACCTAAAAACTTTGAAAAAGCTGAAAAGGAGGAAAGTTGGATAATGACCATGCAAGAAGAACTTGATCAATTTACTAGGAACCAAGTATGGTCATTAGTGCCTAGACCTTCAAACCATCTTATTGTTGGTACCAAATGGGTATTTAGAAATAAAGTAGATGAGTAAGGAAATGTAGTTAGAAACAAAGCTAGACTAGTAGCAAAAGGATACAATCAAAAAGAAGGAATAGATTATGATGAAACCTTTGCTCCCATAGCTAGGATTGAAGCCATAAGGTTGTTGCTAGCTTTTGCCTGCTTCATGAATTTAAAGTTGTACCAAATGGATGTAAAAAGTGCATTCTTAAATGGACTAATTCGAGAAGAAGTTTTTGTAGAACAACCACCTGGTTTTGAAGATTTTGAAAAGTCTGATCATGTTTTTAAACTTCACAAAACATTGTATGGATTGAAACAAGCTCCTAGAGCTTGGTATGAAAGGCTTCTAAAATTTTTAGTTGAAAATGGATATGATAGAGGCAGCATTGATACTACATTGTTCATTAAGAGATATCTAAATGATTTAATTGTTGTACCAATATATGTGGATGACATTATATTCGGTGCAACTAATGAAGCTTTGTGCAAGAACTTTACAAAGGAAATGTCAGGTGAATTTGAGATGAGCATGATGGGAGAGTTGAAGTACATCCTTGGTATTCAAATTAAGCAAAATAAGGAAGGGATCTTTATCAATCAAGAAAGATATACTCATGATATGGTCAAGAAATTTGATGTGCTGAAACTGAAATCAACTTCCACACCAATGAGTCCATCCACCAAACTCGATTTAGATAAAAAAGGTAAAGATGTAGATCAAAAGCTCTATAGAGGTATGATCAGCTCTTTTTTTTACTTAACAGCAAGTAGACCAAACATTCAGTTTTGTGTGTGCTTATGTGCTAGATTTCAGTCACAGCCTAAGGAATCACACCTAATAGCTATTTAGAGAATTTTCAGATACCTCATAGACACTCAAGAACTAAGAATATGGTACTCTAGAAACTCAACTCTTAACTTAGTTAGATATTCAGATGCTAACTTTGCTAGCAACAGAACTGATAGGAAAAGCACTAGTGGAACATGCCAATTTTTAAGAAGGATGCTTGTGTCTTAGTCTAGCTAGAAGCAAAACTCAGTAGCACTATCTACAGCAGAGGCTGAATATGTTTCATTAGGTAGTTGCTGTGCACAAATCCTTTGGATCAAGCAATAATTAAAAGACTATGGAATAATTATGCATAATGTACCAATATACTGTGATAACACAAGTGCAATCAATATATAAAAAAATCCTGTGCAACATTCTAGGACTAAGCACATTAAAATTAGACACCATTTCATTAGAGACCATGTAGTGAAAAATGACATTAAAATAGACTTTGTGAATACTCTACACCAATTAGTAGACATTTTTACCAAACCACTGAGTGAAGATAGATTTTGTGAGATTAAAAGAAATTTGGGGATGGTTAATGTGAAGGAATTATAAGAAAATCTTTGACTCTCACATTGAAAACAAAATGCATTCATTCGACTAAGGAATTCTTAGTTAACTAAGAGTGGCTTGACATCCTTAAATAATAAGACTTAGTGAGTTTAATGAAAAAGGCATAAATTGTGGTAAAAATTTGATTTACCGGGTGTAAAAGGAAAAGAATAGAGTTGCCAAAGGTAAGTAATCAAAATTTTAGAGGGAGATTTGAAAATATAAAGAAATACAAGTAGGGCGGTTCTTAAAGGAAGATGAGAAGTTGTCTGAGTAATAACTGCTGCCAACCTTTTTTTCCCTCTCCTCTGCAACCTGTTGTTTTGAAAACAAAAACCTAAATCTTCCTAGTTGCCTCGAAAACCGACTCAAACCTTCAGAAATTTTCAAAACCAAAATGGCCAGAACTTCTTAAAGTAAAGAAGTATCAGAGAAGAAGAAAGGAAAAAGGCCAATAGAAGAAGAAACTAGAACTAAAAGTCAGAAGAAGAAACAGAAAATTGTGCTTGCCTCAGTGAAGGAAATAGCCGAGAAGCTGAGGGAAAACAAGCAGAAAATGCATAAGAAGAAAGATACAGAACCTTCACTCCAGAAAAGTATCAGTTTCTCTTCTTTCTCGAAATTTAGAAATAAGCTGCATGAGTATCGATTCAAGAATATAGAAAATGCACTAATCTCTTGCGAAAAGTTCATTGATTGGAAGAGTTTTAAGGAAAATGTAGAAATCCTGACCAGTCTATTTGAGTACTTTGTTGAACTTAAACTTAAAGGTTACAGCACCTTTAAGAATAGGTCATATAGTCCAAGTCTAGTTAAAGAATTTTACTTCGGCATTGCTTTGAAAGAAAAAGAATTAGCAAAATCTGATGACTATGTAGAAGATGGGCTGAATGTCTATTTGAATGGAAATGAGTTTATTGTAACTGCTGAAGACTTAGGGAATCTATTGGAAATAGAAGGTGAAATAGGTGAATTTGAACTTCCAAAAAAATATGATCCGTCCTCATTGTGGGAAATCATAATTGGAAGAAAAGAAAAATACTCCTCTAAAAGTAATTCTGGATTGATAATCAATCCATAGATTATGATACTGCATTACTTTATCGCTGTAAATATTCAAGGGAGGAGTGGAAGTTTTAGGTACATCAGCCTGCAGGATCTTTGGCTGATGGAGCATGCTTTTAATGGAGTGTCTCTAAATCTTAGGAGATTCATGATTGAGAAAATAAGAAGTGCCTGCAGACTTGATAAGGTTAATCTACCATATGGGAATGTGATTACATCCCTAGTACAGAAGAAAGGAATATGGGCTAAAAGGTATGATATGGACCTGGTGAAAACCAGAGACCAAGCCATTTATTATGGCAGCCTAATTAAGATGGGGTATGTGCTAGATAGAGAGAAGTCAAAACCTCTAAAACTGGCCCAAGAAAAGATCACAGTCTACCTGCTCAACCTGAAGAAGCTCATTTCAGATTTTTGAATGAGATTATTTTTAATTTGCTTATGAGGATTGATGGTAAGCTGACTGACCAAGGAATGAAGCTATAGAAAATGGAAGATAAGATCACTAAGTTAGAAAACAAGCTGAAGGAAAAGGAAAACATGGGGTCTGAACCTGTGGCTGCAGACAGTTCTGCCACATCCAGCACTACACCTACACAGCAAGGTGCTAAAGATTTAGTAGAGCCAACAGAGAAGTCTGCAAGTTCTTACACTCAAGAAGGCTCTACCTACAAGTTTGCCAGTCCTGTTCTGCAAACTGAGGACTCCCCACAAGGAGTTGAATAGCCAGTCAAATCACCCTCCCTTGAACCTTAAAGCAAAAATGACTCAAAACAAGGGACTAAAGTAGCTGGTGTAAAAACTAAGAAACAACAGGCCTCTTCTCTGAATTCAGAGGAAGTTTCCATTATGGACATTTTTCATCAAATGGTTAGAGAGGAACAAGCTGAAAAAGACACTGTCAAGACAACAACTCATAAGGATGGTGCAAATGTAAGAAAAGGAAAGAAACTTGCTTCAACTCCTAAACTAAAGGCAAAAACAAGGAAACCATAAGCCACTACAATACTACCAGATGAGGCAAAACAACCAACCAAAGGAAGGAAGACTATGGCAACCAAGATAACTTTTCTCAAAAGAAGAAAGTCTTCCAAATTAGCAGAAAAGTCTAAACCAGATTCAGCTTCTTCTGCTCATAGTCCAATTCATATTTCAAACAAATCTACTCTAGAATCCTCTCCTAGAAAGTCATCTCCTCTCTGAGAACCCTCTTTGTTTCCTCTTAACCCTGTCTATAAAACTGAATCCTCACTCTCTACCTCATCCGATGAGTAGAATTCCCCTCCTTTGATGCTGACAAAAAGGGGGAGAAGTATGGTACCAAGGACTAGTGGAGCAGAAACCAGGAACCAGAAAATGTTTAAAAAATAAAAAAAATGTTAGGGTAGAGGAACCAAGAACCTAGGAAAGGAAAGAAAGCAAAACCAGGAGGAGCATGAAATTAGATAAATAAGACATAGGAAGCATAACTAGTCCAAGGGCATTTTGAAATACTTTTTATTTAATTGTTATTTGTGCCTTGGTGGCACTTAAACACTTAGCTTTAACTTTGTTGTTTATGTGGATGTATGTGAAATATGAATACTGACATGTTTATGTTGCTTAACTGCTGAATATTAAAATTTGCTAATATCTTATTATTTGAGCATTTTGACTACCATGATCAAAATTTGTTGCTGCTATACTGATATGGATTCACATGCCGATAGATGATTTTTGTTATACAATTGTGGATAATTTTTGGTTATAAATAGATATAGATGGTGTGTACTGTCTACAAGTTGAAACATGAATAATGTGGACAAAATCTGAATGTTAATATTAGCTGGAATATTAATGAAAATCTGTCAAAACTTCAGTTGAAAATTTTTGACTGCAAATCACTCTACATTGATGAACATGTATATACACATATATAGAATCTAAATGTATATTGTCATTCCCTCCACGTAACAATGAACAAAACTTGTCGGAATAAAGTAAGCAAATTACGCACACACTAAGGGGGAGCTTATACTTAGGGGGAGCAATCCTCAATTCCTGCAGAAAACTAAAAAGAATTTAAAATGACACTATGCTATTAATCAAGGAGTGCTTTGTCATCATCAAAAAGAGAGAGATTGTTGGCTCCATTAGTTTTTGATGATAATAAAACATTCTCATTTATTTGTGTCTAATTATTTTACTTAAATGTGCAAAAAATTAATACATGAAATTAATTTCTTAAATCTTTAAAGAGTATTTTTGGAAGAAAAAGAGGGATAAAATCAACAAGATGTAATTGAATAACAAGGAGAAAACTTGTTGGTTAAACAAGGAAGAACATTGGTTGACCAAATTTCAAATTGGAGAATTGCTAGGCTGAAGAGTTTGAGAAATAGAATCAACTTAGTCAACCAAGTCAGTCGACTAAGTGCTTTCTACCAGAATCTGTAAACTAGAAACAGAATCAACTTAGTCAACCAAGTTAGTCGACTAAGAGCTTTCTATTTGCAACTTGAACCAGAGCACTACAAGATAGATTAACGGTTAGAACTCATCTTCAATTGTTTCCAACGAGCATAAACTGCCCAACTGCCATCAGAGTTACATCTCTAAGTATAAAAGGGTGTTCCAACAATGAGAAAGAAGTTTTTTGAAGCTTTGAATGAGATGTGAGCTATAAAAAATTGAAAAACCAAAAAAACTTCACTGCACTTGTCTGCACATCAACGCTTACTCTTTGCATTTGTGATTAGCACTTAATCCTGTACCAATCAAATCATCAAGTGATCATAGGTACTTTCTTTTACCACTTCTTTTTGTATACTTAGAGTAAGAAAGTCACTCTAAGGGGTTGTTCAAGCTTGGGAAAGCTTGAATGATATAGGTTGTGGTTGAGCCTTAGAAAACCACCTTGGGTTTTAGTTTAGCTCGAGAAAAACTAATGTAAAGGTTATGGCTGAGCTTGCGAAAAGCCATTGTAAAGCTTGGTGGAAGCTTATGAATTTCACCAGATTCTTAGTGAATTGTTGGGAAAATCCTTGGTTGGATAATCAAGGTAGTGGATGTAGGTCTTGGATCGAACCACTATAAATTGCTATCCATTGTCTACTCTGTTTTTACTTTCCTTGTTTTGAAAATTAGTTTCTTATCTTGTCAAGAGCCAAATTGTGCTATTCACCCCCCTCTAGCACATATTAACGGGACCAACAAGTTTGTGACGAGCTTCTACAGATGGTTGGCTTCGGTGCATGTAGGCACTGAGTGCCATGTTATATTGTGTATTAAGAGTTACTATGTATGAATTCGTTTGGATGGCCAATGTATGGCCCTATTACTATTTGTATGGAAGTTAAGCCAGGGATATTGTATTTGTTTTTGAATTTATTATGAATATTTGATGATCGAATCCCTTGGCCTATGTATGTTTGAATATGACCTCTAAGGCTTACTCAGGTCTAGTGGGCTTGCTTATTGGGCTCATGTCCCTATCATGGCCCCTAGGTTTAGGTCATGTCAAAAATGGTATCAGAGTGCCTAGGTTTTAGAGAGTCCTAGGTGAAATTATATTTGTCAGTGGAGTGTTAAGGATTAATGTAGAGTCTTATTTATGATTGGTGACAACAACATTAATTATGAACAAGAGGCTGCATGAGCTCCCAAGTTTTAGTAAGCCTACCCTTTGCATTGTGGAAATATGATTTTAAATATGGTTTTGCTTCATTTTGGTACAAGATGCCGCTTAAGGTGAGGGCTACTTCAAGGGCCACGAGAGAGCAAGATGCCCTAGATGAGCCTATGGAACCATTGTACAGGAAGAGGTGTCACCCTAGAGGATTTGGCAGCAGGGTTGCAAAGTTTGGCTCATGAATTTGCTAAGTTTTGCAATATAATCGAGGCACCATTTAAGGAATGGGTTGATTTTAGTTCACAAAATCCGGACTATGAGCCTCAGTGTGAACAACAGAGAGGGGTTATTGAGGTTACTTTGGTAGATTTTATGAAACTAAAGCCCTCATCATTTACTGGTTCATATGCTGAGGAAGATTCATTAAGATTTTTAGAGGACATGGAATGTATATGTTCGACTTTGGGATGCTTCACAAATCAATCGGTAGAATTAGTGGGATTCAGACTTAAAGTTGTGGTTAGAAAATGGTTTGTGATACTTATGAGAAGTAGACCATCAAGGTCAACCCCAATAACATGGGAGGAATTTGTCTAAGCTTTTCTAGATTAGTTTTTGCTTGAAAGCATGAGAGATGAAAAGGCATAGGAATTTGAGACTTTAAAACAGACCCCAAACATGACAGTGATTGAGTATGATATCCGTTTCACTCAACTGTCAAGATATGCTCCTGACTTGGTCCTAACTGAATAGAAAAGGATCAAGAGATTTATTTGGGGACTAATTGAACTACTTTTTAGAGTCTTAGCCACCTAGAGATTTGCCTCATATGCGGTAGTGGTGGATATGGCAAGGATAATTGAAACTAGGATATTGGAATTTAGAATGGAAGGAAGTAAGGGTTGAAGAGCTCGAACACAAGGCCATCAGAGTCGAAGAGATTCTAACGTGATTAAGAGTCCCACATTTATACTCCATCAGAGTCGTGAGGGGACTACTCTTATGCATTGGCCACTAAGAAATAATGATTCGTTTAGCCCACCATTTAGACGAGAGTAATCTAGCAGAGCATTTAATCTGGGCCCTAAGTAAAAGAGTGTTTTGTATAATTATTGTGGTAAGGAGAATGGTGGACTGTGCCACAAGGCAGCGGGATAATGTTTTAGATGTGGTTAGACAAGGCATTTGATGAGAGATATCCCAATGCAGAGACAGTCAATAGAGAGCGACCACAGTTATGTGAGGCAAGTAGAGACACCTTGCCTAGAATGACACAGACTTGGAGGAATGCTAGAGGTGACAAAAACAAAGGTGTGCCTCATCATCTCGTGGTAAATCAACATAACCAGGTAAAGAAAGTGGAGGTCAAGTACGTGTATTTGCTTTGACACTGCAAGATGTTCAAACTTCTAATATAGTGGTTATAGGTACACTTTCTATATGTAGTACCGAAGCATTAGTTATGTTTGATCTTGGATCGACACATTCCTTTATGTCCCTACACTTTGTGTCGAAATTAGACCGATTTTGTAGTAACATGGAGAGACCTTTGATTGTGACTACTCCTTTAGATGAGATCTTTGTGGCAGAGTACATGTATAAATTTTGTGTGGTTCGTATTAAGGACAAGATACGTTAGCAGACCTGGTATTGTTGCTAACCTTGGACTTTGATGTGATTTAGGGCATGGACTGGTTAATGTCTGGTTTTGCCAAGATAAATTGCTATCGTAAATTGGTGAAGTTTAAATTTACAAGGGAATCCTCATTGTAATATATGAGCATGGTAGCCCAATGTTTGTGGAAATTGTATCAGATGTGGCCGACAGACTAATGCTGAGGCAAGAAAACCAAGGGTATTTGGTGATGACAAGAGATGCTTTGATGGAAGTAAGGAGCATGGATTTTGTACCGATGGTGGGTGAGTATCCAAATGTGTCACGACCCAGAACCTCTCTCGGGCCTATGACAACCGTCACGATGCCCCAATTGAGACTAATTACCCGAAATGCCAATCAGAACCCCGCAAGGCTTACATATCAGTTTCTTGCCTTTTCTGTGAGCAATCATTTTTAAACACTCCATTTTAAACAATTTCCAGTAGTTTCCTGCTCAAGTAAATCAAAAGACAAAAATATTTTAAAAAGATTTATAGATAAATATGACTATTCAAAATATTGATTAAAATATAGTATTTTTTATATAAAACAATATTTATAGAAACACGTGTAAGAAATCTTTTGTAACGTGTAAGTAAAATAAATTCACACATACAAAAATTTACAAAGTTATAATGTACAATAATGGTTACAATGATAAGTGGCCCAAAATACACCCAGTGTTGGTGCTAAAAACCTACTATCTGTGTGGTAGAGATGTCAACTGGAATCCTCAACAAAATAGGGTATCTACAAGCTACCACAGGCCTGAAATGTTTGGAAAAGAGGTGGGTGAGATTTTGCAATCCCAATGAGTAAACAGACATTATCATAAATATCTAAAGGCGAGTAATAGGGAGGCAAGTTTAAACAACAAATCACAAACCATTTCATAATGTTTTCAATTTATTTCTTAAACCATAAAATATTTGTAATTTACCAAAACAATTGTTAAGGCTTATGTCTTTTATAAAAGAAAACAAGGCTCAAGCCAAAACTAATCCTCGGGGATACCTTGGGTGAGGCATCTAACCGAGTCTACCAAGGTTGTTATAACATTTACATGTGAAACACATTTTTATTTTTAAAACAAGCCGTTCCTTGGCGTTGGCCGAGTTACACATTCACGTGGGGGTTCGACGTGAAGTGAGCTCTAATACTACCCCGGGAGTTACCCTCATCACCTCTACACCGGAGTAACTATATAACCGGGTTTACCGTGCCCCTTTAATAGGCAGTCCACGAAAACCTGTCACTACAGTAACCAACCCACCAATTTTAATAAAATTTCGACAGTATAACGTGGCTTTATATTTATTTATCCAGCCTGCATAGTAAAAACAGCTTACATAAATTTCTCAATACACTTACAAAATATAGCCACATATACTCATATCTCATAAGCCATTCATAGGAAAATATATAATTTTCAAGACAGTTAACAGCCTCCAATTACTCAATTTCATAATCAACCCAATATATCTTTATTTGTCACATTTATTTGTAAAACATCAAAAATCTCGTTTTAATCTCGTTTTCATTTCATAAAATACATAAAGAGCATTTAAAAATAAACTCTAGATAATTTACAATAATAATAAGTTTACTCACCGTTTGTACAAACTAAAAGCTTTCTAGGTGCCCCGATAACTACTCGTCGGGTACGATTTCCTTGCCTTTACCGGAAGGCTTTCCTCCTAAACACATTGTAAAATTTACTCAATTCACCACATTGATGCTAAATCACTGTATAATTGACTTAAATCCTATACTAATGCATGGTATGAAATGCAATAGCCTAAAATGGCTTAAACGCGGTATTAACCTATTTTTGGCACTTTACCCGATAAATTGCTAACGCGCTCCATTTTAGCTCTAAATCGTCCCATTCTCTCTCCAACATTTCTAACCATTAAATATCAGCCAATAACCTTCTAAAAACAACAAAATCAGCTCACTCCCTTCCTTGGAAAATTCGGCCAAAAATGGGACATTAACTCGGTTAATTTTCTACTTTGTTTTTCTATCACGTTTAATCGTTTTTCATCATTTTCTCTTCATTTCCCTTAGAATAAAATCAATTCATCATCATTGTACAGCATTGAGCATCCAGCCAAGAGTGGGTATTGTGAAAATTTAATGATTTCTTGCCCAATTTAATTTCTAAACACATTTAACTAACTAAAACTATCAATTTAACTAAAAATCAAAACCTAAAAATTTCAATTTCTCTCCCCTAGAATTTCGTCCAGCCCTTGATATCACTTTTTGATCTCTCTCCTCAAGCATGCTAAATGGAAACAAAGGCATAAGAAAGGTAGAAATCAAGCTAAAGTCGAAAAATCTCACCGTTAGAAGTGTAAACGGGCGAAAAACGCGAATTCCCCTTTGAATTTTCTTGTTTCTCTTTGGTTTTTCTTTTTTTCTTCCTTTCCTCTCTATTTTCTCTCTTGTTCTCCCTTATGGCCAGCCAGTACTTAAAATGGGGTTTAAATGGGCTGACTTTTCATTAAAATAATATTATATCATTAAAAAAATACCACGTGTCACTTTCCCATTAGCCCATTTTTAAAATTTCATCCATTTGTTTCCAAATTTTCACCATACACTTGTCCCACATATCCATAGCTTAGATAAAATTCTCAGACTTATCCAAAGTCTCAGTGGAGTAATTTTTGAAATTTACACTTTTACCCCCGTAAAAGTGAAAAATTACATTTTTGCCTAAAAAACTGAAAAATTACCCATAGACATATTTTTCATCCCTTATACTCATACCATTCTCCAATTTGTCAAATTTGATCTAAATTCTCTCAAAATCTCAAATTTTATCCGCGGGTGGTAAAAGTACGATTTTGCCCCTACACTCTAGAAATCACCAGAATTAAACTTTTTCACTTCCTATCATTAAATTATACTCCAAATAGTTAATCTTGATCAAAAATTTCACTCCATGATCAAATTATTATCTTAGATGGCAAAATGACGATTTTACCCTTGAACATCAAAATTTCCAATTTTACCCCAAATGAACCCTCGAACTCCGAACAATCATTTTTAGTCATTCCTGGACTATGAAATATTAAATTTCATCCTACAATTCCTATTTGAACTAGTTCGAGGTTAAATAAACTCAAGTGTACCGTTAGGCACGATACCGAGTTTCATCTTTTCTTAGGTGCTTTCCTAGCATAATAACATGCTACTCAGTGCATGTATGTCATGACATGTATTTATAGGGTCAGGTTTTACAAAATGTATTTGCAACGGAATTGCCTAGATTGCCTTTTGAGAGGGAGATTGAATTTTGTATTGATTTGATTCCGCGTACGCAACCAATTTCCATACCTCTTTATCGAATGGCACTAGTTGAGTCAAGAGAGTTAAAACGGTAACTAGAGGACTTATTAGCTAAGGGTTTTATCCGTCGTGGTGTTTTGCCTTGGGGAGCTCTAGTGCTATTCATGAAGAAAAAGGATGGTAGCTTTCAGTTATGTATTGAATATCGACAATTGAATAAGGTCACAGTAAAGAATAGATATCCACTTTTAAGGATTGATGATTTGTTTTATTAGTTGCAAGGTGCCTTGTGTTTCTCTAAGATCGATTTACGCTCAAGGTATCACATGTTGAGAATAAAAGAATGTGATACACCCAAGACTTTGTTTTGCACATGATATAGACATTATAAATTTTTAGTGATGTCGTTTGGACTCATTAATGCACCTGCGACATTTATGGATTTGATGAATAAGGTTTTTTGGCGCATTTGGATGAATTTGTGGTCGTATTCATAGACAACAGACTGGTGTACTCTAAGAGCCTGGAGGAACATGCACAACATCTGAGAATCATGCTACAGACCTTGAGGGAGCATATATTATATGCCAAATTTTCAAAGTGTGAGTTTGGCCGAATAAGGTCAATTTCTTGGGACACGTCGTCTCTGAACAAAGGGTGCAAGTGGACCTTAGTAAAGTTGAAGCTGTGGAGAATTGGCTGAGGCCGACATCTGTAATTGAAGTTAGAAGTTTTCTGGGTTTAGCTGGAAATCATAGACGGTTTGTGCAAGATTTTTCTAAAATTGCATCCCCTTTGACAATATTGACTAAAAAAGGAATTAAATTCGACTGGTCTGATACTTGTAAAACAAGTTTTCAAAGGCTTAAAGTGCACCTTACTTCTACACCTATGTTAAGCCTGCCATATAGACTCGAAGGCTACATTGTGTATTACGATGCATCACGAGTTGGATTGGGTTGTGTATTGATGCAACATGGAAAGGTTATAGTGTATGCCTCACGATAATTAAAGAGGCATGAGCAGAATTACCCTACACACGACCTAAAGATGGCAATGATCGTATTTGCCTTAAAGATTTGAAAGATATTATTTGTATGAGGAAACCTGCGAAATATATATAGACCATAAGAGCTTGAAGTATATATTTTAGTAGAGAGATTTGAATTTAAGGTAGCATAAGTGGTTAGAATTATTGAAGGATTATGACTATACCTTACTTTACCATTCCGACAAGGTGAATGTGGTAGCGAATGCTCTAAGCCAAAAGTTGATAGGGAGTTTGGCATATGTGATTATGGAGAGACGATCTTTGGTACAGAGTTTATATGATTTGGGCTTCATGATGGGTTTACCATGAGCTAGAGGTGACTATGATGCCATTTGGATGATAATTGATCAGTTGACTAATTCAGCTCACTTTTTGCTGATCAAGACTAAGTATGAAACAGCTCAGTATGCCCAAATTTAAATTAATGAAATTGTAAAGCTACATGGTTTTTTGGTAATGATAGTGTCCAATAGCGGATTGTAGTTTATGAGCTAATATTGGAGGAAATTATAAGAAGCCATAGGCACAAGATTGGATTTTAGTATGACCTTCCACCCACAGACAGATGGCCAATCTGAACGTACCATTCAGACGCTCAAGGATATGTTGAGAGTGATTGTGCTCGACTTTGGAGTTTCATGGAACTATTATTTGCCTTTGGTCGAGTTTGCATATAATAATAGTTATCAAACAATGATTGGTATGGCTCCGTATGAGGCTTTGTATGGGCGAAGATGTAGATCGCCTATTGGTTGGTTTGAAGTTAGGGAACAAAAACTCTTAGGGCTGGAGATGGTCCAAGAAGTAGAGCTATGCATCCAGGTGATTAGGGATAGGATGCTTACAGCTCAAAGTCATCAAAAGTCCTACGCTGATAATAGGCGAAAGCCTTTAGAGTTTGAAGTTGGTGACCATGTGTTTTTGAAGATTTCACCGACCAAAGGAGTGAAGAAATTTGGAAAGAAGGGGAAATTGAGCCTTTAATACATAAGACCTTTTAAGGTATTAAGGCAAGTGGGCATAGTTGCTTATCAATTGGCATTACCACCTGATTTGTCTGATGTTCATCTAGTTTTCCATATATCCATGCTTAGGAAGTATGTTCTAGACCCATCGCATGTGATACGATATAATGAAGTCTAGTTGCAAGATGGATTTAATTATGAGAAGCAGCATGTAGCCATTTTGGATTGGCTACTAAAACGACTTTGCTCAAAGGACATTGCTATGGTAAAGGTATTGTGGCAAAGCCATTTGATTAAAGAAGTCACATGGGAACTCGAGGACGAAGTGTAGAAGAAATATCCCCACCTATTTGAGGATTAATAATTGTAACTTGTGGAGTATGATTTGAAATTTGGGACGAATTTCTTATAAAGAAGGGAGAATGTAACACCCTCAATTTTTTATGTAAACTAAGAATGATTTATGAAATATGTGGAGTGCTGAGGACTTTGATGATATGATATGTATGCCTAGTGTTTAAGAGTGTACATGTTGACACTTTGGGGATGGTTTAAATGATTTCATTGACTTCAAGGGTAAGCCCTACAATATGTGATGATAATGATTGCTTTGGGGAGGATGATATACCCCCATATTTGGAAACTTGAGGGATGACCATATTCCCCTATATTTAGAGATGTATTAAAAGATTATATGGATGCACCGAGAATGCAATATATTTATTATATGTTTGATGTATATATGTATATATGTATATGTTTGATTTTGATTATTTACACCACTCACTGAGTATTATAGTACTCACCCATTTGTGTACCATGTGCAGATAAATAGACCACGAAGGAGCATGGCAAAGCTTGTCTGTAGCTAGGCTGATTTTAGCATCTGGTAGGTTTTTGTCTTAAGGTTTCACTCCGCTGAGTTCATCACGAGCTTCCACATATGATTGGCTTCGGTGTATGTAGGCACTAAGTGCCATGTTATAGTATGTGTTAAGGGTTAATATGTATGAACTTGTTTGGATGGACAACGTCTAGCCCTATTACTATTTGTATGGAAATTAAACAGGGGATATTGTACTTTTTTCGAATTTATTATGAATATTTGATAATCGAATCCCTTGGCTTATGTATGTTTGAATATGAACTCTAAGGCTTGCTCGGGTCTAGTGGACTTGCCTGCTGGGCTTGTGCATCGATCATGGCCTTTGGGTTTATATCGTAACATTACCTTTCTCCAAGTGCACTAAAGATAGTATACATGGCTTTGGCATTAAGTTCAACCAAATCAAGATCATGTGGATTCTAATCGTCCATTTCTTTTTTAATCTTGTGTGGACCATTTTCAATTTGTATCCAAGCTTGATAGTCAGCGGCAATGAAAAAATGCCTCATTCTATATCTCCATATGAAGAAGTCTTCACAATTGAAATGTAGAGCCTCAAGAGGTGGTGATCCTTCTTTAATGGTTAACTCATGAAGGTTGATTTCCATATCTTGGGTCTTATCATCATCAAGTGCCATGAGACAAAAGTTTACAACGTTATCACCTTCTTCATCTTGTGAGTCATCACTATCATTCGAAGTAGTGTTTATTGCCTTCTTTTTTAAATTTCTTGAAGTGTTTTGCTTGTTGATGTTAGGGCATACATACTTGGTGTGTCCTATCCTTTTGCAATCAAAGCATATTAAGTGGTCTATTGAATACTCTTCCTTAGGCACATCCTTCTTTGTAAGTTTTCTAACTATAAAGTTTTTCTTTATGAACCTATTAAATTTCCTAGCTAACATAGCCATATCTTATTCATTTTTATTTTCTTTTCTAGCACTTCTTTCATCCTTCTCAACTAAAGATTTAAAGGCTAAACCTTTTTGTTTGACCTCTTTCTTCTTAGGTTTTTCTCTCTCACTCTCATGTTTAAGTGTCATCTCATAAATGACAAGATTTTTTTTTTGAAAAGAAAAATGTATAAATATATTCATCCAAAAAATTTACAAGGACTATTAAGTTTTCAATAGGAAATGAAGACAAAAACCAACAGTGACAACTTTCAAACAACTCAGAATGGAGCAAAAAATGATCAAACAAAAGCAACTTGACTAGAAAAAGCTATACAAATGATAATCAGGCCAAATAAAAAAGAAATAGAAGACAATATCCCACCCAAAACACAACTAGAACACCCAGAAACAAAAAGAAAAGCTTAAACATCAAACCCTTGCAGCAAGGTCAACCAAAGCATCATGAATAACAAAGACAAAGGTGACCCATAACAGCGAATTATAAAATCCCTTTCATTTTTTTGGACAAATTGAACAATTTACTTGGTGAGCTTAGGAAATGCTTTTGTTGACTTGAATTCCTTGATTTCTAACCTTAAGGAACTATAAATAAAAGTCATGGTTGTGGAAAGGAATTAGGCTTGAAAAAATCTAATTTTTACAAGTCTAAACTAGAAGAGTTGATCCTAGTGCATTAAGGGTCAATACCAAGAAGTAAAATGGGTTAAAATGCATTTTGGAAATGCTAGGATCAACCTTTACCCTTCAAGGGGTCGATCCTTAAGCCCTCAAGTCAGAAAATGCCTTTTGTTTTGGACTAGGATCGACCCCCACCCTCTAAAGGGTCAATCTTAGAATGCCTAGGCAGAAAAATAAACACTTAAACCCTCCCAACCTGAGCCTCATTCATTTATTTCATTTCTTTTTGTTCTTCCACCCATTTTCTCTCAAATTTCTCACTTTTCAAGACCCATAGAGTCCCATTATCAAACCTTGGATTGTAAACACTAAAGGTAAGGATTTTCTCTCTGACAACTTGGTTTTGCTAATGTTAATCTTATCTCTTTAAAGAACCAAAAACTCTTATAGGCTTTCAAGGTTTGGCTAGATTCCTCCATTAAAGAGCTCACCAATGAAGGTATATAAGTAAAGTAAGTTGTTTATTTTATGGGTATAAGGTTTGGAAGAAGAAATGATGGAAATTATTGGAAATAAGTGAAGATTGGTTAGGCTGAAAAGTGCGTATTTATTTATTATGAATTTCTAAAACTATTTATGGTGATATTAATGATTACTTGTTAAAATAGGTGCCTTAGCAACTTTGGATATTGTAGGTACTATAGTATCTTTGGAATTTAGCCATGGACCACAGCACGAACAAACATATGCCTTATTATTGTAGGTACCATAATATTTTTAGATTTGGTTAGGTGTCATATGACCTTTGGATTTTGTCATGGATAAATGGATTGATGCATAATCATTTGTGAATTATTTTTGCTCATTTATTGTGCTTGCTTTTATGCTTATTTTGCAATGCACTCATTGTTATGGTTGAGCTACAAGGTCATAATATATGTTTGAACATTTGGTTGAAAAACTGGTTGAATTTGCTTTCTTAGTAAGAATATGTTATCAAATGTGAAACTATTGAGGTTTTGGAGCCTTAGATTTGATAGAATGGAAAGGGGAATTGATTGCAAGGTTAATGTGGTGAAATTGGAAGGCTTTAAAACCAAAACTTTAAACCTAGAAGAGTTGGGATCAACCTTCAAAGACCTTAGGGTCGATTGCCAGGCCAACAAAACACTGAAGAAGTGTTTTGTGTCTTAAAGGATGAACCACTCATCAAGGAGTGGTTCATCCCAATAGTGAAATTTGTGCTGCCTATGGAATGTTAGCCTTGTTTTGAAGAGTTTGTTTATGTATCCTTATACTAAAACTCTTGGGTACTTTAGGCATGATTTTGGCATTTTAGAGGATGTTTAATCCCTTTGTTTAAATGCACTTGATTACGTTTGAATTTGATTTGGAAATTTACAAATTTTGTGTATATATGTTTATTCAAAACTCCTATGTTTTGCTTGTTCCTCCTTTAGTATTTGCTCACTAAGATTTTATATTTAAGCACACGTAAATTCTATTTTTTTTCAAGATAATAGATCTTGGTTGGCATTCCAAAGAAATGTCTCTGTGTTGTATATGGAACTTGGTCATCAAGGCATCCAGTAGATCTTAACCACTTGTGTCGAGTTACTTTGCTAGTCAAGTCAATTTATTTTGGTTGTATAAATATTAAATACATTTGTTTGTTTGGGTCAACTACTGGTAATAGATGTTGAATGAAATGTAATTATGTTTCAACTTAGATATTTATTAATTACAAACTGATCAGGTTTGATTGGAAATTTGTAACTTATGTGACATGAAACATACTTGTTTACATTGGATATATTTTATATATGAAAACATATTGAGATGGGATGCATTCTCGTATATTTCATAATTATTGTCATATTTGAGTATTGGTTTTTGAAGCTTGTTTAGGTTGAGTGGGTTTGCCTGTCAGGTTGACGCACTGGTCATGGCCTGGGATTGGTTTGTGACAAGAATCATTAACATAGTTGGTCAAGCTCAAAGACATAACAAGTAGGGGTAACCAAAGATTCAAGTACAAACAAAACACATGAACAACTGCCAGAAAGAAGAACAAGGCATTAGAAATCAACACAAGATACAAGCTAACAACAATAAACCAAAGAGAATTCAAAAATACAATCAAAGTAAATGAAATTAGCTCAAAGAAAAACAAACAATCGAGATAACCAACAATGAGGAAGATCATTAAAATAAAATCGAAAGAGAATCATAACAAACGAAGAATCACCAAATCGCAAACACAAAAGATCTGATCAAGACCCATAGAAAGAGAACAAAATTAGATATCGAGATTTGCCAATGCCTTCTTTAGCAAGAGATTAAGCAAAGGAATTACTAGCTCTAGAAATATGAAAAATTCTTCATTTTTCAATGTTAGATTTCAGATCTCCCATTTGAAGGATAATGTCTCTTACCATCCAAGGAGCAAATTCAGGACTTAAGGTCCATTCCACCATATTTGAAGAGTAACTTTCGATGATGAGTTCATGAGTTTTGCTCCACATAGAAGCAACAGAAAGGAGCATGGTTTCTTTAATAGCAAGTAGTTTAGCCAAACCCTTATCACCTTAATCGGTTGATTTAGAAAATTGAAGAAGGATCTTATCACAATCATCTCTTAAGGTCCATTCCACAACAATTGAAGAGTAACTTTCGATGATGAGTTCATGAGTTTTGACCCACATAGAAGCAACAGAGAGGAGCATGGTTTTTTTAATAACAAGTAGTTTAGCCAAACCCTCGTCACCCTAATTGGTTGATTTAGAAAATTGAAGAAAGATCTTACCATAATCATCTCTTAAGACACCTCTGATTTCAGTTTCTCCTGAATTTCCTCTAATAGCCCTATTTACGTTAAATTTCAACTGCCAAGGAAGTGGACATTTCCATTCAACTTGTTTTTGTAAACCATTCCTAGGGTTTTGGATGAAATTCCTTTGCAACTTGATATCAAGAAATGTAAATTAAAAGCCAATTCTTTTTTAGAATTTTAAAGGACCAATAGAAAATACTATTTGAAAAATAAATAGGAAGGTCTAAGAGTGCTTTATATCAAGAAATACTTCAAGGGGAATTTAGGCAAATTCTTATGAAAATAACCTTATTCCTTCAAAATTTGATGTAAGTTCCATATTTCATCATTACTTGATTCTTTCTTTGGACGACTAATGTTGAAAAAGGTACAAATTTATATGTCTACATCATTAAGGCTACAAGTTTTGTCATTGCAAAAAATATCTTGATTTAGAGATTTTGGTACAAAATAAGGAAGGAATCAAAGTTTCCTATTCCCCCTAACTGAACATTTACTATTTTACTCTATACCAAGTTGATTAAGGTAAGAGTTCAAAGAGCACACCTTCTTTTACTTATTAATGGAAGCAATCATTCAATTATTAAAAATTTGTATGGTTTTTTTTTGTCATGCATGCATGCATCTAAAGAAAAACGGGTTTGGCTGGTAATCTTAGGTAATCTATCAACCACGAAAAATGGTGAAAGTAGGTTAAAATATATGTTTAGGCATTACAATTAGCAGGTGTTCAAAAATGGAGAGTTTAAGTTGCAGTAAAATTCTTCATGACAAAGTCTTAGTAGTAATAATTAAGTTCTACTGGAAATGCATAATGACATAAATACTTTTAATTTATATTCTAAATCATCATATGACTTCAAAGATTTATTTATGTGATACATGTTAAGGGTTCTAATATCATACAAACTTTACATATATAAGAGTCCTACTTAAACTAATCAAGACTCTACATGGTAAGTGAAAATGATATTAAATAACTCTTAAAGCTACATGAAATGCGATATGTGATTATGTGATTTTCAAGAGTTCTAATGACCATTAAATTCTGTCATCTGTAACATTAGAAAAGTACTCCAAGGTTCTACGTGGTGTATTTTAGTACTATTAAGCTTCTATAAATTAATACACTTAGAACTATGAAAATTTTTTAATTAACCGATAGATTAATAATTTATTAATTCATACATCAACTAAGACGATAGTTCTGTACCGGAACTTATCTGGGGCAAAGATGCACTCATAGCAATAATCACATTGCATAATTTTCTCTTGCAATACAAGAACATTACACTAGAGCTTTTTAATGCACTAAGAAAAGTTAGAGATATGAGGTCTGAGGAGACATCAATGTCAAGAGGAAACAAGTAACATTTAAGTCATATTTTATAAAAGTCTCATAATTGAGTCATATATATATATAATTTTGATATATAAAGAAATTATTAATTTATTTATCAAGTAGGGCCTATGTGTTCTTTTTTAAAAAATGTATTATTTTATAAATTTAGTAAATTATTAATTTACTTCATTAGTCTCAAGTTGAGACCGGTCAAAACTATTATTTAATCGAAATTATTAATTTATAAAAATTATACTGTATAATGATGATTCCAATATCATCATAACAACCTCCTATCATGTTATATAAATGCATTTATATGACATTATTTTATGGACCGACTAAGTTCTATGCTATCATACCTCTAATTTTAGAATGATTTATAATTTATCAAGGGAGCTTGCTTAGATTTGAGTTTTGTTAATACTAGCAGAGTGCTAAGGTAGTCCTTCTATTACTATGTGTGTCTAAACCCTTTGAGCACGTTAGATGGGCAAAAATCTAGCTTAGTTTAAATCTAGTATAAATTATGTTTAGGACTCCACGACCAAAGGGAATGTTCCGGCCTTTGTCTAGGCCTTTGAATCTTAAGTCAAGTTTAGGATCTTGATCGAATTTAAAATTGATTTCGCTTTCAGCCTTGAAATGAATTTGAATCTAGACCAAGACTCTAGTTGAAAGGGCTCCATTATTTTTAAAGTCAAAACCTTAAAACATATTTCAATATTATTTAATTCGAAAGACAATAACCTAAAACGAAAATAACGAGACAAAAAAGTAACTGCACGAGAAGTAGACAACATGAATTTCAAAAGTGAATCTTTTATATCATAAATCAGATTCATTTGGACTTGTAATACTTCACCATGTTGAGCATTTTCCTCTCTCAAATGGCTGTCGGCGTGCCAGTTCCTTTCTCAAAGGACTGGGACGTAATAATGCTGTCGCCCGCAGAAAGATTTTGACATAAAATGGGATGGATTTGCTTTCTATCCTTTTCCCATGGATGACCAATCACTACTTATATTATCTTAACGTATTTATATTTATATGTGTCACGGGACAATGCAGTACAATTGTTGAACAGCAAATGGTTTATAATGAACCATTGACGTTGAAAGATCATCCTAGCAAAATGAATTATGATGAGTTTCTGATACTACACTTCATTTTGCATAAAGGACTTGTCGCTTGAAAAAGATGTTTCAGGAGGTTCTGCAGCTGCTGCACGAGATTATTTCAAAGGTATACAGGGTTTCCTACACGTAGTGCAACCGATTTACGTTATCTTTTTCTTTTTTAAGGGTAAAGATTCAAAGTTTGAATTTCCAAGGTTTGGTACCATAAGAATATTTTATATATATATATATATGTTAAGGTTTTGAGATAATATCCATATTGATTATCCTATTTGAATATTATTATCTAAAAAAAATGCTTTAATCTTTAATCTTGGTAAATTGAAATTATAAAAATTACTATATATTAAAATCATCCGATAAAAAATTCTCATGATTATCTTTATAAATTTTTTTAGGTGATTTTAAAAATTTCGATTCATTATGCCATTATTCATTATGGGTTTCTAATCATTGAAGAGAACAACTATGTGTATCTTAAATGGTCCAAAAAAGTTTCATCCTCTTGCCATTATACATTGATGACATATTAATGGTTGGAAATGGTAAGAGATGATTTTCGCCACTAAAAAGTGGTTTTGCTCAAGCTCTGAGATGAAAGACATGGAGGAAGCAAACTATATGCTCGAAGAAAGATCCTAAGGAATCATTCAAAGAGACTTATTGGTTTGTGTCAAGAGACATACATAAAGAAGATTCTTAAATGGTTTCAGATGTAAAATTGTAAAACCATTGATTCTCCTATCACAACAGTCGAAATCTTGAGTCTTGATAAGGCTTCTAAGACTCCAGAAGAACAAAAAGAGATGGCTTGTGTTTCTTATTCTAGTATTGTTAGCAGCCTCCTGTATGCCTTGATACGCGCTAGATCTAATATTAGTTTTGCAATTTTGTTTTTTTTTTTTTTCCTCAGCAAATTTTGCAATTTGTTTAGTTTGTAGATTCCAAACAAACCCTGGATTCATTCATTGGAAAATAGTCAAAAGAAGATTGCACTATTTTAAAATAACTACTAATTACATATTAATGCTATTGCAATTCAAACCTAAACCTAATTGACTATAATGATGCTGACGAAAGTGACCTAGATGAATGCAAATCAACTTTAGTGTATGCTTCTTGCTCAGTGGTGGTACTATCTCACGGAATAGCAAGAAACAGTCTTGCACTGCTTTATCCAATATGGTAGCAGAATTGCACTGGTTGGTAGCAGAATTTATAACTTGTTCAACGGTATCATTCATTGTGATAGTATGGATCCAATTGGTTTTACTTGGGATCCCAAATATCATGGTAGAACCAAACACAATGATATTTGGAAAAGGTTCATTATTTAATTGCACAAAACAAAGTGATCTTAAAATATATTTTCACTAGTCATATGGTTGCAAATCCTTTGACTAAACTTATTTCAGGGGATGCCTATGTGACTCATGTTAGGTCTTTAATTAAGACTCCGTATATGGTTTTTTTTCTTTTTGCAAGTTGTATTGAGTCTTTGGGATATTAACTTTTTTATGTATCTTTTTTTATTTCATTGTAGATGCATTTATGTCTGTATTTAGCTCCCAAGATATAAAGCATATGTATTCAACAAGCTTAAGATTGGCTCACTCACAAGATCAATGGCATTTGGTGCTTATGGAGGCTAGTAAAGAAGAGACATAAACTATTAACGTTTTTAAACAGTAAATAAAGTTTCAAATGTAGCCTTGGTTGGAGCGAAGATGTAGCCTTTAGAATAAGCCAGATGTGAAACCTAATTTGGCGCCTAGAATGGTGAACAAATGGAGAACTCAAGTTAGGCGCTTCGAAGAGCAACTAGACTAAGATTTGTATAGTTTAAGAGTTTGACTTATGCTCTTAGAAAAAAAACCTTCCACCTTATCATGTACTTGCTACTGCATGTGCTCTGGGACCAATATAGGAGGTGGATGAATGGATCCTTGCTTCTTGATTGTGTGAGTTGGAAAGAGGTTAATAAAACCTTCATTATGCTTTTTGTGACATTTTGACTATGTCATAAGCTAAGGATTGGATGTTTGCTATGTAACCTAAGAACATGGAAGATTCGATTATATGTGACATTATTGGGAAAGTATTCTCTTTTAAGCTAAGTGACATGAAGGTGAACAGAAAAACTTCTTTTTTTTTCAGCTAAGAAAATGGTATATTAAAAGATTAAAGAGAGTACAATATGAGTGAGCAAAAACCGCTCAGAGCAACAACACAAATACTCTGAAACAAAAGGCAACAGCAAAAACTGGCTGGAAATATAAAAGAAAAAAAGCAATAAACATAAGAAAACATGGCTGGAATGGTTGAACGTTGCTGAAGTAGGAAACCTAATCATGCCTGTTAAGCGAAAAAAGAGAACATGTCGAGAGGCCACCTGAGGACAGACTTGGTTCCAGAGAGAGCAAGCAAATCTGAAAAGCAGAAGCTGCCAAAAGGCATCGGAACAACAGGGCCAAAAAGAAAAGGCAGACGGAGGAGGATCCCCATAAGAAACAGACTTGGCAGCAACATAACAACATCATTTCACAAAACAGCAACCAGCAAACACCACACCAACAAATAGACTTGACAAATATGCATGGCATGAATGAAAAACACATTGAGGAATATTGGATCAAGGACTGAGGTTACAACAGGGCAGTAAACATAGAGGTTCGGTCAGCCCCAAGTTTGGCAAGGGAATCAGCCAGAGAGTTGCCTTCTCTCAGAACATGAACAAATGACACATTACCGATTGTTTTAATAAGGGCATCAATCTCATTAAATATTAGCCATCTTTCTCATGGTCTTTGAGATTCAAGGGGCACCATGAGAAAGCAATTTTCGAAACGGATTCCACAATGAGACTTGAACCGACATACTGGGAGGACGAGAAAAGGTGAAAGAGAAAACTATTTAATATTGTATCAATGCACTATATTCATGGTCGACTCATTTTGTCAATTTTGGGAATTATGACATAATTATGAATGTGAGAAAAGTTGAAGTGTGCTTATTAAGAGAATTGAAATACTCAATCTGATGTGAGCAAATAAGTCAGAGCACACGAGACACAATATCTTTTAAAGGGTTGATGTCTCTATGCTAGCTCTAACAAGTTCCTAGTTCAGAGCTCCCAAATTCAAATGCTCTCAACAGTCGCACAATCCATTAACCAATATGAACTTGCCATTTAGACAATTTAAAAGGGTGGCAAGGCAGCTTCCCCATCCTGTGTGAGTGTGAGATGTTAGACTTTTGTTTGCAAGAACACCAGTCATGGTCATCCTATTTGGATAAAATTGTATCTAAGATAATGTATACTTGACCCATTTATCTTGGTAAATCGAAATCATCAAGATTACTACATGTTTAAACTCCTAGAAAAACGCCCCTCTTCGTTTATTGCCAACGGAAGGTTCTTTTAACTGTGAAAAATGTGGTTCCTCATCCATTTTGTATTAGTTTCATACCGCAAGTTTTTGGAGATCACTAGAAGTGTAAAACATCTTGAATCAAATTCTAGAAACGCTTTTTTATAGTCTTGAAAAGGTAAATATATTTTCTAACTATATATATATATATATATATTGAAACTATATATATACTATATATATACACACACACTGTAGATAATTTTTTTTTAATTAAAGTTCATGAAGTTTTTGATTAAAAAAGATCAATCCAAAACTAATATGACATATTAGTATGCTTAGTTAAATAAATTAGTTATGCATAGAAAATTTAAATAATTTGGACTTTTGATTTATTTTTTTAAATAAATAGCAATAAAACATTTTATATTTTTGACCTTTCATAACTATTGATATAAAAAAAATGAGAGATCAAATGACTTTTCAAAAGAAAGTTCAATTTAATTTTTTTGGATAAGCCAAAAAGTAGTTTTTCCATTAATACTGAGAAATAAAAACAGAAGACATATTATTATTATTAAACTTATTGACAAAACAAAAGAAAATTTAATTTACTAATACTATTTATTGGTGTAATTGCTGCACCAAAGTAATTGTAACTTTAGCTATAAATAATACTAAAAAAATCTTGTGAGCCAGAGTCATAAACTCATGATTTCAATGTCTTCTTTCGCCCAGCTAGGGTTTTTTTTTTTTATAATTAGGGGAGGGGAGATTCGCACCCTACTCTTAAGGTAGGGAGATTATGCACCAACTACTGAGCTAAATGCTCGAGTGCTTTCACTCAACTAGGTTGAACATGTATATATGTTCAAAACAATTGAGCAAAGAAAAATGGGATGAAATAACATTTTTTTATACAATTATAAAATTGACATAGTATTTGAAAAAATTCTTAAATTATTTTTTAAAAATTTAAATAAATTTTTATTTTTTATTACGTTCAATTAAATCTCTTTATTTTTATTTTGAGCCAAGTAAACTTTTATCATTAATAGTTGATTAATTGTCATTAGTTAAAATGTCACTTGTTATTTTATACTTACATAGTATTGATATTGAGAGTAAAAAAGTTACATTACTATATCATCATATCATATCAGTATATCATGTTATTATTTATAATTATTTGTAAACAAGTCACATGATACAGAATAACAATTGACATTTTAACTAACAGTAATTTATCAATTATTAATTATAAAAATTTATTTGATTTGAAATAAAAATATAAAAATTTGAATAAATTAATAAAAGAATAAAAATTTATTTAAATAATTCAAAATTTTTATTTTTTAAAAATTATGTCTTTATAAATAAGTTATGGTTATCTCTTCGAGATTGTTCAGAACTCAATAAACAACTATATTTTGGTTTGTGGACGATGAGAGGACCTAAGAAAAGAATATTTATAATACAATAATGTTTAACATGTAAATGGTAGATTGGGCGGCGGATCTGTTATCATAAGGTTGAAAGAAGAGAGATAATAAGTAGCAAACCACTTGTGTGCAAGGCACAAATAGCCAAGATGTCCGGACTATAACCGTTGTCAGAAAATATATTTAACATTTTATTGCAACCCTTAAAACTTACAAATGATTAAATTCCAATCGATGCTTCAGACGATAGCTTTGATTATTTTGAACAATGGTTCAGTTGAATTGCTCTACCAATTTCAGCCAATTCTATTTTTTGTTTCTTACTAGGGGATGAAGAGGAGGAAAGAGTACAGAAAGAAGACAAGCCATTTTTATTCCATAACACAAGCTAACAAAAGGAATTTATTCAGAACTGGAGCAGCAAAATGCTGCAGAGCATGATTCAAATGTCAAGGTGAAGGCCAGATCCCTCTAGTTTCTGCAGGGTGATATGATCCAGGCGCTCACTCATCTCAGTGGTGAACATATTTTTCCAATCTCCAACTTTGCCAGTCCTGAAAAAGGCACTGTTTGGCATCCCAACCCAAGGATCCACTCCATTCTTGTTTACCTCTAAGTTCTTGAGCCTTTCCAAGCTGCACCTCCAGATTACTTCTTCAACTTTTTTCTCATGAGTAAAAGGTCTTCCAAGGAATAAAGCTAGCTTCTTAACATGTCCTTTGGGATCTCTTTTAAGGTCTTCATACTTCAAAAACAGAACCTTATCAGGGGCTTTTAGGCTTTCATTCCAATATTGTAAAACGTGGTCGAGAAACGGACCGAAGTGAGAGAACCCTTTGCAAAAGCACTCAAATGCCTTGTCAAACGGATATGGGCCTTGTTCAGGTGTCCTAAGCTTGTTGAAGAAGTGCCACATTGACACCAATGTGTCCTTTGGGTTCCTTGCAATGTAAACTATCTTGCACTTGGAATTCTTTATCGAATCAGGCAATGCGCTATAAGGCAAGTGAGTGTGAAAGAGTCTCGGAGACTTCATACCTGAGATATCAAGAGGCTGCTTTGCTGTGAATACCTGAACTTCTAAGGTCTGCACGTAGACGGCGGGATGGTTCTTGGCAAGAGGATCCTCACCATCATCACTCTTGACTAGAGTTCCTTCATCAATCTTCTGAGCATCTTCCTCTTGGGGTTGCGTTCGCATAATGCAAAAGCAAAGGGCCTTGAGCCATGTGGTACCTGTTTTCATGGGGGATGCCAAGATAACGTCATCATGGCGTGCTGTGTATTGTGAACGAAGTGCCATTGCTGCGTCAAGATGACTAGCTCTGTACCAAAACCCATCCCATTGATACAAAGGGTTGTCCCAAAAACTTTCCTTAGGAAGCTGATCTAGAGGCTTCCTCCACTCAGATGAATCCATGACACAATATAACCTTGTTTCTTTGCTGGGACTCCCGGGAGACAAGTTTTTTCAGCTTCACAAATACGAGGATAAATATAAAAGTTTTTTAGCAAGACATTACTAAATTCTACTCCCTCGGGTCCCAACTTCTATCGTTTTTCAGCGTCTGACCATTTCGTTTAATAATAATAATAATAATAATAATAATTTAGATGTATTTTCTTTTGAAAAAGTTGATTTTAAATTATTTTCAATAAAAAAATAATGGTTTTCTTTTAATTTTTTGAACCACCTAGTACTCTTATTTTTCTTAAATCTCTAATGAAATCCTATTGGCTAAACAATACAGATTAGCAACAAATGAAAACCACTCCACCACCCACCGTTCGTGGTAATGACAGATAATTTTACAACATCGTACCTTTCAAATCCAGAACAAGTTGAGCCACAAATTAAGTTTCAGTGTTCATTGATCTCAACCAAGTTGCAAACTCGCCAATGACACTTGTGTTTTGACGGTAGGATATCAACTCTTCCTTGGGTGCTTGAAACTAGCTTGTTCATTTGCTAACAAGTTTTTTATTTTTAATTTTTTTTCAAATTGTTCTCCCATGAAACAGTTTTTAGTTTAATGTAATTTCCAATAAATATATATTTTAAAATTTGGAAAGGTATCTGATGTCGGAACGTTGTGAAGACACTTGGGCATTGTGAAAGACACTAATTGTGGCGAGATTAGAAACCCCAACAAGGTGAATCACCAATTTTGATAAAGTTGAAAACTCTATTAAAGTGAAAAATAATCAAATTCCTACTTTGGTTGGTTAGGCAAAAAATACTAAAAACCTCTTACTCTTTTGAAAAAAGCTTAAAGAAAATAAACACTCTTGCTTAAAAAAATATTCTTTATTAATTCTCAATTTGAATGTGAATAATAATTAAGCTTAAGGGTCCTATTTATAGTATTATAGGCCCATATCCTAATTAAACTCTACTTTAGGTTGTCTAATATAACTAAAGCAGTTAATAAGAGATTTTAATAAAATAGATGTTCTATTCCTAAATTAAACATGACTACATTAAAGTCCTAGTACAAATAGATTAAATAAAAATGAGAATTCTATCATACCTATAATTCCTAAATAATAATAATCTAATAATATACTTCTATATCATTCTCTCTAAGTTGGAGAAAATTTGTCTTCAAGATCCATATTTTCTTCATGTTCTTCACAGCAAGGAGAGAGATCAGCTACATTGAAAGTTGCAGAAACTTCATAATCTCCAAGAAGTTCGATCTTGTAAGCATTATCATTAATATGTTCCAAGACTCGGAATGGTCCATCAGGTGAATGAGATTATTTTGCACGAAACTTAGGAAAATGTTCTTCCTTTAAGTGAATCCAAACTAAGTCTCCTTTTTCAAAACTAGTTGGCCTTTTATGCTTGTTGGCTTACTTTTGGTGTCTATTAGTCTGACGAATAGTCTTCTCTCAAACTTCTTCATGAAGCTTCTTGATTTGCTTAGCACGTTTTTCAACATTAGCACTAAATTAATGAATAGTTGGTAACGCAAGAAGGTCAAAGGACTAAGAGGGCATTTTTCATACACTACTTTGAATGGACATATTCTAGTGGTTTGGCTCACATAATTATTGTAAGAAAATTTTGCTTGTGCTACTACAAGATCCCATTGGTGAATGTTTTTACCCACAAAGCTCCGTAATAAGTTTCCTAAATTTTTATTGACCACTTTTGTTTGACCATCCGTTTGAGGGTGACTTGTTGAACTAAATTGCAAGTAAGTTCCCATTTTCCTCCAAAGAGTTTGTCACAAATGGCTCATGAACTTAACATCTCAATCTGAAGTGATGGTTTTTGGAATTCCATGAAGACGTACAATTTCTTAAAACACTAATTAGCTATGTAAGAAGCATCATCAGTTTTATAACATGGCATAAAATGAGCCATTTTAGAAAATCTATCGACAACCACCATTACAAAGTCCTTTTACCTTTGAGTTCTTGGCAAAACCAAAACAAAATGCATACTCACATCTACCCAAGGAGCTTCAGGAATGAGTAATGGTTTATACATACTAGTGTTTTGATTTTCAAGCTTGGCAATATGGCAAATACGACACCTTCGAATATGTCAAATGATACCTTGTTCCAACTTGGGCCAATAAAATTTTTCTTTCACAAGAGCCAATGTATTTTCTCTCCCAAAATGTCCAGCTAATCTTCCATTATGAGCTTCCCAAATAATAGATTAGCATAAAGAACATTGAGGGATGCATAGTTGGTTACCTTTGAAAAGATACCCTTTTTGCTGGTGAAATTGTGAACAAAGATATTGAGAACTAGGTTTTGATATCTCACCAAATTCATGATCTTTCTCATGCAATTCTTTCACAACTTCAAAGCCAACAACCTTCAATTGTAAGGTAAAAAGGAGAGTAAGGCGACAACTTAAAGCATCAGCTACCTTGTTATGCGCACCTAACTTAGGCTTCAGGAGAATTGGGAAAGCTTAAAAAAACACACTCTAAGCTACATGTCGGTGACTAAGCTTGTGTTGGGAGTTGAGGTGTTTGAGGGCTTCATGATCAGAATACAAGATGAATTCTTTTGGCAACAAATAGTAGCTTCAATGATCTAGGGCTTGAATAATAGCATAAAACTCCTTATCATACGTTGAGTATTTCAATCTTGCATCATTGAGCTTCTCACTGAAAAAGGCAGTTGGTCATCCTTTTTGAGAAAGAACAACACCAACACCAATACCTACATTGGAGGCATCACAATCAACTTCAAACGCCAAATCAAAGTTCAAAAATGCAAGCACGGGAGCTTTAGTAATCTTTTCTTTCAAATTCTCAAAGCTATGTTGTGCCTTGATACTCCATATAAAACTATCTTGTTTAAGGTATTCAATAAGCGAAGCAGCAACAAAACTGAAATTTTTGATGAAACGTTGATAAAAAGAAGTCAATCCATGAAAGCTTCAAATGTCATGAAGAGACTTTAGAATTGGCCAATTGACAATGGCATCAACTTTGCTTTAGTCCACTTCGATCCCTTACGCTGAAACAACATATTCCAAGAAGATAACTTTGTTTGTCATAAATTCACACTTCTTTAAGTTAGCAAAAAGCTTTTGCTCTCAAAGTACTTCAAAGATCAGCCATAAATGTTCCAAATGCTCTTTCTGACTTTTACTATACACTAAAATATCATTGAAATAAACCACAACAAACATCCCAATAAAAGGCAAAAATACCTAGTTCATTAGATGCATAAAGGTGCCAAATGACATAACTGTCCATTCATATAACCCAACACTAGTTTTAAATGCAATTCCATTCATCTCTAGGTTGCATTTGAATTTGGTGATAACTACTACACAGATCGATCTTGGAAAAGATAATAGCACCATGCAATTGATTCAACAAATCATCAAGTCTAGGAATAGGAAAACGATACTTGATGGTGATTTTGTTCATGGCACAACTATCAATGCACATGCACCATGTTCCATCTTTTTTTAGAACTAATAAAGTGGGAACAACATAAGGGCTAACAGTTTCTCTTACTAGACCTTTCTTCAAAAGTTGTTTGACTTGATGTTGTAACTCTTTATGCTCTTGCAGATTCATGTGATAAGCAGGCTTGTTTAGAATTATAGAACCAAGGATGAAATCGATGGCATGTTGAATATCTCACGTTGGTGGTAGTTCATAGAGTATCTCATTAAGTATAACATTACAAAACTCCTCAATTATGGGTTTGACATCTTTAGATAAGGGTGAAGATACTTCATTCTCCTTACAAACTAATAAAAGGTATAAGAGGCTTGACTCACGATAAGCTTTGTTCAAGTCAAACACAGTGATGAGTGTTTTATCTTCCTCTTGTCTCTTTGGTCGATCTTCTAGCTTTAATGGAGTGATTGTTTGGATTTTAATTTTTTTTAATATTTTTGTTCAATCAAAATGGGGGTTGTTTGCTTAGTTACATTAAATATCTCAAGTAAATGGACAGTAAAAAGTAAATAGGACATTTACTTAAATGGTATTTAATGTAAATAAGTTGGGCAAATTTTATAAGCAATATGTCTCAGAAACTACATTCTGTCTCAAATGTACGGGTACATGTTAATGATATATCGATAAATTTGGCCCAAAAAGGGGTTTTGATGAACATGTATCTATACATGCTCATAATGTATCAATACATTTTCTCCAAACCAAAGGTATCGATACATGGGCTAATGTATCGATACATTTCGTCGATTTCAAAAAAATAAAAGGGGTAAAAATGTATTTTCACACGCTAGCTTATAAATATATCTTATTTTTCAAGGGTTGGCAACCCTCAGTCTCATTTGCAAGGTAAAACCCCAACTCTTAAGCTTTTCCAACTCATTTTTAACCCAAAACTCCATTTTTATGATTCGAAAGCGTAGTTTTGGGTTTTTGTGAAAAAATATGACATTTTTAGCTTTTAAATCTTTTGGTCTTGGATTTTCAGAACTTAGATAGTTGTTTTATTGCCCAAATTTTCTATTGGTGATTGAAGTTTAAATGTTTTATGATTTTCTTAAGCATTTAAGCTCACCTAAGCTAAGGATAAAAGATTCATGGGTTTCTAAGCGTAGGTTTTAGATAGAAAATTAGTTTAGTTAAAAGCAAGTAATTTCTAAAGTACCTAGAATGATTAATACAAGATTTTTATTCAAAGAAATGATTGTATTGATTTTTGTATGATGGGAACGTTGAAAAACTCCACGAATTACACTGAAACAGAGTTGTCATTGGAGATAGGAAATTGAATCTCCAATTAGGCGAGTGGATACACCTTTTCAAGTATTTTAATATGTAAAGTTAGCATGATTTTTATGGAAATTGTTATTTAAGCAGGTTAAAAAATTATTTCCATAAATGATTTATTAAAGGATTTGAACTACAAGGTTTTATGAAGTTTTCAAGGAAATGTTCAAATGACTTGATTTGATAATGATTTTGATATGTGTGACAAAATGATTTTTAAATTATTTACGAATCTACTATGTATGTAAATATGTTACTATGTATTAGTTTTCAACAAGAGGGGACAAGCCTTTTTATGTTTGCAGTCCACTCGATTACTCTGGCCTTCGGGCTAGTGTGAGTATAAGATATTTCTATGGTCAATGTATGAATGTTATTATGCACATGTTAGATACGACGTATCATGATAAAAATGTTGGATGCATGAGTACCATTTATAAGATTGTAACATGGATACCATGAAATGTAAGTGTATCATGTACACTATAGGCTAAACATGTAAGTGATTTATGAGGTTATGAAATATATGCCAATGAGATGTATATGTTGAGATAGTCATATACACTATAGGCTAAGCATGTAAGTGATTTATGAGGTTATGAAATGTATGCCATGAGATGTATATGTTGAGATAGTCATATATACTATGGGCTAAGCATATAAATGATTTATGAGGTTATGAAATGTATGCCTTGAGATGTATGTGTTGAGATAGTCATATACATTATGGGCTAAGTATGATGATGATTTATGGAAATGTTATATGTTCATGATGCAAGCTAAGGATGAGAACAATCTTCAGCTTAAGAGATCTTATGATGATTGTGGGTGAGGCCAAAGTGCCACTCACGCAGTTTGATGATTGTTCATGCGAAATGAACTAAACGGTAGCAAGGACTTTGTCCACTACCCACTTGAGTGGGGTGGGACCACTCAATAGATTATGGATAAGGTCGATGTACCATTCATGACAGTGCGCTAGGAACCCAAAATAGTGGGGGTTAAACCACTATTTGCTGGAATGAAGCATACCCAATCATAGTTAGAATGTTATGATGATTGAGATTAATGAGTTAAAGAAATGATTGAATGAGTATTGCTTCAAGATTTATGCTTAAATGTGTAGTTTATAATTTAATGAGTATTAATGATGTTCACACTGAAATGTGGTGATATTGGCTTGGTTAGATAGAACTTTAGCCTAGGGAATGATCCCTTAATGCTAAAAAAACTTATGAATGAGTTAAATTTAAGAAAATGCCGTAAAAGTTGGATTTTGTGACAAAAGTATCGATACATTTTCAATAGAATGCTACAGAAGGCATTCTGTGTGCAATGTATCGATACATTCCTAAAGGTATCAATAGATTCCTTGCATGTATCGATACATTCCAAAATGTATCAATAGAATTGTTGCAGAATTAGCTTCTTAAGTGATTTTAGAGAGGCTTTTAAGATTAAAAGGTTTCTAATGATTTATGCAAATATGTTTTCCATACAATGTTATTCAAAGGAAGATTAAATGTTATGTTTCATGAACATCATGGTAAGGTGAAAGGATTTATGAATCATATGCATTTATAATTGCATGGTTAGGAAAAACTCTTAGCCACTGGCTTGTCCCCTTCCTCATATCCACTCATGGAGTCGTTGTGACTCAATTGTTATTTTTCTTCACTATTTTTATTGCAGATTAGTGATAGTACTCTTTTGCTAGCAACCAGTGTGATGGAGATGTGATCCATTCATTTTACATTGGTAGGTGTCTAGCAACCTCTTGAAGCCTAGCGAGTTGGGTCATGTTCCACTGATGAGTCAGTCTATGTTATGTTTATGTTTACAAACTATGAACATGTTTTATGGATTATGAGTCTGTTACAATAATGTAGCCAAATGTTTGGTCATTTTACATTATGAATGTTATGTTAAATGGCTCAAGAGCCCATATGTACACTCGAGGGTCTTGAAACATGTAAATATTATGGTGCACTAGAAATGTGGCACTCTGATGATGAATGAAATGGTTGCACTTACGTTAATATGTTGAGAAGTTCTATATATGTGTAATGTTGCATATGATGGTATACATGAGTTGATATTGTATGCCTATGGATGTTTATGAATGGTTCTGCATTAATGATTGTTTAATAATGTATGTTAATGAGGCTTGTTTAGGCCTAGGCGGCTATCCCGTCTAGGTTCATACACTGGTCATGTTCCATCCAAATGGGATGTGACACTCACATCTGAGCATTTGGCTCATTGGTTGGTGCATGATCCCTTTGCTTAAAAGAGCAAGTTTTGAATCCCCTTTACCCCAATCCAAAAAAATTTTCAAATGCAAGCTCATTCTCAAACAGATTTCCGTGTGTGTGTGCAATCTTTACAAAGAATATCATGTAATCCCGATAAGTTTATACCAATGTAAAATTCAAATTAGTACTAGAATCTCATAGGTTTGCTTTTCATCTCTCTCTACTAATGTTGACTACCACTAAGTTAAAGGTCGTTAGGACTTTATCAAGCTTGTAATGAAAGGTTAGGGTAAAGGTAGGATAAAGGATATTTATAAGGCTTAATTGACCTTAAGCATATAATCATTCTAAAACCTATATAGAGCTCTATTCTTACTCTAAGTAACACCCTTCTTTTTTTATTTCAAACTTCTCTTTTTTCCGACACTTTAGTCTTTTTCTTCACAATTTTACACTCCCAAACTATTTTCTTTCTAATCTAGATAGCGGGGTGAATACTAAGCATATTTGAACTTTTTTTTCATCAACTCTACCTTCTACCTAATTCAACATCTAGCTCAATACACATCCTTAAATGATTAACATACTTAGGAGTGAGGGATGCAAAATTGAAATCTTATTTATAAGCTAGGCTAAATAAAATAGGTTTTTAACAAAAAAAAGGTAATATTAGGCTTAAAGGGATATACTAGGGATAAACATATATTAAGCTAGGCTCGAAAGGCTCAAACGGTCCAAAGATGGCCTAATTCATTTACTTAACTAAGTATTACCTAGGATTTCACCTTAAAAGAGAATCAAACAAATTTTAGAATTCATGACATAATCCCAAAATTAACATTAACATAAACCGTCTCTAAATATGCACAACAATTCTAAGCAAAAGATAATGTGCTCATTAAATACAAATCACATCTTAACAATGATACTGAACATAAGAACTTAGCACAAACCAAGCAATATCCATATTTACCAAAAGCTAAAGAAAACAGGATAACAAAGTTATCATCATTAGATAAGGAAGTCATCAGAAAATTGGCACAGCTAACTTTAGCTTAAATTCTTAAAACAAAACATAACGAAAAGTAAATGATAAGCTTAAAGCCTAAAAACATAAATTCAAATAAATAAATAAAAACAAAACTCAGAAGAAATAAAGCTTTAGCTTTTAAAAAAATTCAAACTCTTTCCCCCCCCCCCCTCAAACTTAAATTTAACATTGTCCTCATTGTTAAAAATAGATAAAGAAAAGCTAAAAGAATATTCCCTTAGTAGAACTGTGGAAAGACTCTACTCCTCTTTCTCATCTTCCTCATTGTTACCCAGGCTGAAGAGAGAATCTGGTTAAGTAGGAAAGTTAACCATATCCATCCCCATGTAGTTAGCATAGATGCGAAACATCTGCTCCATTGCTCAATTACACTCCACTTGATATGACATTTGTTGTGTATTTTGAAGCTCAAGACATTCCATTCTTTAGACCAATGTCAAATTTTAGGCTTGAGGCAAAACAGCTCTAGGTCGTGGTGTAAAGGAAGAACTACCAACAATAGCACAGGGATCATAATATCTTTAAATAAGTCCCACATAAATGCAAGCTTTTAGATGCAGCAATTCTTCACTCTCGTCTAAGTGTACAACAACTCTCCCACGTAATAATTATCAAAAAGGTGAACCATAAACCTGTCACGACCCAAATTTGCAGGCCATGACCGGAGTAAGGGCCCAATAAACGTAGTCTATTAAGCCCAAGGAAGCCTATCGATTTATCCTACTCATCATTCCATCCAATATTGCTAAGTCATATTTCATAATTTTGAATCAAAATAATGATATATATTGCCAACTCATACTGGCATTACTCCTTAAAAATTTACATACAATTTCTACAACATGTATTCTAATAATTTACATTAAGTTCTTCTATACAAAACAAAATAACACTCGGACTTCCAGCGGAGAGACTCTGATGAATGTATAGCTACTGAATGCCGAGACACACACCAAANGACTCAGATGAATGTACAGCTACTGAATGCCGAGACACCTACCAAAAGATGGACACAGGTCTATAAGGACACCTCGTCCTAGTTACTGGCTACCTCGTGATCTGAAAACATGAATTTGAAAATGGTGAGTATAAACCTAGTGAGTGAACAAGGAAAGGAACAAGCATACCATAAGGAATCTTTAATGAAATCATGATGCATTCTTTTTCAAAACAATGCAATTTGTTTCTATTCTTACTAAAAACCCTTCACCAAGCCCTTAATTGATTGATTATTTGAAAATCATGAATCCATACACAACGAACCATTTAAAGAATGAAAGCTTCAATGATACGTAAGCAAGTCAAATATGACGTTAGGATTTAGTTATTAGCCGAACGAGGGTTTCTCAACTGGCCAAGGATTTCTCACTAAACCTCCTCATTTTAAACTTAACTCATTTAATCCTTAATGTTGGAAGTCCATGCTCTGATATGGTAGCAAAGAAGTGAAAGATAGGACAACAATTGAACAAGATAAGAGACCAAAACAGAAAGTTTTTCGCTGAATCTCGCTGCAGCGAAATTGTAATCCAGAAACAGAATGTTTCTCGTTACAGCGAAATTCAATCTCGCTGCAGCGAAATTACAACCCAGAAACAGAAAGTTTCTCACTGCAGCGAGAATGTATTTCACTGTAACGAGAAGCTACAGTGTCATTCTCGCTGCAGCGAAAATGCATCCTCGCTGCAGCGAGTTTTCAGCCAGCCTACCCTTTCAAAATCTGAGAGTTTTTCGCTACAGCGAGAATCATTCTCGCTGCAGCGAAATACAGGGCATCAAATGAAAATTTCCCTTTCTCCTAAAGAAAACCACCTTGCTTGAAATGTTCAAAACCAATATGAAACACATAACAATTTCTCAAGGTTTAACATGTCAAGTTTCACATGCATTACAACCATAAACCATTATCCATCAATTTCCTATAACACACATATTTACATATGTATATATATATATATATATATGCATATACCCATCATCATCATCACACCATCTCATCATCATCATCACCAGCTCATGCGCACTCCCTACTCGCACATGGCTGGGTCATCACCGGGTTATGCGCACTCTCTACTCGCACATAACCGGGTCATCCTCAGCTTATGCACACTCCCTACTCGCACATAGCCGAGTCAATATAATTACACAACATTATATTCAAGCATATATGTATATCAACATAATGCAGCCACATAGAAATCCATAATAACCACATATCATAACATAAATCATTTCTCAAGAGCTTGTTCCCAATGCATTCATTTTCATGAAAAATCGTATAAAATCATTCAAACATTTGTCAAATACATTATATTCCCAAAATAAGTTTTGAAGGCAGTCCACTCACCAATTGATTGTAGAGCCTTTAAATGACTCCAATTCCCCTAATTGTCCAAACAAGATGATGGGGCTTCCTTAGAACCTAGGATCACATTAGCATAATCAATAGGTCAATTTACACTCTATGAACCCTAAAAGCTATCTCTTAGCTAGCTTTCAATTGCCACATTAAGTGGCCATCTATGTTCACTATCTTAATTACTAAAAGTAATGAACACACTCAACAATAAAACAGATCATAAATCACAATTACTAGCCATTATCTGCAGCTAAAAATCAAGCTTAATTCATCACTTACCCTAGGGCTCCTTTGTAGTCAATTCTCTTCCAATAGTTTTCAAATAAATGGTGAAATTTTCTCTTTCTCTCTCTAAAACGTCCAACTAGTAAGAGAAAGTACAGAAATGAGATTTATCAAGGGTTTTGAAGTGAGAGGATGAAAGAATTCAAAGGTTCTAGTCAAAAGAGTTCAAAGGTGTGAAAACTAGAGCTAGAGAGAGAAAATCATTCAAGCTTCAAATCAAGCTTCCATGGAGTTTTGAAGAAACTTGAGAGAGGAGAAGAAGAAGAAGAAGAAGACCAGCTGCTGGAAAATCTCTAAAAGCTACTGGAAATTCAAGATATTTATAGGCAATCTTATCATTTCCCTTAAAATTATGAAAATGCCCTCTACCAATTAACTTATTCTCCTCTAATCTTTTATGCAATCTTTTTACTCTTTTAACACTGGGACAAGATCCATAATGGTCTAGACATGTTCGGGTTCATAAAAACTTAAAATTTTAACTCAAGGTGAAAAATGACCATTTTGCCTCTGTTATGAAAATTGTTGAAACTTTTAGTTTTCTTCGTGTTTTCATCAGCACACATCATTTATGCAGTCTTATACCCATTTAAGCCTTAAAATATCATAAAACTTTCTTCTGGAAGCTTATTAGAGAAAATGACGAAACTACCCCTGGCTCGTATTATTACATATATACTTAGTTACAAGCCTATAGAGGTTGAGGTCTCACAAAACCATCTCGTTTTATATGGGCTATTTATAGTATGGCGTTGAAGATCACCTAGCCAATGTTGATGGATTTACCAATAACAATGGCATAAATAAGGATTTCTCTCTCTCGTGTAATATCGCTGATGTGTGTGGATGGAAACATCTTCGCTACTATAAAGTATATCCACTCCTTTATATCCCTTTTCATCTGTCACAGCCCAATTTGCGAGCCATGATTGGCGCAAGGGCCCAATGGGCTTAGCCCACCAAGTCCAAGCAAGTCTATTTATATAGTCTTATACATTAATCCAGATTTCTTTAAAATCCAAAATTCGTAATGTTCAAATATAGTTCCTTTGAAAACAATTCATAAAACCCAATTATGCATTCATAATGGCATCATCAACCATTATATACATATATAGCTTGATAAATGAATCTTAGTATTTCACATCAAGTACTCATATACACATAATTAGACCTTGACCGTCAGCGGAGTGACTCTGGGCACAATTGCTAACATTTAGTGTCATGTTAAACCTACCGAGCAATGGATAGAGAGGAGCACCTCGTCCTAGGATCCAATCACCTTTAACTCAGAAAACCTAAAACATGAAGTTCAAAAATATGAGTATAAACCCAATGAGTGAACATAAGAAGGGAACAAACAACGTTAAGGAAGGTTAAGAAATCATGATGCACTTAAGTTCAAAAACAATGCAATTTAGTTTAAGCTCTTATTAAAACACCTCATTTCAAACTTTATTAATTAATCCCTTGATGTTGAAAATCCATGATCAACCGTGATGTTAAAGAAGTAGAAAATATGGCAAAAACCAAGCAAGGTAGCAAGCTTGACAAGAAGTTTCTCATTGCAGCAAGAAGTAGAACCGTGGCCAACCTCACAAAGTCGAGAGTTTCTGGCTACAGCGAGAATCATTCTCACTACAGCGAGAACCAGAACAACCAAGGAAGAGTTTCTTTTCATAACAAAAAGAGGCCATTTGCTACAATACAATTCATTTTGAAAATACTTAGCAAAATTTCAAGGTTCAACATGCAAGATTCCACATACATTACAACCACATACTATATTCATAACTTTCTCTTGCACATGCATATATGCATATATAAACACAAATACCACCACCTCACTTAGCCAATGTGCACTCCTACACGCACAAGGCAATATCATTATGTGCACTCCCTACTCGCATACTTCAATATCATCGTGTGCACTCCCTACTTGCATACCTCAATATCATCGTGTGTACTCCTTACTTGCACACTTCAATATCATCACATGCACTCCCGCCCACATCATTATCGACATGTGCCCTCCCTCCTCGCACACGCACAGTTATATTTATTACCCGATATTACCTATCAAGGCACAACAGACATATATATGTATATCAATATAATAAAGGAGTACGTGGACTCATCGCAGCCACATTTTCACAACACAAAAATTTCATTAAGAGCTTGTTCCAATATACATTTTAAAGAAAAAGACAATTAAAACTTTTCAAGTAAATCATTCAAACATATGTGCATTTACCCCAAAGCATTTTAATGCAAGTTCACTCATTGGTCCTCGTTGATTCTTAAATTGACTCCAACTCCCATTAATGGTTCGAATGGAGATGTGGGGTCTCGTTGGAACCTATCACACATAATAGTATCACAAATCAACTCAATTCACATAACCATAATTCTAAAAGCTATCTCCTAAATCATGTTCTACTAGTTATTGCTAGCTAGCTTCCAACTACCATTGAATAGCTACCTATTTTCACTATTCGAGTCACACTCAAATGAATAAAACACCTCAACTACAAAACACTCACAAATCTAACCATTAGCCATTCTCAACAACTTAAAAATCAACTCAATTTCATTACTCACCTTGGTAGCTTTGTAATTGAATTCTTTTTCAAAAGCTTTCAAACTATTGTGAAAAATCTTTCTTTCTCTCCCTAGAACATCCAACTAGTGAGAGAAAGTATTAAGGAAAGGCTTTTGAGGGTTTTAAGGTGAAAGAGTAAAAGAGCACAAAGGACTTTGTAAAAAGGTGCATAAAAGCATGAAAATTGGGATTAACTTGAGAAAATTTATGGAGGTTTCAAAGCAAGCTCCCATAGAAGGTGAGAAAACATGAGAAGGGAAGAAGAAGAAGAAGAAGTTGCTAGAAACTTAGATATTTATGCCTAATGCTTGTCCACTTTCTCACGAAATTACCAAAATGCCCTTAACATGTTCACTTTGTCTTTCTCTTACCTTTATACAATCTTTTTACTTCTTTGACACTGAGACAAAGTCCATAATAGTCTAAAAATACTCGAGTTTACGAAAACTTAAAAATTTTGACTCGAGATGCAAAATAACCAATTTGCCCCTATCGTGAAAATTATCATTGTTTTTATCTTCTTCATTTATTTTACCATCATTCATTTATTCCTTAGGTCTATTTAGACCTTAATAACATTTGAGAGCTACTTCCAGGAGCTCACCATAAGAAATGACGAAATTGCCCTAGTCCGTGTTTTCGCGTCTACTCCTAGTTACGTGTCTATGAAGGTCGAGGTTTCACAAGTTCACTTTCGAATCACCTTTTTAACTTGGTAATTAACCTTAATTGGCATCCGTAAGCTTTATTAGCCATCATATCAAAGTATAGGGTACTACATCATCACACTGGTTTTAAAAGATATCGGCTCACCCTTCTCGCGAAGCACTGAGATAATTACATTCAAATCTTGATAATCACTTAGATATTGCCGATAACCATCGTTTTCAATGGTAAAAGCCTCGTAGAAAGCACTGATGGTGTGGTTATGAAAGGGTACTTGTTTACCTCGCATAAAAGCTCCACTATCGTTATGTTCAAAAGCATTAGCATAGAATTCTCTTACCATTAGGATGACGGCGACCTCCAGTTGGGCACAAAATTTCTGTCATTGCCTTTCTTTAATATGAACTTGTATTCAGAGGTGACGAATTAAAGCAAAATTAAAACCCCTTTCCTGAATTGGAACTTTATTTACTAGGGAACTATTATGTCTTGTGATAGCATACGTAGACACAAATATTTTTCGATCGAATGAGCTACTTGAACTAGCTCTTACTTTCTTTGTTGTTAGATTATCCATGCAAGTGCACATATCGTTAAACAAGCAATATAGTGAAAAGTAGAGTGTCGATCCCACAGAGAATTAAATTGATTCCTACTATTAACTACTAAAATCAACAGACGTTAATCTTATTCAAACAACCAAATTTAAATTATTAAAAGGCAAAATTAAATCTAACAAACTAAAACTAAAACTAATCTAAAATTAATGAGCAAATCTATTTAAAAACTTAATCAACTACTAGACTTAAGATTATGATATTCCTTAATACTTCATCTGAATATTGTATCTATTTTAATTTACTTTAATGGATTAAATTGCTAACCTAGAGTCCTAAATTATTTATAAGTCTATGTTGAGTTTCTCATAAAAATATCTCTGCAAATTCACTTACTATATGTCTATGCAAATTAAATTGAAGAAAGGTTCATTAAGTTCACGTTATGATCTTGGCTATGTATGGCTTATAAGTGTATGTCTACTCTATATGCAAATCAAACCACCTAACCAACTAAGTGCATTTGATCATACAATATTCTATTCAAGGTCTACCCTAAATCTCTTTCGTCAATGTTTAATTTAGGTTCCAATTCAATCTAATTGGTGATAAGCTAATTAGAAGCATTAAGAACAGAATAGAATAAACAATTTAAAACCATCAAACATAAGCAAAAGAAAGATAAATAATTCAAACTATAGATTGAGTTCAATCATAATCTTAGATAACTAAATTAGTTCCCCATAATGTCACAAATCATCATCAAATAAAGTTTAAACATTAAAACCAAACCAAGAAAAATAAAGACTAACAAAAAGAATAAAGAAACTCTAAGAGTTGAAATCTTAATCTCCAAATCTTCTTAAATCTTTCAATTTCTTCTCAGCTCCAATGGGGCTTTTCTTTGATGATTTTGTGGCTGAATCTTGGCTCTAAATCTTGTGGTTTTCATGTCTCTAAAAGTTCTTTGAATGGTTATTATAATAAGGCTTTGAAGTTGGGCCAAGTTGGGTGAAGAAAAAAGTCAATTCTTACTAAGATTTCCTCATTAGACTACGTGAACTAAGGCCTACCTCCACCAAGGCTTTGGCCTCGACCATTTAATTTACAAAATTCGTGATTTAATTTTTCTCTCCAAGACTACTGCAGTGCTTTAACTTTGACAAGGTTTGTGACCACTTTTCAGGCTGAATTGAGCAAAGTGGTAAACATGAAAGTTGTAGATTTTTCTCTTAGATTTTCATTGGTCTAAAAATCACCTCATTTGAAGTTTTTTAGAGAGAGTTATGATCGAAAAACCAAGACATGTGCAGTGGAAGTCTGCATCTCAAAATTTCTCTCCTTCTTCCATTAAAAGTCCTTCAATAAACACCTACAAAGGCACAAATAAATCAATAACAACTTATCTTAGGCACATAACCATCAATTTAAACACAAATTTAACTATGATTAGATTGACTCACCTAATTAACTAACTTAAAATAATTAAATAAAACCTAATTAATTTTTACGCATTAGTACAAGAACTAAGCCAATTTACAATCAAAATTAAAACCAAATAACTCTATATCATAGAGTTATCACTCTTTAGTGCCCTTACCAACTTTTTGCAATGAATCTCAAGAAACAAGCAAAGGAAAGCAAAAATTTGCAACAACTATTTAATACCCAAAATCTCACAATCACACAATCACAATTATGAATTTCTCTAACTCTCAATCCTTCAACCAAATTGCAAGAATAATATCTCTCAAATATTTTAATAATCAAGACATGTAATCAACCAACAATTTGAGCTACAATTCAATCTAAAATCAAGTCACCTAAATCAAAATTCTCAACTCTTTCAAGAAACCTAATAATATTTAAGCACAATCAACTCAAAAATCATGTATTTCCATTAAAAACTATAAACAAACTATTATAATCATCAATAAACCACAAATTCCTTAAAATTGCATAAAATCTTTAAGGAGAGAGAGAGAGAAAACTTATTTGAAAATTTTGCAACAACTTGTTTATTGATGGTTTGGTGGAGTTTGAATGGGTATTTTGATGTGCTTGGAGGCAAGAAATTGAAGAAAATTGAATGGGTGTGTGAGAGTTTTATGGAGAATGAGTTTTTTTAGTGAAGTATGAGAGCTTTTAAAGGCTAAGGTTTTAAATTTGGAGAAATTATCCAGTTGCTACCTTTTTGAGCCTACCAAAGTTTTGCAAAATTCACCTTAACAGAGGATCAACTCCCACATTAGGGGGTAAATATGTAGGAGAATCATTTCCAAAAGCATGAATAATGAAAGTCTCATTTTAAGGGAAAAAAACACCCTATATGAAAGGGCAAATGCAAAATAATTCGAGTTCTAAAGGTTTCTTGAACTCAATCCATTAGAATGAAAAATGCAAAAATAAAATATGATTAAAAGGTGATGAAAAAAATAAAATAAAATAAAGAGTAAAAAATGATGGAAGGGCATGCTTTGAAAAATCAAAAAGACAAATGTCTCAAAAGATTTTCATCTAACTAGAAATTATCCTTGATTAATCACCCTTAAATACATATTTTGAGCTATTTATCCATTCTTTCAAAGCTCATAACCTTAGCCTACATTACTGTCACATCCCATTTTGTGCAGGGATAGTGACCGACGCATGAGCCTAAATGGGTATAGCCCGCTAAGCCCAAGCAAGCCTCTTTGCATCCATTCATTCACATTAAGGTTCATTAACCAATATCATAATACATAAGGCAATTATTAAACTACCCACATGCATTCATCCATAGGCAACTATACACAGTTATGGAACTAACCACATAAACAGTGTAAGTGCATTCATTTCACAGAATCATAATCTCACACATTATACCATATGAACATTCATCTACACCCTCAGGTGTCCATATACGTCCTCAAGCTACCTTTGTAACATTTAAACATAACATTCATAAAGTAAATGCCATCATTTTGCTACATCATCATAAACATGTTCAAATATCCATAAACATAAAGTAAAGACAAACTCGTCAACAAAACATGACCCGACCCTCTAGGCGTCAAATGGCTATTAGACACCTACCAAAGAAAAAAAATCGAAGCTCGTTTCCCCTAATAAATCTCTTGATCTTCTTTTGCTAAGTTAAAACCAAATTATGAGCATATTTAGATAGTTGGGTGAATCAAACATCATACTCTGTTACCGTCATATTTGGGGTCTGTATCAATGTCTCAAACACCCGCATCTTTGCATCTCTCATGCTCTTAAGCAGGAAGCGATCAAGGAAAGCTTAGACAAATTCCTCCTATGTTATTGGGGCTAAACCAGATAATTTATTTCTTTTGAGTGACACAAACCATATTCTGGCCACATCCTTCAATCTGAATCCCACTAATTCAACTAATTGATATGTGGAGCATCCCAATGTAGAACAAATACACTCCATATCCTCTAAAAATCTTTGCGGATCTTCCTTCGCATCTAATCCAATAAAAGATGAAGGCTTTAACTTCATAAAAATTGTCAAAGTTACCTCAATAACCCCTTTCTAATGTTTACACTAAGGCACATAGTCCGGATCTTGCGAACTACAATCAACCCATTACTCATATTGTGTTTTTCCTGTATTGAGAAACTCAGCAAATTCATTAGCCAAACTTTGTAGCCCTACTGCCAAAAGCCCCCCTTCCATTCTACTTGCTCCAATCAGCCACTTGGTGACAAAGTCTTATAAAATACATCCATTCAAAAAAAATTTTACATCAGGCTTTATATTGTCTCTTCTTCACTTGAGCTATAAATTGATTATATCTTTCTTAAATGTGCTTGAGCTTTAAAGTTAATATACTTGGAATGCTTAATTATAAAGGAAGCTTTTATTAGTACTTTACCAATTGATAAAATGAGCTTTAAAATGATTTTATCCTTTACAATTGACTTTGTGCTTATTTGCTTTTACAAAGTGGGAGTTTTGATTTATATCTCTCAATTGGTGTTGAATATTGATGGGAAAATGGTTGATGTGCTTATTAAATGTTGTCTTCTAAAAAATGGTATATTCCTTATTACGCTTATTATGTTTTGCAAATTGTGTTTATTGTGTTTCTACCTTCCTCTTTGATATAACAAAAAAAAGAGAGAGATATTGAAAAAATTTGCATTTTGAAAAAGGAATATTTGATCTTCAAGTTTTGAACCTTGCAACTATTTAGGGGGAGCACTTTACAAGCAAATTTTGCTCAAAGTTTTTGTCATATCAAAAAGAGGGAGATTGTTAGCTGTAATAGCTTGAAAATGAGAGTTTTGACTCAATAAAAATGATCAAAATTTCTTGTCTAAGTGATCCTTGAATAGTTTGAGTGATCTTTGAATGCTTTTGATGTGTTTCTATGCTTCCTTAATTGATTGACATTTGAAGTTGTTTTGTGAAAGGAAGAATCTTTTATACACTTTGAATCTTAAGTTCAAGCAAGAGGAATCAATTGTTGAAAAGGAAACATCAAATCTAGCAAGACAGAATACTTAGACAAGCTTCTAAAAGCTCAAGAATCACTTCCCAATAGTCAAGAAGTCGATTTTCGCAAGTCTAGGTAGAAAAATAAGCACAAAGAATCAATTCCTAGAAAGGCAGATGTTGATTCTTAAAGTAAGAAGAACTGATATCTAGAGAGGCAAGAATCGATTCTTAAACAAGAAAAACTAATATCTCAAGAATGAAGAATCGATTCTTAGAAAGCAAAAAGCTCTAGACCAAAGAAGAACCGATATATGAAGAATGAAGAATCAATTCTCAAACTCCAAAAATAGCCATTAGACATGAAAAAGACAAAAAAATATGGCTAGTTTCTTCACCAAGTCATTTCCAACAGCTATAAACTTTTTCCAAGTGTTAAAGGGACTTCTCTAACATATTTTGGGTAAGGGAAGAGTTGCGAAAAAGATCATTTGATCAAGAATCAAATAAGATAACGAAGAAGAGGAAAAATAGAGAAAAACCAAGCTACAGCAAGCCAGTCATATTCATCCAAAAAGCTAGTGGCCTACCTTGTGCTTCAAATTCTTTGTGCTTTCACTCATCTTTTGTTATCATTCTTTAGCACTACCAAACTCATCCTACATGTATTTACTAAGCACCTTCTAGAGGTATCATTTGCTTTGAGCTTGTAAGAGAGAAAGGTTATGCCTCATCCTTTAAAAGGCAGTGTTATAAAGGTTCTGTCGAATCCTTGGAAAGGCTAAAGTTATGTCTGATCCTTGAAAAGGCATATAAATTTTGCTTGATCTTGGAAAAGGCATAGGTTATGATTGCTTTAGTAAACAGGCATTGCATGGGTTATACTTGAGCCTTGAAAAAGTATTTTTCATAGTAAATTTTAAACTCCTAGATAGGCTAAGGAAGAAGATGTATGGACCTATGGAGAAGGCCAAACCTTTATAAATGATTTTTGTCTTTTCTCTATTCTCTTTACTCTTGAACTGATGCATTTTCTCTTTACCCTTCACTGCTTCGTACTTATGCATTTTACTTGGCTATAAAGAGGTTTGAGCATTTGGTTTTGAACTTGTTTTTTCTTCAACTTAGTCTTTAAATCACTTTTGACTCACTTTGAAATACTTATAATTTTTACCTTAGTTTGAGGAGTTTTGAAAATTTGTACTTCCCTTGTTTGATTCTTTAATTTATTCTTCAAATTAATTTATACTTTTGATTTATGCACTTCAATTTGAAAAGTTTTTGAGAATTTTTCTTCAACTTACTTGCTCATTTAGGTTCCAAATTGTTTTTGACATGTTTTAAAATGAGAGCAAGATTTAAGAATCTCTTTTCTTCTTGAGCTTATGCTTTTATCATGAAAATGTTTTAAAATTTTGATTACAACTCGCTTACTCATCATCTTTATACTTAAATATTCTTACTCCACCTTGAAAAGTATTGAAAATGTGTTTCAAGTTTGTTTGTTCATTTTTTTGGTTTGTTCCAAAGTGAAAACAAATTTGAGAAATTGTTATCAAGCTTCAAAATTCGATTTGTTAGAAAGAATTTATTGAAATCAAATTCACACCCCTCTTGGATATTTTCCTCATTATTATTGAGCTAACACATTCTTAACAACGTCTATAGTAGATTTTTTTGGATTTTTGCATTTGAACATCTTTGAATTTGATGCAACATGATCAGATGCCCTACTATCCAAAATCCAATTTTGAGAACAAGAAATTTTACCAACAAAGATGACAATGGTTGTTCCTTATTTGTCTTTGTTAAGTATTTCCATAAGTTGATCAAACTGAATTCGAGATAACCCTGTTGGAGTTACAACAATCTATTGTTGATTTGCTTGTTGTTAGGAATGCATGTCCTTTCTTTTGGTTTCTGTGACTGCTGGATTGATGGTCGTCTTTGCTTGAAAGCTCTTTTTCTTCCCCTATCAATTTGATGGATATCCTACAATCTTAAAACAATTTTCTTTTATGTGACCTATCTTCTTACAGTGTCCACATTTTGGCCTCTTGTTTGGATCTTGATTCCTCTCTTCAGCATATACTTTGAATGCTGCTACCTCCACAATTGACCTTGCCATCGTCACCTCTTCTGAACTCAGTAAAGAATAAGCAGTTGTTAAAGATAGTAATGGATCCTTATAAAGAATATTCAATCTGTTAGCCTCAGGTTACATCATGTTTTGATTTGACAAAACTTACATGTTATCTTGAACTTAATGTCAAGCATTTGAAATTGTCTCAAATATATTTTGTTTTAATCCCCTAAGCTCACATAATTGTTTGAAAAGTCATGTATCATTAGAAAATATCATAAAAGCTTTAAACTAATGCATATTCAGCTAAAAAAACAAAGAGCAAACATGCCTTAAATTATTATTTGATTATAGGAACAAGGCAAGGAATTGTTAAGCTCAAAGGAATAAACTCAAACAGGGGGTAAATTGACTGCTTTGAAATTTCTTTGAAAAATCCCTTTTTTTTTGCAAATCAAAAACATTTTTGCAAATCAAACACAAGAAGCCTGTAGAAATCAAGCAAAAAGGATTTTAAGCATCCTTTGTTGGAAAGCTTTGAAATAATAAGCATGTAAGAACACAAGTAAGAAAATAAAGTAAGTATAAAAGACACGAAAGACTTATAAAGGTTTGGCCATGATGCCTACGTCCTCTCCCTTGGCTCACTAAGGAGTTGGAAATCCACTAACTCAAATATTTTTTCAAGGTTGAAGTATAACCTATACAAAGAGCTTTTTCATAGGCTCAAGCATAACTTTTACACTTGTTTTTTCAAGGATCAAGTAGAACCTATCACTTGTTTTTTCAAGGCTCAAGTAGAACCTATGCAACTACCTTTTCAAGGGTTAAGGTATAACCACTTCTAAGCTCTTTACCTTTTCAAAGGAAAGGTATAACTTTCAAAAGAGATTAAAAGAATGAGAGTGATGCTCAAGGAGTTTTCTTTAAATAGGCGAAATACAATAATAAATATTGAATAAAAGATCTTGAAGGCTTGATAAATGAGTAGGAGTTTAGTTCAATAATCAATTAAGGATGAAAACACTAAGTTTGAAGAGTGAGAAGAAGGAATTTTCTTTTAGAGGATTCATTCTTGCCTAAGATTTCTTCTCAATGTGCTCTCTCAACTCATAAAGGAGTTTCAACCTTCCTTTTATACTTAGAGATCTTAAGTTAACCGTTGGGCTTTTTTAATATCAAAATTCTGGCCATTAAACTTGTCTTTTTTTGGCTTGTCTGAATAGATGTTTTGATAGTTACGATCTGAGTCTTGATACTTTAAATTATTTACTTGTTGATGGCTCGATACTTCAAATGCCTTTTTTGATAGTTTTATCTTCCACGCATAATTCTTACTAAGCCTTATATCGATACAATATTCCCTTAGTCTTCATACATTTCACTTTGCTTTCTAGAATTTACTTGATGAGATGTCATCTCGATACTCTTGTAAACTAATCTCAATACTGATTTACTTGGCCATTTTGAATCATGAATCTTGAAGTTTTGATCTCAATACTAATGTGGTGTTCGATACTTAGGCACTTCCTCTCTGTTGTTCACTCTTTAAAGGTGTTGTCTTGATATTGAATATCTTCTTTCTCAATACATTTAGACTTCTTCTCTGGATTCTGAAGTTTTAAGGCAAGGTATCAAAATTCAAAAAATGTGTCTCGATACACAAATCCTTACTTTTTGGAATTTTACACTGCTAAGGAGTTGTCTCAATACTTGATACTCTTGTTCTCGATACTTTAGTATTTGTTATTTGGAAGTATAACTCTTCTTGAGCGAAGTGTCGATACCGTCCAAAGTTGTCTTGATAGAACTTCTTTTTTTGGTTATTTCTTAAGGTATACACAAACAAACTAATCTTGATACGCATTTTCAAGGTCTCAATACTTCAGGTTAGTCTTAAGCTCTTAACACCAGTCTTTTTGTTAATCAAAGTCATGGGGTTTTCTTTAAAGTCCAAATGCATTAGGCATTCAATATTTTGATCATTAACTTTTGTCATATTAAAACAAAGGATCAATTATAAAGCTAACAAAAACCTTAAGACACAAGTCAAAAGTCGACCATAGAGAAACTCAAGTCGATCTAAAGGCCAAAAGAGTGAAAAACTTGAAGTATATAAAGCCATAGTCGACCCTAAAGTGGCTATAGTCAACCCTAAATAGAAAGCTCAAAAATTGGACAACAACATAACCATAGTTGACCTTGGCCTTTATGTGGTAGACCTTGGCTATTCTAATGCGTGAAAAAGAGAGAAATAAAGAGACATAATTGACCCTAGCAAAGCCATAGTCATATCAGCCTAAACTTGCATAAATCACGATATCAGGAATTTGATCGAGTAGATGAGGGTTATACTCGACTATGGAACCTTAATTTGAGAAATTTCAATAACATAGTTGATAACTCTATAATATAAAGTTATTTGAGCTTCATTTTGATATTAATTTAGCTTAGTTTTTGTAGTAATACATAGAAATTAGTAAATTTTATTTAATTATTTTAAACTATTTATTTTAGGTGAGTCAATCTAATCATGGTTAATTTTATGCTTAATTTGGTGTTAATGAGGATAAGATAGGTTGTTATTGATTTATTTGTGCTTTTGTAGGAGTTTGAAAGAAGAATTTTAGTAAAAGAAGGAGAGCAATTTTGAGGTGCAGACTTCTAATGCATATATTTTGGTATTTTGGCCATAAAGTTCTCTACAAAGCTCCAAATGAAGTGATTATTGAACCATCATAAAGATAAGAGAAAAATATACAACTTTTATGTTTACCACTTCACCCAATTAGGTCTAAAAGATGGTAAAAAATTCTTGTTGAAGTTGACGTACTGTAGTAGTCTTAAAGCAATTACGATTTCTATTAATTAATTTGGTAAAGCTGCAACTTACATAGTCTGATAAGGAAATCTCAGCTGAAATTGACTTTTTACTACACCCAACTTGACCTAACTAAAGCCTATAAAAACAACCTTTCAGGAGAGAAAAGGGAAAAAGAGGAAAAAAACATCAGATTGAAAGCTGGGAGTCAAGCCACAAAGTCATTGAAGCTGAGAAGATTTTGAAGGATTCAAGAAGACTTAAAAGATCAAGATTATAATTCTTGAGGTTTATCTTTTTGATTATTCTCTTATTTTTTTTAGTTTGTTTTTATTGTTTAAACTTTATTCGATGATAATGTGTGACTTGATGGGGACCTAAATTTTTAAACTAAGATTATGATTGAACTCATTATGTAGTCTGAACTATTTATCTCTCTTTTGCTTATTTTTGATAAATTTAGGTTGTTTATTTTATTCTGTTCTTAATGCTTCTAATTGCCTGATCACCAATTAGATTGAATTGAAAACCTAGGTTAAACCTTGACGAAAGAGATTTAGGTAGACCTTGAATAAAATAGCGTATGATCGAATACACTTAGTTGATTAGGTGGTTTGATTTGCATATAGGCTAGACATACACTTATAAGCCATACTTAGCCAAGATTAGAGTATAAACTTAATAATTTTTCTTCAATTTAATTTGCATAGATATATAGTAAATTAATTGGGAGAGGTATTTTTATGAAAAACTCGACAGAGACTTATAAATAATTTAGGACTCTAGTTTAGTAATTTAATCCATTAAACTAAGTTAAGAGAGAGAGAGAGATAATAATCAGATGAAGTATTGAGGGACATTATAATCTTAGGTCTGGTAGTTAAGTGAGTTTTATTTACTATTTAATTTTAGTTTTAGTTTATTAGTTTTAATTTTTTTATTTTAATTGTTTAGACAAAATTAGGGTGTTATAATTTTAGTACTTAACTGTAGGAATTAAACAATTCTCTATGGGAACGATACTCTACTTCATTACTATATTACTTGTTAACGATACGTGCATTTACGTGAGAAATCAACAAGTTTTTGGCGTCGTTACTAGAGAATTGATTTTTAATTCTTTTTTGTTAATATTAATACCAAGCATTCTTAATTTTAACCTAGACTTTTTTTCTTTAATTATTTTATTTTTTCAAGTACTTTTGGTCGTTGTATGCGAAGAGCCCGAAATTTGGAAATTGTTCTTATTGATCCAGAAATCAAAAGAAAAACTTTTCATACACTTTGAAGGAAAAATAAAAAAAAAATTCTACTTCAAGTAAAACAATGGTTCATCAACAAGAGGAAGAGACCAAGCCTTTGAGGAATTATTGTGAGACTTTGTCCTTTATAGACTCATAGTTAGTAATATATGCGATATCCCTAATCAGGGATAATTTTGTCATTTTCTTAGTGAGCCCATAAAAGTAAGATTTTAAACAATATTATGGCCTAAGTAGGCCTAAGGCATAAATGAATGATGAAAATATGGGTAAAATGACAAGAAAACAAAAATTTTGATGATTTTCACGATATGGGCGAAATGGTCATTTTTCACCTCAAGTTAGAATTTTTAAGTTTTCATGAACTCGAGCATTTCTAGACCATTATGGACCTTGTCCCAGTGTCAAAAGAGTAAAAAGATTGCATAAAAGATTGGAGGAGAATAAGCTAATTTGTGGAGGGGCATTTTGGTAATTTAAGTGGAGTGGATAAGCTTGAGCTATAAATATCTCTTTCTTCCAGCGGCTTCTACATTCTCCAGCAGCTTTTCTTCTTCTTCTTCTTCTCTTTCACGCTACTTCCCAACCTCCATGAAAGCTTGATAAGAAAGCTCAACAACCTTCCTCAAATAGCTCCAAATTTCATGCTTTTGGTGCACCTTTTCCATAAACCGTTGTGCTCTTCCACTCTCTCTCCTTAAAACCCTTGAAAAAATCTTATTTCTATACCCTCTGTCACTAGTTAGGTGTTTTAGAGAGAGAAAGAGGAAGCTTCAAAAATAGCTTGAAACTTTTGGAAAGAATTTCATATACAAGCTACCAAGGTGAGTAGTACATTAGAATTGAGTTTTGGTGTTGAGAATGATTAGTGTTTAGATTTGCGGGTGAATTGGTAGTTGGGATGTTCATTCATTTTAAAGTGATAAGGGTAGAGAGAATAGATAGGCATTTAAATGGCCATTGGAAGTTAGCTAAGAGAAAGTTTTTGGATTCTATAAGTATGTGAATTGACATAATGGTGATGCTAATGTAATGGTAGGTTCCAACGAAGCTTTATCGCCCCATTTGGACCATTACGGAAGTTAGAGTCGATTAAAGGCCCAACAACATACCGATGAGTGAACTTGCATTTCAAAATTTGTTTTGGGAATGTGAATGCAATTGTACAAACATTTGAAAGATTTTATCTAGTTTTCCTTTAAAAATGTACCTTGGGAACAAGCCTTTGGTGAAGTGATTTTATATTGTGAAAAAGTGCTATACAATGGTTTATATGTTATAACAATATGATAATATGCATGATATGATTTGGGTGCTTCTTTGTATGTTGATGTGGACCCGGCTATGTGTGAGTAGGAGTGTACATAAGCCGATGATGACCCGACTATGTGCGAGTGGGAGTGCACATAAGCCGATGATAACCCAGCCATGTGCTAGTGGGGAGTGCACATGAGCTGATGACGATGGGAGAGTGTGCATGATGATGAATATATATATACATGTATAGATATGTGTGTTATAGAAAGTTCATGAATATGTAAATGGTTGAAATGCATGTGAAATTTGACATGTTAAACTTTGGGAAATTATATGAGTTTCATGTTGTGTTGGTCATGTGAACAGGGTGGCCTTTGCTTGAGGGAATGGGGAATTTTTGTTGGTGCCTTATTTCTCGCTGCAACGAGATTGAATCTCACTGCAGCGAGAAACTCTCTGGTTGAAAGGGTAAGGCTGGCCGAAAATCTCGCTACAGCGAGAATGTTACTGTAGCTTCTCGCTGCAACGAGAAACTCTCTATTTTGTGACCAAAATTTCGCTACAGCGAGATTCAGCAAAAAACTTTCTATTTTGCTCCTCATTTGATTCGGTTGCTACCCTATTTTTCATTTCTTTAGTACCATAATTGAGCATGGACTTCCAACATTAAAGGATAAATGAATTAAGTTTAAAATGAGGAGGTTTGGTGAGAAACCCTTGGCCAGTTAAGAAACCCTCGACTAGTTGATAATTTAAGTCAAGTGTCGCTACAGCAAAAATTCATTCTCGTTGCAGCTACCTTTCCGCTGCAGCGAGGACCCGTCGTTTATTTGACTTGATTCGCATGAATGCTATTAAAGTTTTCACTCTCCAATTCCTTTGTTGAGCATGGACCCTTTTCATAAAGTGATTTACTCATGTGGGGTTTACATGAGGGGTTTAATAAGAACTAAAATAAATTGAATTGTTTTGAAAAATGAATGCATCATGATTTTGTTAAACATTCCTTATGGTATGCTTGTTCCCATCTTGTTCACTCACTGAGTTTATACTCACCGTTTTCAACTTCATAGTTTCATATCAAGAGGCAGCCAGTAACTAAGATGAGGCGTCCTCGTATACTTGTATCCATCTTTTGGTAGGTGTCTCGGCATTCAGTAGCTATACATTCATCCGAGTCTCTCCGTTAAAAGTTGAGTACTCTTTTGTTGTGTATAGATAAATCGATATAAATTATTAAATTATGTTTAGATAATATATGTACTCTTTGATTGGTATGCCACTATGAGATGGCAATGTTTAGTATTATTTTGATTCAAAGTCATAAAATGTGACTTAGCAACTTTTAATGGAATGGTGAAAAGGTTATATTAATAGGCTTGCTTGGACTTAGTGGACTACGTCCATTGGGCCCATGCGCTGGTCATGGCCCGAAATTTGGGTCGTGACAATTATACAGTCCCACAACTACAAAATCTTCACTCTAGTATCTGAAGATCTTCTATTCAAGCCAACAATTTTGAAATTAAGCCATTAATCATTCAGATGATTCAAATTATTGTTCAATTTGGGGGTTTGCCTAATGATGATCCGAATGCTCGTATTATAAATTTCCTAAAAATCTGCGATACATTCAAGGCTAATGGTGTTATTGATGATGCTATAAGATTGAGGCTTTTCCCTTTTTCATTGAGAGATAAAGCAAAGAGTTGGTTAAATTCACTTCCTATTGGTTCCATTAATACTTGGGATGATTTGGCTCAAAAATTCTTAGCAAAATTCTTCCCACCTGTAAAGTCAGCAAATATGCGGAATGATATCACTTCTTTCATGCAATTTGATTCTGAATCACTATATGAGGCTTGGGAAAAGTATAAGGATTTGTTGAGAAGATGTCATCACCATGGATTACCTAAGTGGCTGCAAGTTCAGACTTTTTATAATGGTTTGCTTGGACCTTTTAGAACTACCATTGATGCTGCCGCTGAAGGTACACTTATGAGTAAATCCATTGATAAGGCTTATGATTTGCTCAAAGAGATAACATCCAATAATTATCAATGGCCATCTAAAATATTGGGTACAAGAAAAATTGTTGTAATTCATGAATTAGATGTGATCAACATTGTCTCTACACAATTGGCCTCTATCACAAAGAAAATAGATAAATTGAGTGTTAATGTTGTTCGGAACTCTTTTATGACATGTGAATTTTGTGGGGAAGGACATTTCAATGACAATTGTCCCATCTACTTTGAGTCTTGTCAATTTTTTGGAAATAGGCAATAGAACAATCCCTATTCCAACACTTATAATCCTGGTTGGAGGAATCATCCTAATTTTTCATAGAATAACAACCAAGGGTCTGCATCAACAGCTAAGTCAAACTTTTCCCCTAGATTTCCATCTAGAGCTCCTATGCCAGAGAAAAAGCCTTCAATGGAGGATATGTTCATGCAATTCATGACAAAGATTGATGCCTCCATTCAAAATCAAGCAACTTCCATTAGAAATCTTGAGATACAAGTAGGCTAACTTACTAGTGCTTTAAATACTAGACCTCATGGTACCTTACCAAGTAATACTGAACCCAACCCAAGAAGAGAAGGTAAAGGAACATTGTATGGCAATTACTCTCCATAAGGAAAAAGAGGTACGTAAAGAGGTAAGTAATCAAGCATTAAATCTTGAGATTTCAATTCAATCTGATGAGAAAGAAATTGAAAAAAATGCTAAAAAAGACATTGTGGTTGAAAAATCTGCTGAAAATTCAAAAAAAAAATCACAATCTACTCCCACACCGCCACCACCTTTTCCTCAATGTTTTCAAAAGCAAAAACTTGACAAACAATTTCAGAGATTTCTTGAGGTATTTAAAAAACTGCACATTAATATTCCTTTTGCTGAAGCTTTAGAACAAATGCCAAGTTATCTTAAATTCTTGAAAGACATCCTAACCAAAAAGGAAAATTGGAAGAATAGATAGTTACACTTATTGAAAAGTGTAGTGCTATAATCCAAAATAAGCTTCCACCAAAGCTTAAAAATCTAAGGAGTTTTTCTATTCCATGCACTATTGGTAGTTTTAAAATTTTTAAAGTTTATGTGATTTAGGTGCTAGTGTTTCAATAATGCCTTTGTTTATTGCCAAGAAACTTGGATTTCAAGAGATACAACCTACTATAGTTACCTTGCAATTAGCTGACAGAACAATCAAGCACCCAATTGGGATTATAGAGGATGTTTTGCTTAAAGTTGGGCATTTATACATTCCAGTAGACTTCATTGTGCTCGAGATTGAAGATGATGTTAAAACTCCTCTTATTTTGGGAAAACCATTCTTAGCTACAGTTGGAGCAATTATTGATGTGAAGAATGGAAAAATAACTTTCAGAGTTGGAAAGGAGGAAGTGGTATTTAATTTGTTCAATGCAACTCAGTATCTCTATACAGATAGTTGCTATAAAGTGGATTTAGTCACTGAGGGTAAAGGTAAGCCTATTCCACCACCACTTTGATTTGATTTAGTCACGGAGCAGGTGCCAATTCTTGAGACAAAACCACCACCACTTTCCAGCTATCTTGATTTTGTGGTTGGACAGCGAGTAATACTTTCTGATTCACAACTCCATCTTTTGCCATTGAATCTTAGACCATATTGGGGGAACAAGTTTAAGGTGGTAAAAATTCATCTTTATGATGTTGTCGAGATTTATAGTGGACTTACCGGAGTAGTCAAGGTCAATAAAGAAAATCTCGAGCCATATAAAGTAGTGCAGAAGGGGATACCATAGTCAAGCTAGTGACTATAAAGAAGTGCTTCTTGGGAGGCAACCCAAACACTCTAACTTACTTTTTTTATTTTCTTTTACTTTTATTTATTTATTTATTAAATTATTAACACTCTCTTTTATTTGTGATGATTCATGAAAAAAAAATTCAAAAAATTGTTTTAGAAATTCAAAAAAAATTCAAGAAAAAAAATATATTTCAAAAAAATATATATATTTCAAAAAAAAATATTTTTAAAAAAAATTCAAAAAAAAATAAAAAAAAAAATGGTAAGCCGCAGCTCCCACTATGAGAAGCCGGGGCTTCGCGAGGTGCAAACAACGTGAGTCACGGCTCACTAAGCTCGAAGTCGCGACTTCGTGTTAAAGAAAAAAAAGGGGCCATTTGGATGTGAGCCGTGGCTCCCACATGGGGTAGGACACACCCGCCCCCCCCAACCCTCCCCCCCCCCCCCCCCCTTCCCCCGAATTGAGCTACCAATTGGTAGCCCACTACCCACCACCCTCCATTGGGTTGCCAACATTGGGCAGCCCACTGACCAAACCCATTTCCTTTTTATTATTTGGACTTTCCATTACCCATTTACCTAGTACTCAATAAAAAAAACATTTTTCTTTATTTATTTTCTTTTCAAATTATTTTTATTTATTATTTATTTTATTTTTTTACATTAATTAATTATTTATTTATTTATTTTCTTTTTGTAGTAAACAAAAACAATTCCTCCTAAAAAGTGATAATGAAGATGATAACTCTAACATTGAGGACAATGTTTAGTTTAAGTTTAAGGGGGTGAATTTTTTTTTCTAGTGATGAATATCCTGTGGAAGTTTAGATTTAATTTGCATGTTTATGTAGATTTATAAATAATCTAGGATTAGTTGGTAAAAGAATTTATTTATTGTTGAACCTTAAGAATCTAGAGTAAAGTTGTGCCAATTTCTTTTCAATGATTTTTTTTATCCAATGATGATAACTAGTTGTCTTAAATTCTTAACTTTTGGTGAATAAGGTTTTTGTTTGGATTCATGATAATCTTTTGTTAAGTATCATTGTTAGGATGTGATTTCCACAATTTTGAGCGCTATATATTTTACTTTGAATTATTCTGAATATCTAGAGAAGGTTTATATTTATGTAAATTTTAGATATATCATGAATTTTAAAATTTGCTTAATTTTCTCTCGAGGTGAAATCGTAGGCAATACTTAATTAGGCAGATGATTTAGGCCATCTTTGGACCGTTTGAGCCTAAAAAGCTAACCGTGTTAAATTTTTATCCCTAGTATACCCCTTTTGAGCCTAATTTCCCTTTTCTTTGTTTAACTACATAATATTAAGCCTAGCCTTAAAATAAAATTTCTAATTTTGCAACCCTCACTCCTAAGCATGTATATTGTTTTAGAAAATATAAATTAAGCTAAATGTTGAAAAAGGTAGAAATGTGATGTTGATGAAAATAAAAGTTCAAAATATGAAAAAATAACCCCACTACCTACAATACAAAGAAAATAACTTTTAGGGTGTGAAATTGTGAAATTATGAAAAAAAAAAAGTGTGTTGAATAAAAGAAAAGTTCAAATGTGGAAGAAAAGGTGTACTAGGAGAAAGAAAATAGAATTCTATATATAGGTCCTAGAATAATTACGTGCTTAGGGTGATTTAAGCCATATTAATATCTTTTATCATACCTTGACCCTAGCCATACATTACAAGCTTTATAAAGTCCTGTTGATCCCTAGCTTTGTATTGGTCTACATTAGTGGAGAGAGAGATGAAAAGTAAACCTATGGAAATCTAGTACTAATTTAAAATTTGTATTGCCATAAACTCATCTGGATGTCATGATATTCTTGGTAAAAAACTTTACACACACACGAAAATCCATTCGAGAATGTGCTTGCATTATAATTGAAACATGAATTTAAATGATGCTTATATTTTTTCTTAGGTTAATGATTGATAGACATACTTTTGAGAAAACTATAAGGAGAATCATTGAGTTGGTGCACTTTATCTCTAGTAGTAGTAGTAATAACTATATTTATTTTAGTTTTCATTAACTGAATTTGATTTTCGTAAGTTAGTTTCTTTTTTATGTTTTTCTCGAGGACTAGCAAAATCTTAAGTTTGAGGGTGTGATAACTCTATAATATAGAGTTATTTGAGCTTAATTTTGATAATAATTTAGCTTAGTTTTTGTAGTAATGCATAGAAATTAGTAGATTTTATTTAATTATTTTAAATTAGTTATTTTAGGTGAGTCAATCTAATCATGGTTAATTTTATACTTAATTTGGTGTTAATGAGGAGAAGATAGGTTGTTATTGATTTATTTGTGCTTTTGTAAGAGTTTGAAAGAAGAATTTTAGTAAAAGAAGGAGAGCAATTTCGAGGTGAAGACTTTTAATGCATATGTTTTGGTATTTTGGCCATAACTTTCTCTACAAAGCTTCAAATGAAGCGATTATTGAACCATTAAAAAGATAAGGGAAAAATATAAAACTTTCATGTTTACCACTTTACCCAGTTAGGTATGGAAGATGGTTAAAAATCTTGTTTCAATTGACACACTGTAGTAGTCCTAGAGCAATTATGATTTATGTTAATTAATTTGGCAAAGCTGCAACTTACATAGTCTGATAAGGAAATCTCAGCTAAAATTGACTTCTTTCTACACCCAACTTGGCCTAACTAAAGTCTATAAAAACAACCTTTCAGATGAAAAAAGGGAAAAAAAGGAAAAAAAACACCAGATTGAAAGCTGAGAGTCGAGCCACAAAGTCATTGAAACTGAGAAGATTCTAAAGGATTCAAGAAGACTTGGAAGATCAAGATTATAATTCTTGAGTTTTATCTTTTTTATTATTTTCTTATTTTCTTAGTTTGTTTTTATTGTTTAAACTTTATTCGATGATAATGTGTGACTTGATGGGAAACTAAATTTTTAGTCTAAGATTATGATTGAACTCATTATATAGTTTGAATTGTTTATCTCTCTTTTACTTATATTTGATAGATTTAAGTTGTTTATTTTATTCTGTTCTCAATACTTCTAATTGCCTGATCACCAATTAGATTGAATTGGAAACCTAGGTTAAACCTTGACGAAGGAGATTTAGGTAGATCTTGAATAAAATAACGTATGATGGAATACACTTAGTTGATTAGGTGGTTTGATTTGCATATAGGGTAGACATACACCTATAAGCCATACGTAGGTAGGATTAGAGCACAAACTTAATGAATCTTTCTTTAATTTAATTTGTATAGATATATAGTAAATTAGTTAGGAGAGGTATTTATATGAGAAACTCGACAGACACTTATAAATAATTTAGGACTCTAGTTTAGCAATTTAATCCATTAAACTATGTTAAGAGAGAGAGATAATAATCAGATGAAGTATTGAGAGATATTATAACATTAGGTCTGGTAGTTAAGTGAGTTTTATTTACTATTTAATTTTAGTTTTAGTTTATTAGTTTTAATTTTTTTTTATTTTAATTGTTTGGATAAAATTAAGGTGTTATAATTTTAGTAGTTAACTGTAGGAATTAAACAATTCTCCATGGGATCGATACTCTACTTCATTACTATATTACTTGTTAACGATACGTGCACTTGCATGAGAAGTCAACAACAATAATTGACCCTAAATGTGTTATAGTCGACTCTCGAACTTTAGCAACGGTCACATTTGATTCAAACTTGTGTTTAACGGCTTCAAACTTCGCACTAGCTATAAATAGATGCTTTTGAGTCATTTGGAAGAGAGAAAAGACAAGAGATAAAGTTTCAAACCCTATAAAGACCTCCAAAAGCTTATCCTTTCTCTCTAACTTAATTTCATCTTCCACCAAGCTTACAAAAGTTGAAAACTTACTTTATTCAAGCTAAAATTTCTTCTCTCACTATACTTAAGCTTAAACTCCTAGCGCCCAGCCTTTATAAAGGCATTTTCTTGCGAAACTTTGTACTCCATTATAAAGGTTGTAGCTTAACCTTGAAAAGCTATTTATGGGTTTATGGTTGAGCCTCATGAAAAACCATTATTGAAAAGTTTTGCTTAATCTTGTGAATAAGCATTAGAAGGATTTTGCTTGATCTCGTGAAAAAGCATTGCAAAGGTTTCACTTAATCCCGTAAAAAGTTATTGTGGTGGTTTTGCTTGATCGCATAAAAGCTTATTTCCCTTAGCAGATTTGAAATTCCTTGGTGTTCCAAAGGAGTGGATGCATGTATTAGAGAAAATCGGACCACTATAAAAATTTAGTGTCTTGCTTTTAATCTTTTCGCATTGTGATTTACTGCCTGAATGTAGCTTAGGAAAATATTTTATCTTAACTTATTATCTATGCTTTGCTTGCATTTGGACTAGGAAAATATTTTACATTGATTTATTATTTGATCTTTTCAATTTATTATTAAAAACTTGCTTAGGAAAATCGCACACTTTGTTTTTGACATAAGAAGAAATTTTTGGTTGCAAAAGTCTTGATTTTTATACGTAGTTTTCAAAAGAATTTTTAAATACCAATTCACCCCCTTGGTATATTGCTTATTGAGACGTCTACACTAACATGATCTTACAACATAATAGGAATCACTCAATACCATTAGAAACTAATGCAATTTTTCTTCTTTTTTTTCCTTTGCCAAGACTTTACAGGTACAACACCTGCATCCTCATCCATGAAACTTGAAAAAACTTTTAAGTTGATCCGAAAGTCCTTTCATTTTTGTATAATAAGTTGAGATTATCAATTCACCTTGTCTAATGTTGACTATTTCTCTTTTTAATTCTTGAATTTGAGGTCCACTCCCTTGTGAAAACCTCTCTTCTAAATCTCTTTAAATGTCATAAACAATGCCATGATATGTAACACTATTACGTAACTCCTCATTGAGTGAGTTTAACAACCATGCTACTATCATAGTAGTACAAGTTAGCCAATCATCTTCTCTGGGATCTCCTTTTTCTAGTTTCGGTAATTTTTCATTCACAAATACTAGCTTGTGTTTCCATCATAATGCATTGACAACAACTTTCCTCCATGTTGAATAGTTGGGTCCTTTTAGTGCATGGGATATCAAGAAACCACTTGGTTTATTAGAATTACTCAGATGATAGTGGAGTGGTTTATTATACATGGTTTTGGTAGAAGATTTTACTTGGGTTTTTATTTGTTTTTCTGCCATAGGAAAAAATTTTCACAAGAAAGAACAACTAGGCTCTGATACCATGTAAAAAATACCTAAAATCTAAGTAAAGAACTAAATTGCTCGATAAAAATGAAAGACTACCTAATGGGCTATTTATAATAGCTAACTAGACCTAAACCTACTTAGTGTGCGAGTAAAGTAAATAGCAAATAAAGAAGTATTCTAACCTTAGACTTCGGTGGAGTACAAGTAAAGTAAAAAATAAAATAGAAAAAGATTAAATAAGGAATATTCTTCTGAAGATATTCTCTCTTTGATTTGAAGATGCCGATATATTTTGTAATAGATCAAGGGCTTAGGTAGGTTGATACTAAGTTTGTGGTGTATAAAAGGTAAAAAGTAAGCAAATGGTGGGGTTGCTTGGCTAGAAGTTGGTTATGGAGGTGGAATGGTAGCTACAAAGGTGGGAAAAGCAAATATGACAATGGTAAGGTCGGTGATTATTGAAAAAGGTCAAAAGTTTATAAAAGAATAAATTAAAGTTTAAAATCATAATTAGAATAAATTAATAAATTTTAGTAAGTAATAAATTAATTACAAAAAATTTATAACTAAAATTTAATTTTAAAAATTATTATTTATAATCAGATTCAGATAGTTAATACTTTAAAATCATTATTCGAACCCATTACGAGCAATGATTTTACTATCATAATTTGATTATAATACATCTTAATCTTACTTAATCGAGTCGAATAATGAAAGATACTTGTTTACAAAGTACCCAATTGGCAATCCTATTTCTATGGTGAAAAATCTATGCTACCCTTATTATAATCTTCATGGGAAACTTTATCAACTTTGGGCCTTTGGATGTGTAAAAGACTTGAGCGCATGGTATAACAATCCAAATATTTATTTAATTATTTTTAACAGAGAACTCGTAGAAACTTTATTTAGAAAAGGCTATATGTTCAAATTAAGGCTAAATGTTTGGGTACTTTTTCAATTAAAAGCCAAACGTTTCAATTGTAACAATTAAGAGCCAAACATTTTCAATTCCTTACAATTAAGGGCTAAGTTGATAGGTGGATGGAGTGTGTATCAAACGTGATAAAAATCATGTGAGCAGATGACATGACAGCTGACTTGGCATGTTATCCAAACGACACCATTTTGATATAAATCTTAGGCCTAATTTTCCCTTAATTTCACCCATTTTGCTTCATCTCCTCTCCGATGTAGCTCTCTTCTCCTCAAAGATGGGCACATGTATGGTCATTGATAAGACAATACCAACTTATGACATCAAACATTGTGGAATGTGTTAACTCATGTCTGAAGTTTGCAAGACAAATGCCAATCACTGTTCTAATCAAATTCATTATAGACATGTTCTAGCATTGTTTCCATGAGTGGCATGAGCATGGCGTCAAAGTTTTCACACCTCACAGGCCTTGGGCTACCTCTTGATTGAGCCAAAAATTCAATGAAGTACATCACTTTACAGTTAAACCTATTGATCAATGACACGTCAAAAAAATAATGTTGTTACATGCCATTTTCTAAATATTTGTTACACGGCATGTTGAAAAATGTTATTGTTACTTTTTTTAGAAAAAATGTTGTTAACGCCATATTGAAAAATATAATGTTACACGCCATGTTCTAAATTTTAGTTGTTACATATTGTTAGTATAGAAGTCTCAATGCACAATATACTAAGGGGGGTGAATTGGTATCTTTAAAAATCTCTTTGAAATATAAGTATAAATATCAAAACTTTTTCACCCAAAAATATTTTTTAACATCAAAATCAATATTTTCAACGATAAATTACTAAGTATAAAAATAATCAATCAAGATAAAATATTTTTCTTAAAAATAAATGCTAGTATGAAAAGTAAAAGTAAAATATTTTTCCTAAATGAAAAATAACAAATTAATATAAATATATTTTCCTAAGGTAAATATAAACAATAAATAATAATGCGAGAAATTAAAGAGAAACACAAACGATTTATAGTGGTTCAACTTTTTCGATGCTTACATCCACTTTCTTGGTAACCAAAGAATTTCAATCCACTATCAAGGATTCTTGCCTTTTAATGGGAAGCGATAACCCTCACATAATCCATAAAAGAATTCTTGCTTTTTAACAGGAAGTGATAATCTTTACTCAATCCACAACGGATTTTTGCTTTTAACGAGATCAAGTGGTAACCCTTACAATAACTTTTTACAAGATCAAGTGATAACCCTTACACAATCATCAAAGAAATTCTGCTTTTTAAATGGGAAGCGATAACCCTTACAAGATAGCTTTTCAAGGTTAAATTAGAACCTTTACAAGATGTGTGTACAAAGGAGTAATAGCAAAAGTTTACCTCACAAACTTTAGATACTAGAGATTTTAGCTTAATTGTAGTGAGAAAAGAAATTTTAGCTTGATTAAAGAATTCAACTTTGATAGCTTGATGGAAGATAAAAAAGATGCTAAAGAGTGATGATGAGTTTGTGGGTATTCTTTCTAAGGTTGAAGCTTTGGTTCAGGTCTTTTTACTTCAAAATGGCTTAAATGCATTTTCTTATAGTTGGGGCAAGGTTTGCAACCATTAGACACAAGTTGGAATCAAATTTGGCCATTTGCTAAAACTTGAGGGTTAACTACAATGCTTCTAAGTTGACTATGTTCTTCAAATTTCTCAATTAGGACTTCTATAATCGAGTATAATCTTCCTATAGTCGATCAACATCCAAAAAGTATGTATTTTTCAAATCTGGCCTTCTTTAGTCAACTATCCCTCTCTTATAGTCAACTATGTCTATTTAAAGCTGACTTTTTCTAGCCTTTGACTTGTCAAGATCAACTATACCTTTTTTATAATCAAATATGGTTGTGTAATCTTGACTTTTTCTTGCTTCTGCTTGCCAGGGTTGACTATGTTTCCTCTGTAGTCAACTATGGTTGTGTAATCTTCATGTTTTCCACTCTTTTAACCTTCATATAGACTTGAGCTTCTTTAAGATCGACTATTGGCTTATGTCTTGAGGTTTCCTTAGCTTTTCGATACTTCTCTCCAGCTACTTCCTCTTTGCCTTGTACCTATATTCAAATAAACATTTCAAGGCATCTTTGCTCTTAATTTCTTAGCTGAATATGCATTGTTTAAAAGCTTGTGAGATGTTTTCTAATGAAACATGGCTTTTCAAACAAATATGTAACCTTAAGGGATTAAAATGAATTTAAGACAATTTCAAATACTTGACATTAAATTCAACAAAAATATGTGATTTTTGTCAAATTAAAACATGATATAACTCAAGGCTAACACACGCCATGTTGGAAATAATTGTTACATACCATGTTGAAAATATAATTGTTACATGCCATGTTAAAAAATGTAATTGTTTCACATCATGTTGAAAATTTAATTGTTACACAATGTTGAAAAATGTAATTATTACACATCATGTTAAAGATTTAGTTATTATACGTCATGTTGAAAAATGTAATTACACGTTGTATTGAAAATTTAGTTATTACATACCATGCTGAAAAATATAGTTGTTACATGTCATGATAAAAAAGTTGTTACATGCCACATCATAATTTGAATCATTTGTGTTTGACAAAAAAGACTTTCTGACAAAACTACTATTCCATATCTTACACGACAAGATGACAGCGACGAGAACCACAAATAGGTGACGCCTAACAAGCTGAGGGTGACAAATACCCAACTGGACAGTGAGACAATGGAAAGGGAAACCGATCAGAGAGGAAAAGAGGCAGAGTGTGGGTAATTTAGGACGATGGTGGGAAAACGAAATGGTAAAAAATTTTAATCGATGGAAGTAATCAAATAGAAAAAAACAGTCATTTTTGCTTAAACAAAACAACATCATTTGTCAAAAATCTAATTCACCTGCCACGTCAGAAGCAAAAATCCAAATCAGCGTGCATGTCATGCATGTTTGTTACGTGCGTCAGACAACTATCATTTTAATCGTTAATTGTAAACGTTTAATGCTTAATTATTACAATTGAAATATTTAATCTTAAATTAATAAAAATCTAAGATTTTGACTTCAAATTGAGTATTTAGTCTTTTGACAACTTTACTTTTATTTTTCTTCTTATTTAAAAAATTTTATAATATAGTATCATAACTACTTATTCATTTTTTAAAGAAAAAAAAAGTGGAAGGCAAAGGCACAGCCTTGCCGTACCGTCCTGGAATCGGTCAGTGGTAGAAAATATATTATTTTGCTCGTAATTTTTATATATTAAGAAAGAAAAGAGATAGAAAATGAGAGACATAGAAATAGACAAGTGATTTGCCCAACATATTTGCACTTACATGGAACAAAAGGTGAAACCCGTAATCAGAACAGAGTTAAACTTTACACTGTCTTTTCTTTCCTATCAAAATTTAAAAAAAAAAAATTGTTCGAGTTTGGTTAAATTGGGTTTTGATTGGAGTTTTCTTTTCTTTTTATATTTTTAATAAAAGAAAAATTACTTGCTTGAGTCTTTTAGGGTTCATATTGCTTTTCATCTCTGGTAAAAACTGTAAACCTTACTGTTTTGAGTGTCACTGTTGCATTAGTTCTTTGTCTTTTTAATTTTTTTTTTTTCGGTTTACCAACAATATTACAAACAAAAGGTTAATTAGGCTTGTGGGTTTTTTTGGTTCAGAATTTTTGTCTTCTTAATTTGATTTTTCCTCCCATTTTTTTTTTGTTTTTTTCCCCTAGAAAGTGAGTGAGAGAGATGGAAACATCAAAATATATTCTGGGTTTTCCTGTTCCTGTTGGTCTGGTTTCCTCAGGTCTCAAATAGGCTCTTCTGCTAATCCAATCAAACAGACAGCAAAACAGAAAATTGCTTTTTATTTTGGAAAATTATAATAATCTTGTAACCATTATTATGCCATTGATTTTTGCATTTATAATACCAAGGACTAAAACTAAATTAACTTGAACAAATTCTTCACAACTTTCCTCCTGTTTTAAGCTTTCCTATATTATAATATAATGATGCCCCTGACATTATCGAATTGAATTTGTCTGTCCTTTTTTGACGTTTTATTCATCTATTATATAGTAAATCTTCATTCCCACAATGTCAAGCTCAAGCCAAGCTCAAAGGTCATCTAGTTCTCCTGACCCTTCCACCCAAAACTCAGTCTTAGAGGGAAAGGCCGCAGCAGGGGCGGATGATCTGCCAAGACAAGGAGAAGCAAATCCTTGTGGAACTCTCGTTCGGCGGGCGGTCAGTGATTCACATGCCCTGTCAAAAGCCCTTTTTGAGGACTGGATTCCGGGTTTAGCTGCTGATGGTGCTGAAGAGAATTCTGTTGGTTTAACTGGCTTGGAATCAACACTTGTGTACGGGCCTAACTCTCCTAGGAGAAAAAGTGCTAGTGTTTCAGACTATGCCTTGGCCTCAGCATTATCAAAGAGCGTTTCTCAGAATATGCAGCAATCAGTTGGAGAGCCTGCAATAGCAAAGACCGTAAAACGGTTAGTGTTTGCTCCCTTTGTTTATAATTATGTCAAATTTACATTTACTATTCCTTTCTTTGTGTAAGAATTTCATGGCCATAGTGCCCTGAAGGACTTTTTAGTTCATATAGTTTTAAAACCCATGGCAGTTTGCTTCTCTAGTTGTTTCCTGGTATTTTTGGATACATCTTGTTAACTATTTCTAGTATTTCATAGCTTATATTCTCAATCAAGTTTCTGAAGAGTGCATTAGAATACTATTTATTGTACTAGCACAAGCCGTATCATGCCACAGTTGAAGTTTCAGTACAATCTAGTATTGTTAAGAAGCTATTTTGAACCAACATCCTTATAAAGTTTAGCTTGCTTTTTTCCATTTTTTTCCTTGGGAAATGGAAGTAGATGCACTTCTGGGTTTTGGCTCAGGAAGGGAGGAAAGAATTGTATCAGTAGTAGTATTTCCAACTTTCAAGATTGTTGGCTTTCTGGCCCTTTTTAAGATGGGATGAAAGGGGGACAGTGCAGTAATCCATCACCCTTCACATTCAATCATTTTCCACTGGCATGTGTTCTTCTGTTAAAACGTTTTTACTGTTATAATGTATATTCAGTTTTCGAATTCAAAGTTAAGATGCTCAAGTGACAAGTAATAGTACTGATACAGGGGTTTTATATCTGCTTTTGCATTTTTGTCTGGTATGAAATCTTAGGAACTCATGGCAGCACTCAAGGGACCGCCAAGTTCAGTATATTGCAGAATTAGAAAGAACTATAAACATTCTCCAGGTAATTGCTCTGGGAGATGTCGTTAGATTAAATTGTGCTAATTAATGAATATTACAGTCTAATCTATTCTTATGATTATCTGCAGGCAAGTGGTCTTGTTTATGATCTTTAAAAGAACCTAGTAATTTTCTTAGGTATTGTTATAATGTTCAAGATATATGCGCTGAGTAAGATAAATAAGTCTATCCATACCCATCGAGGTTTTAGCTTAGGAAATGTACTTGATTACTGGAAATAGAAAAGAAAGATATTTTATAGAAGCTTAGCACCTACTATTATTGTATCATTTACTGTGAAGCTCTGCCTTCGTACTTGAATCATTGAGAACTGTTCCTGCACCGTAACTGTAGGTGCTACCTATGTGGAATTTTTTGTAAAGTATTATGCTTGTAATGTCATCATTTGAGCTTAGTAGAATTTTTATCTTGGCTGACACTGCTTCAGCTTCAATATTATAGTACATATAGAAATGTCACAGGGTGCTGCTGACATTGTTGCCAAACAAAGGAAATTTATTGGCTATGTTTCATCATGCAGACTTTAAATACAGAGCTGGAAGTTAGAGTTATTTCTCAGAATCAGCAATGTGTTGCTTTGTACATGGAGAACAACATATTAATGCAGAGACTGGCCACCCTGGAGGACCAAATATTTATCAAAGAGGGTGAGTTATCCTGTCGATTATCCTGGGTTCTTTAGAAATTCAATAGCTGTGGTCTGGGCAAAATAACACAAAGGTTTATCACCTTTCAATCTCTTCGAGGTCATTTTGCCTAAATGAAAAAGACAACTACAATAATCAAGTATACCAAAAAAAAAAAATTCATATATTAAAATTGCATTAGTTATTTATGGCTTTGGTTAGAAAAGCACTCTCATGTACTAAATGAGTGTAACAGTGGTTGCAAAAGGTTTCAACTGATTCCTCTGCTGCATTGGTAAATTTAAACTGTTATTTTGACATAGCTTTTGAATTAGAGCATTTCTTAGGATACTAAGTTCAATGGAATATTACTCGACTCATCAAATGCAAGTGGTTTTGAAAGGAAATAAGTAAAGGAAAGGGAAAAGGAAGAAAAATAACATGCACAATATTATTGTTGTCTATCCTGATATTCTTTGCTTGAAAGATGTCAAACAAAGGTGTCATATACCAGCTATTGAGTTAAAACTTTGGCTGAGATACAATGGTTTTGTCACTTTAAAACTTTAGGATTTAGGTTCTTCAGGAGTATATCTCTTACGTTAACTTAAAAATATTTTCGTCATTCAGCAAACTACTAACATGAGAAGGCACTTGAGCATTTGACTCGTTGGTTGGTATATGATCCTCTATTTAGAAAGCAAGGTTCGAATCTCTCCTCCCCCAATTATAAAAACAAAAAAAACTAACATGAGAAGATGAATCCATGAATTCAATATCAATTGTTCTAATTCTTACCAAAACAAAAAACAATTCTCTTACAACAATGTAGAAGAAATTTTATGTTCCATTAAATTACTGTCATCATGCTTTTCTGTTGCAGGTCAATATCAGTTGCTGAAGAAAGAAAATGAGAGACTGATGAATGCTTTCGCAAGTGGTGCACCTGAGGCAGCGCGATCACTAGTCACTTGGCAGATATTAGACATGACAAAACTTAACCTTAATTGATTAAATTTCATGGTACAACGTACTAGACATTTTTTTATACTTTTAATAATAACCTAACAAGACTTGTATTTTTACCAAACTTAGTTTTTGATGCCAGATATGCCTTGTACAAAAGGCTTTTTGCCATTCTTTTCTTTAATGCAAAAACTCTGACAAGGCTTAAGAATCTTGTGCCCTAACGGGAATGGTTGGTCATGGCTGTGCTTTAGAGCTTTACCTGCCCCTGCAGTTTCAGCACATCCTGACAGTCCAATTTTGTGTGTCTTCCGTTGTGGGGTGAGAATTGGGCTGAACATTCAAGAGGCACAACAGCGGTTCTGGTGGTGAGGAACAGAGATGTTTATGGACGGATCAGGTTGACAGTCTGGAAATCTAAGCGCAGAGATTGTGCTTGAACAGTAGACTTGATAAATTTGAACACATGTTAACACAGTACGAGAAAACATGGGTTAAATAGATTTTGAGTTTAATCTTAAGGTGTTTCGTATTTAATCTGTCTGACACGTTAAGATATGAAAATTTTTCGTGTCTTAACGTGTCTGACACGATAAATACGTTTAAAACACGTTTAAACACGTTTACTTAATTGTGTTATCGTGTTTAATCGTGTTCTCGAGTTTAAATGTGTATACGTAATACATTTATTAACTTATTAAAAATTAATAGTTAAAAATTATTTTAATTTTATATAAATAATTTTAAATAATTATTTTAATAAGTTTTTTTTAATTTTATAGAAGGTATAATGTAATTATACATGTTCAACTCTAATTTTTAACTTTTGATGATTATTTGATGTTATTATTATTTTTTTTATTATAATTATTTTTATAATTATAGATTTTAAATTTAAATAATAAAATTATATTTAATTGTAAATATTTTTATTTAATCGTGTTAAACGTGTTGATCGTGTTAAACGTGTTATAAATCGTGTCGTGTCGTATATTGACACGTTTAATAAACGTGTTAATCATGTCGTGTCTTGTTACACGTGTATTAAACATGTACGTATACATATTTTAAATTTAAGACACGAATATTAAACGTGTCGTGTTCGTATTTAACCTTAACATTACGACACGTTAACCCGAATTGTCAGGTTTACAATTGAACTTGATCATTTAAAATCTAAATTATATTTACTATTAAAATATTAACTAGTATTTTTTGTATTAATATTTTAATATGTTTAAATATATTTTTAAATTAAAATTAAATCAAAATGCATTAACTGAGTTCAAGTCTAAACTTTTTGTGGGTCAAGTAGGGTAGGGGCCTTCTAATTTAGGCCCGACCTTCTGACCCAGCCGAGCCGCCCACTCCTGGGATAACCCTTACAATGAGATCCATTAGACTATATATATATATAAAATTTTACTCCATTGTACTGTAGAATGAGAAAAATGTATTCAATTACAAAATATTACATGTCTTTTAACAATTAGTAAATGAAAGAATTTTTAAAAAATGAAGCATGTGGCGTGCATTTGATGACACTATTTAAATTAATCATATAATTAATCTTTCAATTACTTTTCTCAAAGACACATCATTGGATGAATTAAAACCTACCTGTCACTATAATATTTAAATTTGGTAAATTAAAATTTACTTATGAATTATCCGATTTATCTTTAAATAAATCAAAATAATTTCAATACAAAATCCAAGTTTCGATCATCTAATTTCTTGTTAGGAACAAGCAAAACAATAAACATTCAATCATAGTATATATACGGAATTTTACTTGGTATATTTATTATAGATAATCCTAACTAAAGGATAAACGTATAGTATCTTGATACCTTGGCGTCAAAATCACAATAGTATAGGCACAATTCAATCCTCTTCACAAAATAGGTTGTAGCAAATCACAAGCTGTTGAAGTTGTCAATCTCTACTGATGATTCACACAAATGACAATTAAGAAGAATTAGCATGGAGAGTAGACTGTTTATGCTTGTAGACCTTAGTGCCAGTCTCAATAGGAGAAATTGTAAGCTTTATTAGCTCTCAATCACCCACATTAAAGATCATCACAGATAAAACGAAAATAAGTAAATAATTATAAAAAATTGATTAAACAACCCATCAACATTTCATATGTTAACCACATACTACCATTCCATACTTGTCCCACTGTAAGGTTCCAACATGGAGTGTGATCCTCGCAACCATAGACATTAATACTCCCATTAAGACAATTCTACCCCTTTTCATGAAATGTATGCAGTCATGCTTATTATAAATCCCAACCCACTAAAATCAATTAAATCGCAGTTCAATAGAAGTTAATTTTGCACAATATGTTTACAAGGGCATGCTCCATCCAGCTTCTGCCTATATGCATAGCAGCACACCATCTAACTGCGGACAGATGCTCGAGGAACAGTTGGCAACCCAAGTTCATCCTCAGCCTGCTGAGCGACAAAGTTAAAACAAGTTTTGATTGATGTAAAAATGAAACCGAATCTCAAGATATAGTTATTTTACAAGCTTTAAAAACCAATTATAACTATAAATTACATGAGCTCAAGAAGCCAGCTATCAAGAGCAGTTACTACAAAGATGGCCATGGGTAGAAGTGTAGAAAACATAGGGACTTACAATAGACAAAATGAGCACTGATGGAAGTATAAAACATACAATAAATCTTACTGTCATTCGAAAACAACTATTGTCATATTGTTAAAATAGGGACAGTGGGAGCAAAGTGGACCCCAACGAAAGGATGGGATCAACAGTACAAATATCCCAATTTTTAAGCACACCGTGCTGCCTATGTAAAGCAAAACTATAAAAATTCTTGTATTAAATTATAATTTAAAACTTGACTTAAAACTACAGGGTAACAGCATTACCTGAGCATTGGACCTGCCAGCAGGTGCTGTTGTACTTCCTGAGGGTGCTGAAGGCAAATTGAGCTCCGCATCCAAATCGGGTTCCTCCTTATCAGGTTGAAGATATGAGGGCACGCCATCAGCTTCACTTCCCATGTCAGCTTCAAGAGCATCAAGTTCTACAATCCAAAATTGATCAGCAAAAAAATATAAAGAGTGAAAAAACATTTAAGTCACATGCAGTTCTTGACAGTTCCTAAAGTCTTTCAGCAAGCACACATAACACTGAAGCTATAAATGCAAGTCCCCATAGCCAAGTGTCTTTCACATGCAGAAGTCAAGATTTTCCAGCTGATAGGGTTGTATAAGTTATTATTTTGTAAATTTAATAATAGTAGCAATAAAAAAGATACTAACACCAATTTCCATCATTTACTTCTTCCATGCTTACAGTTGAAAAAAAAAGCTGCTATACTTCTATCAAATTTTACATATGTAACCAAGCAAAAAGAATTAAAATCCATGCTTGTGACTATAGGTAAGGTCAAAGCTTACCGCCCATGAGTTCATCCTCATCAATGTCATCAGGCACATTATAGCTTCTACCCAAGGTCTCTTGAATTTCATTACTCACATCCATCAGGTCCATCATCTCATCTTGCAGGTTCTATAGATAAAAGGAATTATATATAATAAGATATTCTTTAAAATGGAAGCAGGATGGAGAATTTAAAGTATAAAGAGAGTACACACGTCTATGTCTTGAATCTTCACAGTCTTCATCATTCCTTTCAGCTCCTTGTTAGCAGATTTCAGGGCTGACATCTGGCACAGACAAAAGACATGATTTGAAATTTGTAATAAGGTGCAGTACTTCGTACATTATTATGCATGGATGTTCAAAGGCATCCATATCCTACAGGTATAAACAATTCAGGGTATAGATTAATCATTAATCACATATTCAATGAAGAAACCTCTCCCCAGTGACAAATGGTTCATCTCCTACCTCTCATGAGGTAGGCAGCCGATTCCAATAAGGTAACTGAAAAAGCTTCGCCTGAATAGTCCTGAACTGTGCCCCTTTGGGCGCTACCAAGAAACACAAATGTTTTACTGTAAAACCACTATAGCATGGAACAAACATTTAATAACTGGTACAAGCTACCCAATCTTATAAAAATAGCCGATGACAATTACACTAATGCTCCTCAGAAAACATAGAGTGGATGAGCAATTGCCAATGAATGAGCACATAACAATCTCATGTTAGATGGAAAAACGTGTCTTATTAGTTACTGCAACATGTCAGATATACAAATTGAAAGTTATGAATGAAGTCAAAGGTTGCCACATACAGTTTGTTGAGCATCTTTAAGACCCTCAGCAGCAAAAGAAACTTGATCAAGGTTGAATGTCTGATTGTAAAGCATGTCACGTTGCCCTTCATACCTAACCAGAAGCGATGAGTATCAGATATGATGAACAAGGAATAACAGAGCACTTTGTATGATTTCAAACTCAACCAATTAATCAGCAAAAATAGCATGAGGTAAAAATAAAAAAAAATTCGCACATAAAATGGCACATAATATTCAGAAATTACACCCAAAAAAAAAAAAAGATACAACCTTAAGCAACAAATTTCAATCAAGTAACAGATAGAACAGACAATGATTCATAAAGCATACAACTTGCCATAAAGCAACATACCATTGGTTTAAATTTCCATTATAATGCACTGAACAATATAATGCCTATTTTAAGAATTTCTATTCTTCAAAGATAATACATGGTTAAAACTGACATAAATAGCATTGACGAGAACTATAAGAAAATTAAAAGTGAATAATTTGATAGAGAAGAAGCAGGTACATTCGCTTTTGCTTGAGAACCCTCATGGCTCGAGCTTTAATAGCCTCTTGAGCAGGGCCAGGCCTTGTCTTTTTTATCTGTTCTTTGTACCTACTCAGCTCGGCATCTAGCTTCTTCAGCTTCTCATCCACCGTATCACCTCTTTTATTTATCTGAAAAAAAAAAATCTCAACCATATTATTTCAAAAATAGAAATTTTTCTTGAAACTAAGTTTTGTAATCAACCAGATAAACCCTAATACTAAGTCAGAAATCAACAGATCAAACGAAAATTTTAAAATCAACACAGAAGGGAGAGAGAGAAACCCTATCGGAGGCATCTTCAATCGAAGGCGGCGGCTCCTTGTCTTTCTTAACGCCGAAGACTCTCTTCATCTTCTTTCTTTCTTTCTTTCTTTGATTCCTTAAAGGAACAGGAGGATTAGACTGATTTGACTTCGATTTAGAATTTGGAAGATTGCCAGAGATGAGGAGCTGTTTGATCGGAGCGTCCCTTTTCTTGTCTTCAAATGCACGCGTCGTCGCAAAGAGAAGTTTCTAACCTAAGAAGGGAACAAGGGATTTCCTGTTCTGTTTTTGTCTTTTTTTTTCACGGGGTGATTCCAAGGGTTCGGTTTTTTCCAATTTTTCTTTTTTCTAATTTTGACTTGGTTTGATTTTTTTTATAGGCCAACGGGCTTGACCCATTCCTTATAGTGATATAATTTTATTAAAATGAAAATGTATTAAGACATAAAATTAATAGGATTTTTTTTGGTCAAAGTAACACAAATATCCTTATACTATGATTTTTTATCAATTTAATCTCTTTACTCAAAACTGGTTAATTTAACCCTAATACTCTAAGATTTATTCAATCGAGTCCCTCTCTTTAACGTCGTCCAAATTGACAGTTAATGACACTTATGTAGCTCTAATATATCAAACTATGTTGACATGGCAATGGTGTGGTATTAACATGCTAACATGGCAACGATGATGTGGCAAGTTCAAAAAAATTTTGAAAAAACCTTTTTTTTCATGCTAGTTTTTTTGTTTCATGTCATAGAGATTAAATTAAATAAAAATGTAAAGTACAAAAAATAAATTTGTCAAGCCCAGCTCTACAATATGTTTATTATGTCATTCCTACATAAGAATGCATGTTTGCTTACTTGGGTACCTAAAAAATCGTTAAAGGACGATAATGTACCAAATGGTACAACTAAGTTGATTTAACCTCAAACTACTCCAAATAGAGATTTTAAGATGAAATTGAGAATTTTAAAACCCAAAAATGATTTAAAATGTTGATTCGGAGTTCGAGGACTGATTTGGAATCAAATTAAAATTTTCATGACCTACGGGCAAAATGGTCAGTTTGCTATCCGAGGTTAAGATGTGAGTGTTGGATGAAATTTTTGACTAAGATTGATCATTTGGAGTATAATTTGAGTTTGAGAAGTGAAAAATTTTAATTCCAACATTTTTTTGAGCATAAAGGTAAAATAGTCATTTTGCCACCCCAAGGGCAAAATTGTAATTTTACACCACCCAACACTTGTCCAGCACATGGATTTTACCCAATATTATCATGGATAATTGAGAAAATTTATATAGTAGAGAGAGATTGCTTAATGGGTAAGTATGACACATGGCCCAATGGAATGGTGACACATGGCAAATTTTTGTCCATTTAATATTTTCCTTTATAAAGCCAATTTGAACTCTTCCACATTCATTCTTATGGCCAGCCATAGCAAGAACAAAGGAAGAAAAGAAGAACAAAAACCCTAGAGTGAAAATTCAAGAGAAAATTGGTGGATTTCAAGTAATCAAGCCATCAAAGGTGAAATTTCTTAACTCTAGCTTGTGATCTATCTTTCTTATGCATTATTTTACATTTTCCATGGTTGAATCACAAGATATCATGAAGGATAGTGTGCTGACCAAACCCTAGGAGAGAGAATTTGATGATGATTTAGATAGATTTTTAAGATATATGGATATTTTTAGTTGTTTATGGTGTTAAGTGTAAGAATTAAGCTTGAAATTCACATATTCCTCATGAGTTCATCATTGGCCAAATCTTCCTTGTAGAGTGTTGATGGTGGATTTGTTTTTTTTTTCAAGTGAATTGGTTAGGAAATGATGAATTATGGTGAGAAAATCAAGTAGGAAAAATCATAGTGTTGATGCACTCACCATGGCCAAAATTCTCAAGAAGAAATGTGAGGATGGTTTTGCTGAATTTTATGTTATTTGACTTGTGTTTGGTGATTTGGAGAATTGGAGGAACAATGGAATTATTGGAGTTGAATTGGACATATTGACCAATTAATCGAGTGATAGATCGAGTTAGGCCGACACCGCATGTAAACGATAATCCGAACAATTCGCGTTCCATATCATGCATTCATATAGAGTTTAGATTAATTTTATAACGGTTTAGCACCAATGTGGTAAATTGCTTGATTTTGCATTATGTCTAAGTGGTGAATCCTCCGAAAAAAGGCAAAGAAATTGCACCTGAGGATCAATAGTCGGAGTACTCCAAAATTCAAACTCCTGATACAGTGAGTAATCTTATCATCATCTTGATTATTTGAAGTAAATTTTATTTCGTTTTTGTGATCTTATGGAAAATGAGTTTAAATGGTAAATCTTTATGTTTTATAAGCAAAATGTGATTAAATGAAATGATTTTATAAAATTGTCTTGAAATTGAATGATGGTTTTGAAAATGGAGTAATTGGAGACTAATTGTTGTGTTATAAATCATGGTTTGAATTGAATGGCTTATGATAATATTGGCATGAATGGCTGAATTGGCAAATGCGCTGAAAAAGTATGAATTGTTGATTTGCCTTGAAAGGCTATAAAATAAAATAATTACCATGTCATGCTGTTGAATTTTACTGAATTGGTGGGTTATAAATTGGTCGTTGCAGTGGACGGGTTCAGTGGACCAGCCTTGAGGTTAAAACTTTAGAGTTCACTTCACGCCAAACCACCACGTGAGGGAAAACTCAGCCAACGCCAAGAAACGGCTATGTTTTCAAAATAAAAACATGATTTATGTGTACATAACTTTTTTAACAGCCTCGGCAGACTCGGTTGGGATAGCCATCGGCCAAGGTATCCCTAATAACTGAGTATGAGAATGATTTTGGCACGAGCCAAACTTTTCAAGAAATCATAAGCCTCGTTGTTTTTTTTAGTGAAATGAATCTATTTTATCTTATTAAAATGAGTTCGAAATGCTGAGAATCATTTTTATGCTAATCTATTTTATCAATCTCCATTTACTCAGTTTTAGATATTTTAGATGATATTTGTTTACTCACTGGGATTATATAATCTCATCACCCTCCTTTTCACTCATTTCAAGCTCAGGATAGTCGGTAGATAGCTCACTTTGCTGAGGGTTACAATTGGACTTGCATCCTCAAAAACGGTAGGTTTACCGCTTTTGATACTTTTGGTCGTTCGTGGATCCACGTGTCACTGTAAATTAAATTTTATACTTTGATTATCTGTATTACAGTATTTATGAATTTATTTAGCTTTTATGCTATAAAAATTATTTACCGATAACTCTATAAATATTGTTTTATATGAAAATAGAATATTTTATTGAATATTTTTATTATATTCAAATAGTCATAATTTCATTTTAAATGAAGGTTTTAGACGTTTAAACTTATTTTTGATTATGAATTATGTGTTTTATACTCGCATACTACATTTTTAGCTGGTTTCAAAATTTTCAGGAAAAAATGACCAAAATGCCTCTGTGAGACAGAAATCATTTTTTTATTGATTTATGTTGGAAATAGCTTAAAATATTTTAAAACATGATATTTGGCAACGGTTACTCACAAGAGAAATGAGAAACTGATATTAAAGCCTTGCGAGATTTCGGTTGACATTTCGGGTAATGAGTGTCGATTGGGACACCAAGGCAGTTGTTATGGGCTCGAGGGGAGTATCGGGTCATGACAAAATTGAACAAAATTTAATAATATATGGACTAAATTGAATAAAGATCTATGTTATAAGGATTAAATTGGGTACTTTTACCATTACTATTTGTACCAAAAATGTACTTTTACATGCTAGAGGTTATTCTTCAGTAATTAAAAACCATTAACTTTCCTTTTATACAAGAAAAGCACTAACTAATTACACTACTTTTTTTGTTTGAAAGCTAATAAATATTCTCATTTCACTTAAAAATATTCTCATTTCATTACAATAATCCAAGAACATCCAATAAAAAAACTCCTACTTAACAAAAAGATCTTGTGGTCCTACAACAACTACTTGAACACCTAAAAAACAAAATGTACATCACCCAACCCTTTCAAGAGGCTTGTAACCTCTATTAGAACAAAAATCAAGTAAAAATATAGCCCTGTACGATATCTACCCTTTACAACAAAACACTACTCAAATATACACAATATAAACAAAATCACAACAAATGAGACCATTGCTCCAACAAACTAAATCATGGCAGCAAACTAAGATTTCTAGATCATAAATAAAAGTATAGCAATGGCTATCCCATAATACAAGGACCTATGGGGTATTTTGACCATATATCAATTGGTTATATGGGGAGACATGTGAGATCTATACGAACCATAAGAGTTTGAAATATATTTTTTAATAGAGAGACCTCAACCTTAAGTAATGTCGATGGATGGAGTTGTTTTAAAGATTATGATTACACTATTCTTTATTATCCTAGTAAGGCCAAAGTAGTGGTGGATGCCTTGAGAGGAAAGTCCATGGGGAGTTGGGCCCATATATCGGTTGATGAAGGTCCTTTTGTGTAAGGAATGCATGATCTTGGATATATAAGAGCGCATTTTGAGGTCAATGAAACAGATGCATTATTGGCAAATTTTTGTAACACTCTCGATTTTTAATGTTAACTATATGTGATGCTAGACTAGCTTGTAGATTGATGTGAACTTCGATGTGTATGAATGTGAATTTAAGGAATGCTTATGTCTATAAAGAGATGGTCAAGGAATGTATGAGTATGTAAAAGCTAAAATGATGTTGTGCATACGCTTGGCACATGAATGATATAGTGCATATGTTTGGCATTGAGATGAGTATGATATGTATGCAAATTATGCCATGTTTAATTGATATGCTATGTGACATAAGGCATGAATGAGAAATTGGTGTGCACGATGAACTTATGTGTTGATCTTAAGTGAAATATGAATGATTGGAGGTTGTAGAGAAGATTTTGAATGAGTTTAGACTTCAAAGGAGCCAATATTTTTGAATTTGGGCCTCAAGAGTCAATCTTAGCACATAAAGGATCGAATCTATGAAGCAGAAAGCAAGGAAAGGAAAATTCACTAGCCCAAGATTGACTTTAGAGCCTTTATAGTTGATCTTAGGTAATGAAATGGGAGCAGGGGTAAACAATCTAGTCTAAAATCGATTTCAAGCCTCCCATAGTTGATCCTAGACTGCCAAAACAGTTAATTTTGGCCTTAAAAGCCCCAAAACATGAAATTCCCTCATTTTCTCTCCGCACCTTCATTATCCATCTATTTTCTCTTAACTTTTACATCCTTCAAACCCACTAAATCCCAATGATAAATAATGGATTTTAAATGTTAAAGAAAGGAGATTTCACTCCTAAATGCTTGGTGGATGATTTTCACTTTCTCTTTCTAAAATCTCAAACCATAGCTTCCAAAAATAATTTTCAAGGCTATTTGGAGTGGATTAAAGCTTGGGAAATGTTTCTAAAGGTAAGATTAAGCAATTTTGTGGATTGATTTCTAATTTGAACAATTGATAACTTAGATTTAATTTGACACAACTTAGGTGGAAAATTGCTCTCTTGAGTTGACTAGAGTTTGGGGTAAATAATTATATAACCCAACTTCTAAGGTATAGATTAGCTCATTGTTGAAGGATTTGAGCTTATTTGTTAATATGCTACGGACTTGGCTATTTTTAGAAAAGTTGACATTTTTCGAAAGCTAGGATTTAATGGGTTTGTAATGTTTTAATGTGCTTAAAGGAAATTTAGAGCTATTTAAATTGTTTGTGAGTTGAAAAATGATTGGAGGTTAAGGATTGAAGCTTAACTAAGGAGCACCTCTAGATTGTCAAGGTGAGTGGGAAAACTTTTATGCATATGGAGCATGACGACTAGGGTGCATATATGCTTCAATGATAAAAATGCACAATGTATGTTATGTATGAGTTATGAGTACATCTAGAGGTAGAATTCCTAAACTAGAAAATATTTATGAATAATGTAATATGCCTAAGAAGGTTAAGCTTACGCCAATGATGTTAATGCAATTATGAGCGAATGTCATGGGAAATTATGATGCTATGATGAATGTGTATATGACATATACGTCTAGAATTACTATGTCTAAACTAATGAATGTTATGAAAAACTTATGATATGCCTAGGCTAAATATGGAATGTGATATGATGATGATATGAGTAAGTTATTACAAAATGTACGTGAGTATGTATGACTCATGATAGTGTGGTGATAAGTATGATTAAGTAGGTCCATGACATGATGTATGTATCATCCGTGGATGATTCCAGACAATGTTATGATGTAGAATAAGTATGTTCTATTTGTAGAGGACTTCCAGATGATGTATATTAAGATGATTGAAAGTGTCCAACCCCCCTGTGACTATGTATGCTGCCGATAGGGATGGTGGTTTCATCTCGCCTACTGTGCGATGATGACATGTGCTACCTACAATGATGGTGGTAAGCAGGGATGGTGGTTTTGTCCTACTTGCGATTCATGCCTATAATGCTATGATGCCATCTGATGCGGTTATTCCAGATGATGTTTATTGACTCCGTCGTTTGCTTTGGCAATGAGGAATAACATGACTCAATCGTTTGCTGTGGCAATAGGGCGTGACAGTATATTATTTGTTGTTCGTTAGTTGGCCACTGTACGTGACTATGCTATGTCCAAGGAAGGCCATTTTATGATATGTTTTGATGATACGAATATGTAGTGGCATGCCATAGGGAATGAAATGTATACATGAAATGTTATGCTATAAAATGATGATATATGCTAAGGCTTAAGGTAAAAGCCATATGTGAATTATTATGTGTTAATGATATGCTGTGTGCTTAAGAAGCTTATGGATTAACGTCGAGGTGAGCGCCGTGAGGTAAGTATACTTAACCACATATGTAGATGGCCATATGGTGTGCCAGTTCGTACAATAGAATGAGTTTGACAGAAGGTTATATTTGTCACGGCCTAAATCTCGGGCCATGACCGGTGCATGGACCTAATGGGCATAGCCCACTAAGCCCAAGCAAGCCTATTTATGTGACTCCATTCATCGATTTCATCACTCGCTCTTACAACCGTGTTTCATAATTCTTATCAACAAGTATTCCTCTACTTTTCTATCAAAACCATATGTTCATATTTATGGTTCAAAATAATGTCATTCGTGCCATCTCGTAGTGGCAACATTAATCAACACAAACGCCTATTGCTTAAGATATATATATGTATATATATATATATATATATATATATATNACATATGTTCAACGAAAAGGACTCTAGACTTCCAGCGGAGTGACCATAATGAAGGTGTAGCTACTGAGATACCATAGTACTTACCAAAAAGGCGAGCATATGTGTGCGACTCAATCTAGGTCCCAACTGCCTCTAAATATGAAAAAATGAATTTTAAAAAAGTGAGTACAAAACTCAATGAGTGAACATAAGAAGGGAACAAACAATCAACAGGAAGAATTTGTAAATCATGATGCACTTGTTTAAAAAACAATGCAATTGATTTAATTTCTTCCTAAAAATCCCTCATTTCAAACTTTGATTAATAACCTCATAGTGTTGCAACAACCCATGATCAATCCATGAAGTTAAATGGGTGAAAACTATGTCAAAAACCGAATAAGGTAGCATGCAGGACATAATGTTTCTCGCTGCAGTGAGAAACAATATCAGTTTGCATGTGTTCCAATTTTTCTATCATATCTCCCGATGTAGAAGTCTAATTAACCTGATTTTTAGACCGTTAGTGTTCCAGTTTTTCTATCATATCTCCCGATGCAGAAGTCTAATTGACCTGATTTTTGGACCGTTAGAAAGCTAAGAGACAAGGATAAAACTTTGATGTTTACTACTTTTCCTAGTTCAGACGGGAAGGTGGTCAAAATCTTTATCAAATTAAAAGAACTGCACTAGAACCTGAGAGTTTCTCAATACAGCGAGTTTTCGACTGCCAAAACAGAATGTTTCTCGTTGCAGCGAGAAGTAGGGCACCTAAGTGTAAAAGGGACCTCCTTTGTACTAAAAATCCATTTGGTGCTGCAATAAAGATCAATTTGCAAGAAAAGGGGAAATTCTCAAGATTCATCATGTCAAATTTCACATGCATTACAATCATATACCATATTCATGAACTTTTATTTTATAATCATATATATACATATATACATAAGTAAACACCAATACCACCATCATCTTACCCAGCTCATGTGCATCACCCCACATTGTGCACATAGCCGGAGTCATTGTGTGCATCCCCCCACATCGTGCATAATTAGTGCCATTGTGTACATCCCCCCACATCGTGCATACGGGCACTATCATCATCCATCTCCCTCACCACCACCATCACCGGCATGTGCATCCCCCCACATCGTGCACACGCACGGGTATAATTATCACACAACATCAACTATTTATGCACAACATATATACATATATCTACCAACATAATGTAATAGTGCGTAAATCCATAACAACCACAATTTTTAAGGGTTTGTTCCCAAGGCACCCATTTTTAAGAAAATGTTGGACCAATTCATTCACATTCCCAAAACAAAATTTTTGAAATGCAAGTTCACTCACTTGACAAAACTAGCACCAATAAGGTCCTAATCCAAATAGTCCCAAAATACCATTAAAACCTATATTTATCAATAAACCATAACAACCTCAATTAAGTTGTAAATTAAATCTAATAATTCTAATGAATTTACAATAGGCAATCTACCCTCTAACCTAAAATTTAACCTAAGTTTCTATTCTAATTCACAAACCCATTTGGCCAACTACTCTAATTTAAATTTCATTACCTGGATGAGCTTGGAGGCATGAAGATCAACCAAAAACCTAATCTTTTCAAGAAAAATAATTTGAAAAAATTAGAGAATAAATCTGAAAATATAACTATAAATTCCAAAATTTCAAAAGTTGGAAATATATACCTTTCAACCTTGAAAATGAAGATTTGAAGCCAAAAATCTAAGTGTTGTTGAAAGTGAAGTAGAAATAGAAAATATAAGAAACAAGGAGAGATTTTTCTTTCTCTCTCCTAGGGTTTAGATGTGCTGGAAATTGGGGTTAGAAGTTGCAAATTCAGTGCCCAAGAAGTTAAGAGAATGAAGGATTAGAAAAAGAAAAGAAATAAAAAGAAAATAAGGAAAAATCACATGAAAAATTTGATTTTCATGGAGGTGGAATGAAAAAGAAAAAATACTCAAGTTCATGAACACGTAAAAATTTAAACCCGAGATGTAAAATGACCATTTTGCCCTTATTGTGAAAATTATCATTATTTTTAATTTTCTCATTTATTTACCATCATAAACATCATTTATCCATTCCTTAGGCCTATTTAGACCTTAATAGCATAAAAAAAAACCCACTCGTAGGAGCCTACCAAGAGAAATTATGAAATTACCCCTAGTTCGCATTATCGCGTCTACTTTTAGTTACGTGTTTATAGAGGTCAAGATTTCACAGGTTCACTTTTGAATTACCCTTTTAACTCAGTAATCAACCTCAATTAGCATCCATAAACTTTATTAGGCACTGTATCAATATGGATGAATAAGGTGAGGATGATTATTACACCACTTTAGTATGATAATAGATAAAGATATGCAGCGTAGTACGGCTGCCATGACCATGTTAAACTATGATCGACAAGTGAAAATTGACTTGCCTTATATGTACATGTTTTATGATATATGATACGCATGCACGAATAGAGAATATGTGTAGCAACTATCCTTGCACATTTACAATTGTTATGTTCCTGTTCACTAAGTACTAGTGTGACTCATTACTTTAATTGTACATGTGCAAATAAATAGACACAAAGGATCGGGTAGTTTAGCATTATCATCATCAGACATGCAATTTTGGCAAGTGGTATGTTATCAACTAGCAGTGTCATTTTGCTGGGTCATAGGCGAGTATTATGCTTCAGTAGTGTATAAAAATGGTTATGTTTTAGAATGGATTATATGGGTACTCTGTCACCCTGTATAATGTCATGTAATGAGATGATAAATATTTATGATAATGAGTTAGCCAACGTATGGCTATGTGCAGGATAAGTTTAAGACTTGAATATTATTATGAGTTGAGGAGCTAATGTTGAATATTAAATACTTAAGTTGATATGAAGTGATGTTGGCCATGAAGCCTTATGATTATGAAATATGTTTAACAAGACTCAATTATGAAGGCTTCCTTGAGTCTCGTTGGCTTACCCACAAAGCTCGTACGTGCAGGTCACAATTTCCCAGATTTAGGTTGTGACAATTTTAGAGTAAGATCAATCTTGATTGATCGGATTAAATAGGCCCAAAACAAGGATAAGTGAGTGGTTAAGGCCTTTGAGGATCTTCAAGGGAGGAAATGACATAGCTTTTTCAAAAGCATAGATCAATTATTACAGTGTGGGTCTAGATTGTATGTGTAGGACATTGACGGATTAAAGAGAGAGATTTTAGAAAAGGCACACATGGTAAACTATATAGTTCACCTAAGAACCACTAACATGTATCAAGACTTTAGGGAAATCTATTGGTGGGAAAGATTGAAAAAGGATGTGGTTGACTATGTTTTTAAATGCTTAATGTGTAAGCGGGTTTAGGTGGAACATCAAAGGCCCACAGGATTGTTACAACCATAGCATGTACCGAAGTGGAAGCGGGAGCATATAATTATGGATTTTGTGATGAGATTTCCCTGTAATAGTAAAGAGTGCAAGTTGATTTAGGTTATAGTTGAACGGTTGATAAAGTCGACTCATTTTTTATTAGTTAATACTACTTATGGGGTAACTCAATATGCTCAGGTCCATATTAGGGAAAGATACAAGAAGCTTTGAGTACTCAGTTGAATTTTAACTCAACTTTCCACCCTCAAACAGATGAACAGTTTGAGAGGACTGTACAAACAGTAAAAGACATGTTGAGGGCATGTGTAGTCATTTATGTAGCTATATGGGATAAACATTTGCCACTAGTAAAGTTCGCCTACAATAATAGCCACCAATCTAGTTTACAAATGGGGCCATACAAGGCCTTATGCAAGACGAAAGTGTAGGTCACCCATTGGATGGTTTGAAGTCAAGGAAAGGAAACTTTTAAGACTAGAGTTAGTCTAAGAGGCCACACATAAGATATGGATAATCTGTGAGAAAATGTTAACAACATAGAGAATACAGAAATCATATGTTGATAATTAACAGACGAAGGGACTTGGAGTTTCAAGTGAGGGACCATGTGTTTTTGAGGATTTCACTAACTAAGGGAGTTATGAGGTTTTGTAAGAAAGGGAAATTAAGTTTGAAGTATATTGGCCCTTTCAAAATCCTTGAGAGAGTTGATGTCGTGGCATATCGATTAACACTTTCCCCGAATCTTTCTAATATACATCCCGTATTGCATGTCTCTGTTCTTCAAAAATTTAACCCTAATCCATCGCATGTGATTCAACATGAGACTATACATTTAAGAGATGATTTGAGCTATGGAGAGCAACCGATAGCTATCTTAGATAGACAAATGAAGAAACTTCGTTCCAAGTAAGTAACCTAGGTTAAAGGCAATGGCACAACCACTCTAGTGAGAAGATGATGTGGGAGGCTGAGGACGAGATAAGGATGAAGTATCCACATCTATTTCAAGAGTAAAGGTTAATATGCTAATTAAATTCGAGGACAATTTTTCTTAAAGGGGTGAATGTGAAACCTCAACTTCAATACAAGGTTATATTGGTAAATCCTTAAGTGAGCTTGTAAATTACTCTTTTCGAACCAATGTTTTTAAAGTTATTTTTTGAAATTTTTATATTTTTAAGTTTTAAAGATATGGATAAATGGTAAAGAGAGATAGGTCAAAATAGGCATACATATATATGTATGTATGTATGCATAACTTGCGTTGTATGATTTGATTGAAATGGGGTATACAAACACCCTCATATGTATAGTGAATAATATGAGTATAATGATATGATGTGTAAGGCTTGCTTGAGTCTAGTAGACTATACCGATATAGGCCTTTATGTAGATCATGACTCATAATTAGATCTTGATACTCGTGTCTCATCGTCGCTGCACATATGACTTTAGGCATAAGTCTAATCAGGAAAACTAATTGACTTCAATTTCCTTGCTTCCTTAGAATTCCCTTATATCGATGCCTTTAAACAATTAGGATGATATGATTACATTGATATGAATAAAGGAATCTATGAAAACCTTGTTAGAGTTTTTTATAGCAATGCCACTAAGAATTTCAAGAATGATGATAACAGAGACATTGTGTATGGTGATAGGTTTATTACCTATGTCTTGGGAAAACCAATTATTATAAACACTTATTTCCTTTTCATTATTTTAGGACTAGATTATTGTTAGTCTTGAGTTACATCATGTTTTGATTTCACAAAAATCACATGTTCTCTTGAATTTAATGTCAAGCATTTGAAATTGTCTCAAGTACAATTTTAATTCTCTAAGGTTACATATTTGTTTAGAAAGCCATACATCACTAGAAAATATTTATAAGTTTTCAAACAATGCATACTCAGCTAAAATTGCAAGAGCAAACATGCCTTGAAATGTTATTTAAATATAGGTACAAGGCAAAGAGGAAATAGTTGGAGAAAAGCACTAGAAAGTTAAGGAAACCTCAAGACACAAGCCAAAAGTCTATCCTAAAGAAGATCAAGTCGATCTGAAGGTTGAAAGAGTATAAAACTTGAAGATTACATAGCCATTGTCAACTATAAAGGAAGTATAGTCGACCTTGGCAAGTCAGAAAGCAAGAAATGTATAGATTGCATAGCCATAGTTGACTTTAAATGAGGCATAGTTGACCCCGACAAGTCAAAGGCTAGAAAAAGTCAATATTACATAACCATAGTTAACTATAGAGGAAGCATAGTCAACTATAGCTAGCTAGATTTGCAAAACACATTGTGGATTATGTGGGTTATTGCTTGATCCAATGAAAAAGCAAGAATCCTTTTATCGATTGTGTAAAGGTTATCGCTTGATCCTGTGAAAAAACTATTGTAAGGTTATTGCTTGATCTCGTGAAAAAGCAAGAATTCCTTTGTGGATTGTGTAAAGGTTATTGCTTCCTGTTAAAAAGCAAGAATCCTTATTAGTGGGTCGACATTCCTTGGTTATCAAAGGAGTGGATCTAGACATCAAAAAAGCCAAACCATTATAAATTTCTTGTTTCTCTTTTTAATTTTTCGCATTATTAGTTGTTGTTTATATATGCCTTACGAAAATAGTTTTATATTGATTTATTGTTTTACACTTAGAAAAATATTTTTTCTTTTACTTTTCTTAGCTAGCATTTAACTTAGGGAATATATTTATCTTGACGTATTGTTTTAATGCTTAAGTGATTTATTGTTGAAAATTGTTTTTGATGCTTGAAAATATTTTTTAGTGAAAAAGTTTTGATCTTGATAACTAAATTTTCAAAGAAATTTTTATAAATACCAATTCACCCTTGTAAAACCCCGTTCTTTGATAAAGGTTAGAGTTGTAACCTAACTTGGTGAACTAGTGATTTAACATTTCTAAACATATTTATTGAAGCATTTTAACTTTGGAAATCCATATGGTATTGAACATATAAGTTTATTTTGGAGTTGGAGTCTTTTTAGGGTTAAAAAGATTGATTTTTGGACTTAAAACTGCATTTTGGAGTGTATCTATCGATGCATGCTCATCATGTATCGATAGATCAACTCAAAAATCCAGAAGTTTAAAATCTGATAAATATCTATCGATAGATGACTAAATCTATCAATAGATAGGCTCAATTTATTGATAGATAACATCCAGATTGAAATAAAAATGGTGTTTTGGTTTTTTCATCCCCCATTTAAAACCCTTAAACCCTTAGACTTTTCCCAAAATAACAAAAACTAGGTTTTGTCTCACAAACACAACCACCTTATGCTCTTTACTCCATTTTTCATCAAATCAAAGGATTTTGAAGATTTAAAGTGATTTCTAAGCTTGGTGTTCCATCCTAAGTGATTTTGAAGGTAAATAATTGATTTTTAACCGTTTAATCTTGAGTTTGGATTTCTAGAAAATTTATAAAGTTGCTGAATTTTGTTTTAATCTTGAATCTAGGTTTATAAGTTGGTTTTGAGATTCTCAAGCTCACCAAGATAAAGTTGCTCTAACTCTAGTTTATATTTGATTTAAATCTTTAGGTTAGAGATTAGATTAGATTAGATTCTAGATTTTGGATTAAGCATTGATGGAATTTTTTAGGAATGATTTGTTGATTATTAGTTTTAAAAGGACTAAGTATTAATGTTGGAAACATTGTGTTAGGTTTTGTGAAGAAGGTTTAAAGTTGTAAAAAAGGGTGAGTGTTTGATGAAAAATGCAAGAGAGTAAGGCATGCTTCATTGAGGTGGCTAGATGTGGTGTTTTTAAATATTTGATGTAATTAAGCATGCCAATTCCTTAGCCTTTCATATAAATGAGTTTGACTATGTTTGTGTGGTGAACAAATGTTTTCATTGATGTTTGTGAAAACTATAGACTAGTTATATATAGTCCTCTTTATGGTATTTGAAAATAGGGAACAAGCCTTTCAATGTGTTTATACCTTAACATTTCATTTGTGAATGATTGATGTCTGACGGATGGATTTTTAAAGATGCATGATAAATGTTTTCTCCTTATTGATGCCATGGTGCTTGTGGTTAATTATTGTAAATATAGTCATGGTTGTTTAACTAAGGATAATAATTAGAGGAAATTGTGAGAAAAGGACCTCATGATAAGGTGATTTCAGAAATAACCACCCATATAAAGTTATCTCTTTCTAGCCAAAAATAAGCATGAGTAGACCAAAATGCCCTTAAAAACATCGTTTCAAATAAATGCTCAACTGTTTGAGCTATTTGCCTCCCACTAGAGAGAAAATAGAAAAAAATAAAAATAAATGCACTTAGCTGTTTGAGCTCGGTCATCTTTCTATCTTAACTTTCTAAACTGTCTCAACTCTGGCAAGTCTTTATTGAGCACCATCGTCGTCAGCTCTCTCAGATCTCTGAACTGTATAAGCTTTGTCAACTCTCTGTTGAGCACCATCGTCATTGGGCTGTGATCTATCTCTCGGCATCTGGCCACATTGTCGTAGATTAACAGACCCTATAGCAGAGATGACATCAAGGTACCTATTATTGGGTTTATTTTTGCAACACACTTAAATTTCTGAAATATTTGGTGTAAATTAGAAGATGGATTAGAAACATTGCCCAAAGTTGTTACACGCCATGCATCTATAACATGTGTTAGCGTTATTTTAGCGTGTCACGGCTGTTCTTGGCATGTTGTGGGTTAACTAGTTTTTTGGGTTATTTTAGCGTGTCACGGTTGTTCCTGGCGTGTTATGGGTTAACTAGTGTTTTAGGTTGTTAGCATGTCACGGCTGTTCCTGGCGTGTCGTGGGTTAACTGAATTTATGGGTTTTTGACGTGTCACTGCCGTTCCTGGCGTGTCGTGGGTTAACTGGTTTTTTGGGTTTTGGGCATGTCACGGCTATTCCTGGCGTGTTGTGGGTAAATTAGTTTTTTAGGTTTTTAGCATGTCACGGCTGTTAGTGTAACGAGTTAGTAATTACAGTGATTGGCGTGTCACGATAGTGATGCATGGCGTGCCACGACATATGACTTGATATGCATGGCGTGTTACAACATTTTACGTTATATGCATGGCGTGTAACAACATGACTGACAAATTTTTAATCACGACATGTATCGTGCAAAATGATTGACAATATTTTTTTTTTAAAATTTCAGTGGGGTTCCAATTGTGCGACTTGTGATAAGACACGGTGGTCAGTGGGTGGATGGTATTTACAAGGGTGGTAAGTCACGAATGTGGGGGGTTAGGGTTGATTTGTCGTTTGCGGGCTTGATGAAGCTGGTTGAAGATGTTGTTGGGGTAAACTTAGAAATTGACGAGATTGAGTTACATGCATTGATCAGTACACTCGAAGAGCTATCATGACTAATTATCAAGGACGATGAAGATGTTGCATTAATTTTGATAGAACAGAGGAATGTTCCGGCTGTGTATGTTAGCATTAAGGGACGCCAAACAAATGTTATGTCGCATTAAGAAGTTGGGAAACATGGTAATCAGCTCAATCAAAATGAGATTTACAATGCTTTATATATACCACAGCATTCGGTCTATAACCCACAACAATGGCAATTGAGGTATGCACAAGAGTTTGTGCAGCCCGGTAGACAGACGACATTCACAGAACAGTTGGCTGCACAATTTCGATCAGGATGTGCATCAAACCAATTTCTTGCTTCTCTCAAACAAATGCAACGATTGGGTGAAACTGTAGAGTGTGTAATGCCATTGTCAAATGAGAATATGACACTTGAGGACAATAATGTGAGGTTGGACGATGACACTGCGACGTTGGAGGATAATGCTGCATTTGATGAGGGAAATGAGGATTAGTTCGTTGTCAGTGAAGATAGATTTGATGACACTTCAAATGATGGGCTTGAACAATGGCAAGATGACAGTTCAGACGATGACTGCCTTTATGACAGTGACATTCCAATTTGCAATAATGTTGAAGGCGAAACGGAACCTATTGGAGGTGTTGATGTATAAGATGTTCAGTGTGATGACCCCATATACAATAACCCCATTGCTGGTGAGAACGGGATTTGTTCCCTTGATACATTGCTCGATGACAGTGATAAGGAAATGGGAAATGCAGGGATATCTCGTACGTGGATAATTGTAGGTGTAGAAAAGTTCTCCTTCCAAACAATTACCATTGAGGAGTCGACATGTGCCGAAGATCGCTTATACAAAGGAATGATGTTTTTGTCGAAGGCCGAGTTGAAACGAGCTTTGAACATGGTTATAAAAAGAGAAGTTTGCGATAGGAGTAAAAAGGTCATGTAAAGCTCGTTATGAGGTTGGTTGTAAGGACAAGGCATGCAAGTTCAGTGTGTGTGCAACGAAGTTACCTAATAGAGGAGAATATTGGCAAGTTCGGACATTCCACAAAGTACACACCTGTACCATTGATGGTTTGCAAGGGCGGTTTCCAACTACGAGTGCGAAGATGATTGGTGAACTTATGTCACACAAGCTTTGGGCTAATGGAGTATCATTGAGACCTAAGGACATAATTTGTAAGATGAGAGTTCAGTGGGGATTGGAATGCTTGTATGGTAAGGCTTGGCAAACGAAAGAGTATGCGGAGAAGCTTGTTTTTAGTACAATGACTGCAATGGCTACTGATGAGGAAGAAAGATTCAAATATTGTTTCTGATCATAGGGGGCTTATATTCGGGTGTTTAGGGATGTAATGTGTCCTACGATTGCAATTGATGCTACACATTTGAAAGGCAGGTTCAAAGGTGTTCTGTTTATCACTGTATGTAAAGATGCGATGAGTGCGTATATCTAGTTGCATTTGGCATCAGCCATGTTGAGGACGAAGACTCGTGGATGTGGTTTCTTAGCAAGCTGCATGATGCGGTTGGTTGTCCTGAAAATACTATGTTCATTTCTGATCGGCATCTCGGTATTAAGAAAGCAATCCAAAATGCATACCCAGAAGCGCACCATGGTTTATCTGGTTACCACTTGAAAAAAAACTTTAAAAACAAGTTCAAGCGCGACTACGTTTCTATGATTTTCACCCTTGCTCGAGATTGCTATAAGGTTTTCAATTTCAACAGTCATATAAACCAGCTCAAGCATATTCACGCGAGAGCCCACACTGACCTTATGATAATAAGGCCTGAGAGATGGGCACGTGCATGTTCACTGGCAAGGCGATACCAAATGATGACATCCAACATAGCGGAATGTGTTAACTCATGCTTGAAGCTTGCAAGACAAATGCCAATCACTGTTTTGATCAAGTTCATCAGAGACATGTTCCAACGCTGGTTCCATGACCAGTACGAGGAGGCCGTAAAGGTGACCACGCCCCTCAGCCCTTGGGTTGCCAGGCAGTTGAGCAAACGGTTCAGTGATGCACATCGCTTTGTAGTTAAGCCTATCAATCAAGTGGAGTTCAAAGTTAAAGACAAGAAGATGGACGAACTTATAAACCTATCCAGGAAGACATGTTCATGTTGTGAGTTCCAAATAGATTTACTGCCATGCAGCCATGCCATTGTAGCAATAAGGTCAAAATATCTTTATTTCTTATTTGAACAGTAATTGACATAGCATTTACATTGTGCTTGAAGATTGAGTTTATTGTATTTTTCAATAAATGCAATCATGAAGCCATTGAATTCTTCACTGACTACTACAAGACAACCTTTTTGGTGGAGGGTTATTCGGGATCCATTAGGCCGGTACGGCATCTTAGTGAGTGGGACATCCTCCCTCATGTGAAACAAATTGTCGTCCTAGCCCCACCTTAGAGAGGCCAAGTGGGAAAACCTATGAGGAGAAGGATTCTATCAGTTGGTGAAGGCAGTCGAGCACGAAGATGTTCGTAATGCAAGAGATACAGGCATAACAGACAGAACTGCCCATCCCTATTTACAGTTCCATCCACAAATCTGGCACCATCTCCAAGTCAATCGACGCCTCCACGAGTGCGCCGACCCAAAGCATGTTCAAGTTGCAGACAAATAGGTCACACACGCAACAACTGTCAAATACAAAGGACAATGTCTAAAAATGAAGGTGTGTTGTGGATGAAGACAGCTTGTCCGCCTAACTAAATGTGTTTGAAAATTGTAGTTGAATTGGTTTTGCTTTACGGATTTGTCTGCTCGATCATTTTATGAGCTACTTTTAGTTACGGACTTTGTTGCCAAACATTTCAGACAGATAAGCCTGTCGAGGCCTTTATCTGATCAAGATCGTGTTAAAGTACATTCTCACATTGCTTGTAAGAATGTTTCCGATTACAATCTCCATCAGATAAGAGCCTTGACAGGCTTATCTACCTGAAATGTTTGGCAACAAATTCCATAACTAAAAGTGGTTCATAGAATGACCGAGCAGACAAATTCGTAAAGCAAAACCAATTCAACTATAATTACAACATTAAGTACAAGTGGTTACACAAATCTTATGAAAGAACAACAAGCATGGAATGGCTACCAATATTAAGAGATAAAGTCCTTATACTGTTACCCCATTTGTCACATTTTATTACCAGTTGTATTAAACAATTAATGATTTGATTTAATTCCTTTCTATTTCATTTGATTTAACCGTTTATGTTCTTACAATGAAATTCCTTTCTATTTCATGAGTAAAAAAATTTCACCAATATCGGTTAGTCGACTAAGAGCATTCTGCCTGTAAGTCTTGTGGTGACAAGCTGAGTGAATGCAAACTTATGACGTGACACGCTAACCTATTGCAGTCTTGGCAAGTGACACGGCAGGGGCCAATTGTGGTGACACGCTTAGTTAATTCAGACTTATGGTGTGACACGCTGAGTTAATTCAGACTTATGGTGTGACATGCTGAGTTAATTCAAACTTATGGTGTGACATGCTAACTTAATGCAGACTTATGGTGTGACACGCTGACTTTTTACAGTCTTGGCAAGTGACACGGCAGGGGCCAATTGTGGTGACACGCTGAGTGCATGCAGACTTGGCATGACACACCAAATTGTTGCAGTCTTGTTGGTGACACGGCACAAAATTAATAAAATTAAGGAAAGTTTTAAAAAAGTAACACCTGTTATAAGAAAATCAACTAACTTGATATTTTAATTATTATTTAGGGGATTCCGGCTCTCAGATGCTTATCCATACTCAATATTAAAACCCACTGTAATTGGTCGCAACTGCATTACATCACAAAGACTCTCGAAGAGATGGGGGAGTTCAATACAGTGAAGCCTGCATGCTTTGGGATGCTCCTGAATGTCTATCCACAAGCTTCGTCTATCAAACTTTGACCTTGCTTGCACGGTTGAGTTGATTGTAGCCCAGTACAGTTTTCTTAGTACCCCAAAGGAAGCATACAAGGGTTTGTCAACCTTCTGCATGAAGTCTGGAAACTCCCTTGGTTTCAGGGATCGAGGCATCTCAGTTGGTGCTCTTGTCTTTGCAAAATCAACAGCCATATAGTGAAGAGTTGTCAATTCTAGGTCCATGATTCGAAGTCTCAATCCAGCCTAGAATTGGCAACTCTTCACTTTATGGCTGTTGATTTTGCAAAGACAAGAGCACCAGCTGAGATGCCTCGATCCCTGAAACCATGGGAGTTTCCAGACTTTATGCAGAGGGTTGACAAACCCATGTATGTTTCCCTTGAGGTACTAGGAAAACTATACTGGGCTACAATCAACTCAACCGTGCAAGCAAGGTCAAAGTTTGATAGACGAAGCTTGTGGATAGACCTCCAAGAGCATCCCGAACACGTATGCTTTACTGCATGAACTCCTTCGTCTCTTGGAGAGGCAAAATGTCAAGATCCTCATACTGTCTGCGTTGGATCTGCAAAACATGTCACACATGCACCAATGAGTTAAGCCATAATGTGCAACAAGCTATACTGAAGAAATAAATAAGGAATAAATGTTGTGACACGCCATGCATAACAAGTAAAATGTTGTGACACGTCGTGCATATCAAGTAAAATATTCTGACACGCCATGCATAACAAGCAAAATGTTCTGATACACCATGCATAACAAGTTAAACGCTGTGACACGCCATGCATAACAAGCAAAATGTTCTGACACGCCATGCATAACAACTTAAACGTTGTGACACGCCATGCATAACAAGTAAATTGTTTTGATACGCCATGCATAACAAGTAAAATGTTGTCACACGCTAACGTTGACACGCCAATAACTAACTATAATACACAAATGTCTTGACCCGCTAATCACCAAAAACTAGTTAAACCACTACCACTTAACCCCAAAAATCATCCATCCAACTAGCAAGAAAACCCAGTATAAACATTTGCAAAACAAAACATACAAAAAACACGAACATATCAAAACAAACCCAGTAAAAAAGTAAAAAATTAACGAACACAAGAATGTTTTAATTTGAGACTCATTTACCTAGTCACTCATAGCCGACATTGTTGCTGTTGTTGCGGTGTCGTTACGCTTGCAAAGAGCCTTCTCGAACCCTCCGATATCGGTGGGAATGAGAAATGAATCACACAAACGTATGGAATTCTGACAAAAAAGTGTTTAAAATGAAAAATGGCCTTAGAATATTCTCATTTATACGTTTAGGGTTTATGAATTAATTCAGTGAAAGTCCAAACGGTTACCACGTTAATTGCCTTTTTTTTTTAAATTCAGTGGAAGTCCAAACGGTTACTATGGCGTGTCAGCTATTCAAGCAATGGCATGTCACAGTCTTGTCACATATTCTAACTGTGACGTGTCATAAATTCTGAACCCTGCTGTTTCACAGTCGTGACATGCTGAGTGCAAGTAGATTTATGACGTGACACGACTGACTTGGTGTAGTATCATGGGGTCACACGCAACAACCCAATTGTTATGACACGTCGAGTGGAAGCAGATTTATGACGTCACACGTTGAGTATCTGCAGATTTATAACGTGACACGGCACGGCCCAATTGTTCTGACACATTGAGTGGAAGCAGATTTAGGGGCTGACACGCTGAGTGTTAGTGGATTTACGATGTGACACGCTAACTTCTTGCAGATTTATGGGATGACGCGCTAAGTGCAAGCAGATGTATATGGGGACACGCTGACTGGTAGCAGATTTATGGCGTCACACGCTGATTTCTTGCAACTATGTATCAAATTAAAAATATTGTGTATATAAAAGAAAAAAAATTATTGGTATAAAATTAATTGTGTATAGGCAAAAAAATTAATTGTGTATAAAATTAATTGCATAAAATATATTGTGTATACAAAAAGAATTAATTCTGTATACAAAAAGAATTAATTCTGTATACAATGAATTGTAAAAAATAAATTGTGTATACAAAAAAATTGTTTATAAAATTAATTGAAAAAAATAATTCTGTATATAAAAAAAATATATAGACAAGGGCCGATATGTTCAGGGTTCGCTTTCACAACTGTTGAAAAAAAATTTCTAGAGCGTATTGTCGATGCCTTTTTGCAATCATATTTTGCTTAACTCTGATCTGTTTCGATTACAAAATATCGTCCATGTACCCTATCATGAACATATCGCAGCTGACACTATCATTCTGCCGATGCACTTTAGCTTTTGGCAAATGAATGTCCAATGGCATCACGTCAAATCCTGTCTCTTCCGATGTGCTCTGTTGAAATAACCGGCTTGGTGGCAAATGATTTGCATCATTGTCGTCAAGGGTGTCATCTAAGCCGCACGAACTCCGTTATCCTTAGCATTCAAAGTTCTTGCAGAGTCCATCACCTTGATTGTCCACCTCACCAAGTCGATCTTCATAACCACCCAATGCCCACCAACGTTGCAAGGCGCGAGCATGAAATCCACATCTTCCCATTTTTTATCGTATATCGGCCTTTCACCCTCCACGTACCCCCGCAACTCATCTGGAATTTGCATTGTGGCCCAGGCATCTTCTATTGGAAATTTCATGTGTAGCATACGAATGGTGTCTTATGAAACATGTAAACAGTAGCTCACACTTCATGCAATCAAAAACTTAGTATTTATAGAATTAAACAATTTTTAAATAAACTTACGAAGAATGTTATGTCAACCACGCATACACGGGTAGTATACAGCTTCGACTTTGGCCTTATCATTTGCTTGTAGAGTATGCTGAGGCATACATCGATATGTTCACTTGTCATTTCCTCATTGGGATCCTCTAAGGTTATGAAAAAGTCAGCCCCTTGATCCCTTAAGATGCCGACGTCACGCCTGCATATGTAACATAATGAATTTCATAAGTCTTGGTGGATTAATGTTTCATTAAAAAACAATATTTGCAATGTTATTTATGAGCTTACCTCGCGGACTCATCTTTCTTGAAAGCTTCGTAGGCTTCTATGATTGTATCCTTCACATCTCGACAACTCACTAAGGGGTAATTGTACGGGCTTGCCATATATTTGCTCGTCAGTTTCAGCCGTGCTCACTCAGTTTGGTTTGAAATTTCTGCTGCACCATGATGGACAGCAGTGACTCTGGTGACAACTACCGTGTCTCAACTGCATCAAGAGTCCTTTGATAAAGCACCATAGCTCCTGCTGTTGCCTCGACGAATGCATTGGCCGGAGGAAGATGCTCTCCTGCATCCACGACTGAGTCAGGGTCCCCCTCCCCTCCAACAGATGCATCGATAATGGACTCGGGCAGAGGAACATGCTCTCCTTCAGCATCATCTGATTGAAGGGTGACATCCCCTGTCACAGCTTCATCAACGACGTCATCGACATGAGTTACGTGCTCTCCGTTAGCACCAAGAACGTCATCGTGAATGTGAACACCAGGTTCATGATGCTGCCCATCATCAGCATCATCGTACTTTAGACCAGCACCGTGAGATGAAGGACCGCCCTAAAAAATGGAAAAAACCGTTAGTTAGCCCATAAAATACCACAAACCATAACAAGTAAAATGTTGTGACACGCCATGCATAACAAGTAAAATGTTGTGACATGCCATGCACAACAAGTAAAACATTGTGACACGCCATGCATAACAAGAAAAATGTTGTGACACCCCATGGATGCCCTACAAAATGTTCTGACATGCCATGCATAACAAGTTAAACGTTGTGACACACCATGCATAACAAGTAAATTGTTGTCACATGCTAACGCTGAGACGTCAATAACTAACTATAATAAAAAAATGTCCTGACCCACTAATCACCAAAAACTAGTTAAACCACTACCACTTAACCCCAAAAACCATCAAACCAGCAAGAAAGCACAGTCTAAATAGTTACTAAATGTAAACCACCAAAATACAAGCGAAGATCGAATAACGTACTTGTGATTTAAGGCCATCAAGAATCCGAGCAACGATATGGTCCTCAATCATCTGCATTGCTAGAGTCGATGACTGAATTAAAGCCTTCAACTTCAACATCTCCTTTTCATGCTTGCGCATGATCCGTCGAAGTTGGCAAGTAGTGACTGCTCTGTCATTGACTCTTCTCGACCGGGTCAACTGTAATAACATATATAACTGTGTTATTCAATAATCATATATGGAATTGTTGAACATTAACCATTAGAGCCAGACCCATCGGTGCTTAAGGACTTGTCGTCGCTTCCGTAAACTGCAATAACAGAAATTACTGTGTTACTCGATAAACATATGTGGAAATGTAGAACATAAACCATTAGAACTCATCTTACTGATGGGTCATTTTCACTGTGCATCTGAGGAGGACCGATGGGTGGTTCTGGAGCTGCCGACGCATGGTCTAACTATAAACATAGATATGTTATTCGATAATCACATATGGAATTGGAGAACACAAAATCGTTAGAATTGTCCTTACTGGCTGTTCACTGCCTTGACCATGGTCGTCCCCTTCGTCCATCAACTCAGGGCCTAATAGCTCATCAACTAAACCAATGGTGGTGTGCATCCGCTTCGTGCCACCAAAGGCTCTTTTCTCCTTCAAGCTTCTCTTTTTTTGCCTCGCACCTAAGCCCCAATTCGACCGATCCTCCATGTGCCCTATTGGCACGTACTCATGGCCCTCCGATAACAGGACATCAAGGTCCACAAAATACTCCTAACTAGCCTCATCTGCGGTGGGTTCTAACATCTCCAATGCCCACAACTGCAAATAAACAAATAAAATGTTGTGATTATCGAATAAGGAAAATTATTATACAAATGTAAAGCAAAAATTAATAGTTGTTCACTCACATGCTTAGATGACTCTAACTTCTGAAATGTCGTGTAGAAGTCTTTTGGCTTCTGATTGTAATCCCATTTGCACATTCGTGGGTAGACATTGTCCTTCGGACCAAAAGGGGCAACTATTTTTTGCAAGGCCGAAATTGCCACCATTGCCCAGAACTGCAAGTCAAATGTAACCATTATCAGACCGTAAATTATAAACGAATGCAGCCATAAATTATTAAAGCAAAAAGAAAACTGAAAAAATGTTACGTGATAGTACTTGTATCACCCATGCGAATCCGTAAATGTTGTAGCGTAACCGAGTTTCCTTTGTCATGTTTGAGTCAAGCACTTCGAACCCCTTCAAAAGGTAGTCCAAGGTTAGCTTCCAAACATAGTGCTCCCATGGGAAGACATTCCAAGTGTCGATGTCCTCCACCAATGACAGCAACCAAGGCGTCACCGTCTACGGTAGTCTTGACCAAATAAAATGTTATTCGCGATCAAGAAGAGTGCCATCTTGGTCGCGTCTCCTGGTCACTAGAAGTTACCTCCAAGGAACGTATCAAGCAAAGCCTGCAGCTTAACACTCTCCTGCCTATTCTAGTATTTGGCATGAATTTCGTCCGCAGCAACCTCGTACGGTTGTTTGAACACATTGGGCATTGGACCAAACTTCAACCCGGTGATGAGGCAGAACTTCTGCTTTGATAGTCGCGCCTTGCTCTTGCCAATGGCAAACCATAGCTCGTGGTCTATTGACTGGCTCATAGTGATTCGGTGAAGCATGATGTTGTGCAGGAGATCGACGCAAAAGTACCCTTGTGGATAGATGTCCAAGATCCTTCCGAAGAAAGTACGCTTCACTGCATCGTACTCTTTCTTCTATTGGAGAGTCTTTGTGATGTAATGCAGTTGCAACCACTTACAGTGGGTGTTAATTGTGACGCTGAACGCCCACTTCTCCCTTAACATGATCAGCAAACTGTCAAGATCCTCATACTGTTTGCACTGGATCTACAAAACATGGCACACATGCACCAGTGAGTTATGCCGTAATGTGCAACAAGGTATATTGAAAACATAAATAAGGAATAAATGTTGTGAAACGCCATGCATAACAAGCAAAATGTTGTGACACGCCATGCATAGCAAGCAAAATGTTGTGACACGCCATGCATAGCAAGCAAAATGTTATGACACGCCATGCATAACAAGTAAAATGTTGTGACACGCCATGCATAACAAGTAAAACCTTGTGACATGCCATGCATAACAAGTAAAATGTTGTGACACACCATGCATATCGAGTAAAATGTTGTGACACGCCATGCATATTGAGTAAAATGTTGTGACACGCCATGCATATAGAGTAAAATGTTGTGACACGCCATGCATATCAAGTCAAATGTTGTGACACGCCATGCATATCCAGTCAAATATTGTGACACGCCATGCATGTCGAGCCAAATATTGTCACACGCCATGCATATCGAGTCAAATGTTGTCACACGCTAACGCTGACTATAATAACAATGCCGTGACACCCTAAACCCAAAAAACTCCTAAAACCACTATGACTTAACCCTAAAAACCATCAAACCAGCAAGAAAACACAGTGTACACATTTTTAAAACAAAACAAAAAACACGAACATATCAAACAAACCCAACAAAAAAGTATAAAATTAACGAACACAAGAATGTTTTATTTTGAGACTCACTGAACTCTTCACTCATAGCCGACATTGTTGCTGGTGTTGTGCTATCGTTACGCTTGCAAAGAGCCTTCTCGAACACTCTGATACTAGCAGGAATGAGAAATGAATCACACAAACGCTAGGAATTCTGAAAAATAACTGTTTAAAATGAAAAATGGTCTTATAATATTCTTATTTATTCGTTTCACTAAGGGAAATTAAATTAAGTGGAAGTTCAAACGATTACCACATTAACTGCCTGTTTGTTTTTCCTCTCTCTATTTCAAACCATGACGTGTCAACTGTTCAAGCAATGTCGTGTCACACACTCTAAACCAAGTAATGTCGTGTCACACACTCTAAACCATGGCGTGTCAGCTTAACAAGCAATGTCGTGTCACACACTCTAAACATGGCATGCCACCAACTCTGAACTCTGGCTTGTCACAACTTCCCTCCATGGCGTGTCACCAGCTTTGAACTCTGACGTGTCACAGATTCCCTCCATGGGGTATCACCAACTTTGAACGCTTGCGTGTCACAGATTCCCTCCATACCGTGTCACCAACTTTAAACTCTGGCATGTCACAGATTCCCTCCATGGCATCTCACCAACTTTGAACACTAGTGTGTCATAGATTCCCACCATGGCGTGTCACCAACTCTTAACTCTGACGTGTCACAGATTCCCTCCATGGCGTCTCACCAACTCTGACTGCTGGCATGTCACAGTCGTGTCACACATTCCCAACATGACATTTCACAAACTCTAAACCCTGCCCTGCCACAACTGTCTCACATATGGCCTGCTATAGCAGGACCATTTCTTGCTTTGGATTCACATCTTTCTCCTTTCAATTCACCACCGTATCAAGGATTTCTGGTTTCACATCATTAGCCAAGCTTTCCATTCATCACGACCGATTCCTCGTTCGGTTTAATATCACTCTTCTCCTCTTATCTGAATGCCATGACCCAAATCTTTGAAAAACCATCTCATGCAACATTATTTTGTTTTGCACAACTTTTGCAAAAAAAAAAAAATGGATGTTTTGCACAAAATTAGATGTTTGCAAAATTCTTTGCATATTTATTTATTTTTTCCCATTTTTCACCTATTTGAGAGTTTACGCTAAAGAAGATGGGTCATTAAGGGCATTTTTGTCCTAAAATCTATTATAGTGGCTAAAAATAGTTAAAATTATCCTAAGGGTTATTTACAAAAATACGTTATTTTTAAGGGCTGAAAAAAAAATTCCCCTTATAATTATGTCTATTAATGAATTATTTTGTTCCTTAGATTCTTATTTATTGTATGTTGAATAGTGTATTGTGGTTATTGGTGCCTATAGGTATAAGGACCTGTAGCTAGTGGCAGGGAACATTAGCCATTGTGCACAATGAAAGGTAGGTTGAGCCAATTGAGAATTTCCTAAGGACTCACTAGATTAATAGCTAACAAAGTACTACCTTTTTATGAATAGTTGTCGACTATAGAGTAACAGACTATTTGGTTTTAGTGTGACGACACTAGGTGGTTTGATAGTCCTTGGTTAAACCTTCATTCTTCTTGATTGAATGTCTAATGTGGTGATTTAGACTAAGACATTGATGAATTCATTATTAAAGTGGTTTATTGTGTTATACCTATTATAAATTTGTTGTATATATGTTGTATACTTGTCTATGATTGATTTATAGACTTAGTTGAGGTCTTAGTGATGAGTTTTAGGCTAAATTTTTACACTCTATAACTAATCTATCGATACTTGTTCTTGAAGTATCAATAGAGTTAACATAGAACCTTTAGAATTGTATTTTGTCTTCTATCTATCGATAAGTTCGAGAAATCTATTGATAGATGCAATCATCTATCGTACATAGGTCTCATGTATCGATAAATCAGGAATATTTTTGAAACTAAACATTTTCAAAAGCTTTTCTAAAGAAGAAATGATTTCATTTTTGAATCTAAGCCTTGAGAACGCCCAAATTATGTTTCAAACATTCTTGAAATAATGTTTTAATAGAACTTTTGATTGACTTCCAAATTTTGCAAACAATTTTTCAAAAAGATTTATGAACTATTGTACAACTATGTTTTATAAAAAGAACTATCCATCCTTGAACCGGTTTATTTTTAGACTGAGTTGAGATCCTAGTGATGAGTTATAGGATGAGTTTTTGCTCTTTGTAGTTAATCTATCAATACTTGTTCTTGAAGTATTGATAGATTCAACACAGAACCTTCAAAATTGTATTCAGTCTTCACTTTTAATCGTTTTTCATCATTTTCTCTTCATTTTCCTTAGAATAAAATCAATTCATCATCATTGTACAGCATTGAGCATCCAGCCAAGAGTGGGTATTGTGAAAATTTAATGATTTCTTGCCCAATTTAATCTCTAAACACATTTAACTAACTAAAACTATCAATTTAACTAAAAATCAAAACCTAAAAATTTCAATTTCTCTCCCCTAGAATTTCATCCAGCCCTTGATATCACTTTTTGATCTCTCTCCTCAAGCATGCTAAATGGAAATAAAGGCATAGGGAAGGTAGAAATCAAGCTAAAATCGAAAAATCTTACCGTTAGACGCGTAAACGGGTTTTGTAATTTTCTTTGTTTCTCTTTGGTTTTTCTTTTTTTCTTCCTTTCCTCTCTATTTCCTCTCTTGTTCTTCCTTATGGCCGGCCAGCACTCAAAATTTGGGTTTAAATGGCTGACTTTTCATTAAAATAATATTATTTCATTAAAAAATGCCATGTGTCACTTTCCCATTGGCCCATTTTTAAAATTTCATCCATTTGTTTCCAAATTTTCACCATACACTTGTCTCATATATTCATAGCTTAGATAAAATTCTCAGACTCATCCAAAGTCTCGGTGGAGTAATTTTTGAAATTTACACTTTTGCCCCCGTAAAAGTCAAAAATTACATTTTTGCCCCAAAAATTGAAAAATTGCCCATAGACATATTTTTCATCCCTTATACTCATACCATTCTCCAATTTGTCAAATTTGATCTAAATTCTCTCAAAATCTCAAATTTTGTCCGTGGGTGGCAAAATTACGATTTTGCCCCTACACTCCAAAAATCACCAGAATTAAACTTTTTCACTTCCTATCATTAAATTATACTCCAAATAGTTAATCTTGGTCAAAAATTTCACTCCATGATCAAATTATTATCTTAGGTGGCAAAATGACGATTTTGCCCTTGAATATCAAAATTTCTAATTTTACCCCAAATGAACCCTCGAACTCCGAACAATCATTTTTAGTCATTCCTGGACTATAAAATATTAAATTTCATCCTACAATTCCTATTTGAACTAGTTCGAGGTTAAATCAATTTAAGTGTACCGTTAGGTACAATATCAGGTTTCGTCTATTCTTAGGTGCTTTTCTAGCGTAATAACATGCTACTCAATGCATGTATGTCATGACATGTATTTATAGGGTCGGGTTTTACAATTCTACCCCCCTTAAAATAAAATTTTGACCTCAAAATTTCACTTACCAGATTCGACAAATAGATGCGGGTATTGGTTCCTCATCTGATGCTCTACTTCCCATGTCATTTCCTCCATTCGAGCACTTTTCCACAACACTTTGACCATTGAAATACTCTTGTTTCTCAGTACTCGATCCTTTCGATCCAAGATACTCACAGGTTGTACCTCGAACTTCAAATCGTCATGCAACTCGATCGGAGGTGCTTCGAGGACGTGAGAGGGATCTGGTACATATTTCTTAAGCATGGAGACATGGAAAACGTTGTGGATCCGATCTAACTCTGGAGGTAATTCTAACCGATAAGCCACTGGTCCAATCCTTTCAATGATTCGGAATGGTCCAATATATCTCGGGTTGAGCTTTCCCCTCTTCGCAAATCGAATCACACCTTTCATTATCCAATAAAACACCATAATTTATCATGATAGTATAATCAATAAGATTTAATACTTCAAAGTATTCAAATTATTACCTTTCCAAGGAGAAACCTTAAGAAAAACTTTATCATCGATCTCAAACTCCAAGTCTTTTCTCCGTTTATCTGCATAGCTCTTCTGCCTATCCTGGGCTACCTTTAGCCTCTCTCGTATAACCTTGATCTTGTCATTAGTTAGCTCGATCAATTCCACACTCACTAACTTTCTTTCACCCACTTCATCCCAACAAAGTGGAGTACGACATTTCCTTCCATATAAAGCTTCGTATGGTGCCATACCAATGCTAGACTGAAAGCTATTGTTGTAAGCAAATTCCACCAATGGCAAATGTCTGTCCCAACTCCCAATAAAGTCAATGACACAAGCCCGTAACATATCCTCCAAGGTCTGGATAGTCCTTTCTGACTGACCATCCGTCTGTGGGTGAAAAGCAGTGCTAAATTTCAATTTGGTTCCGAGAGCTTCTTGAAATTTCGGCCAGAATCGAGAAGTGAATCGAGGATCTCGGTCTGACACTATAGAAACGGGAACTCCATGTAGCCTCACAATCTCATCTATATAGAGCTGAGCCAGCTTCTCAATAGAGTATGTACTATGGACAGCTAAAAAGTGAGCGGACTTAGTCAACCGATCTACGATCACCCAAATCGCATCCTTTCCCCTCTGTGTCCGCGGCAATCCCAAAACAAAATCCATAGTTACATGCTCCCATTTCCACTCGGGAACAGGTAAAGACTGAAGTGTACCTGCTGGCCTCTGATGCTCCGCCTTAACTTGCTGACATACGAGACACTTTGCTACGAATTCTGCTACGTCTCGCTTCATACCCGGCCACCAATAATTCTCCCTGATAGTCCTATACATCTTGGTGCTTCCGGGATGTAATGCATAGGCAGATGAATGGGCTTCTTCCATGATCGCCTGTCTCAACTGGTTTCCCTCAGGAACACAAACTCGATCTTTAAACATCAAGACGTTATCCTCTCCAAATCTGAACTCACTAACTCCTCCATCGGTCAGTTTTTGAATTTCTTTTCTTAACTCATCATCAGACCTCTGAATGTCCTTGATCTGATTAAGTAACGAAGGTCGCACAATGAAGTTTGCCAATAAGGATCCATCCTCACCATTTCTCAACTGGACCCCAAGAGATTTCATCTCTATTAATGCTGAAAAATAACAACTCTGAAGTGCTGCTAAAGACGATGAAGACTTACGACTTAAGGCATCAGCTACAACGTTCGCCTTTCCCGGATGATAGTCTATCACCAAGTCATAATCTTTTATCAACTCCAACCATCGCCTTTGCCTCAAATTAAGCTCCTTTTGGGTGAGCAAATATTTTAAACTCTTATGATCCGTAAATATCCGACAATGCTCACCATACAAGTAATGCCTCCAGATTTTTAAAGCAAACACCACTGCTGCTAACTCTAAATCATGGGTAGGGTAATTTGCTTCATGCCTCTTTAGCTGTCTAGAAGCATAAGCCACAACTTTTTCATCCTGCATCAATACGCACCCCAACCCCAACTTTGAGGCATCACTATATACTACAAATCCCTTACCATTAACAGGAAGTGTTAAAACGGGAGCGGAGGTTAACCGGTTCTTTAGCTCCTGAAATCGATTCTCACAAACATCATCCCACACAAACTTAACTCCCTTACGAGTTAGACGGGTCAAAGGAGCTGCTATTAAGGAAAACCCCTGAACAAACCTCCGATAATAACCGGCTAATCCGAGGAAACTACGAATCTCCGTCACTGTCTTAGGTTGCTCCCATTGTAAAATTGCCTCTACTTTCTTAGGATCAACATATATTCCAGTTCTCGATACTACGTGTCCCAAGAATACCACTTCCTGTAACCAAAACTCACACTTCGAAAACTTTGCATACAACTGTCTTTCCCTCAAAGTTTGTAATACTATACGCAAGTGGGTAGCGTGCTCATCATTATCTCTCGAGTAAACCAGTATGTCATCAATGAACACAATAACAAACTTGTCCAAGTAAGGGTGGAACACCCTATTCATGAGATCCATAAAAGCTGCCGGTGCGTTAGTTAACCCGAAAGGCATGACCAAGAACTCATAATGACCGTACCGAGTCCTGAATGCTGTCTTGGGTACATCCTGTTCTTTAATCCTCAACTGATGATATCCAGACCTTAGATCAACCTTGGAAAACACTGTTGCTCCCTGTAATTGATCGAAAAGATAATCAATCCTTGGTAACAGATACTTGTTCTTAATGGTCATTCTGTTAAGCTGTCGGTAATCGATACATAACCGAAGTGTACCGTCTTTCTTTTTCACAAATAAAATCGGTGCTCCCCACGGAGATATACTAGGGTGTATAAAATCCTTGTCCACCAACTCTTGCAATTGTACTTTCAACTCCTTCAACTCTGCCAGAGCCATTCTATATGGAGGGATAGAAATAGGTGCGGTACCCGAAAGTAAATCAATAAGGAACTCAAGCTCTCGATCAAGAGGTAGTCCCGGTAAATCATCAAGAAATACATCAGGAAACTCACTTACTATTGGGACATCCTCTAACTTAGGTTCCCCCTTTGAAGTATCAATCACGTATGCCAAATAAGTCGGATACCCTTTTTGCACTAATTTCGAAGCTTTGATGGCCGAGATTACACAGAACGGTAATACTCGACGTTTTCCTACAAACACAATCTCTGCTCCCTCTGAATTTCGAAGAATAACTTCCTTTCGAAAACAATCCACGTTCGCCCGATGTGCAGTTAACCAGTCCATACCCAATATTAGATCAAAATCCAGGATCTCTGGAAGAATTAAGTCACCCCTAAATTCTTCCTCGCCTATCCTTACCCCACACTCTCTATAATAACTGTTTCTAACTAGCTTTTCTCCTAAAAGGGTGTGAATTACAATTTCTTCCTCTAATGGTGACAAGTTTCTATCAGCAATTGATGCAAATGTGGTGCTCACATAAGACCTATCTGAGCCAGAATCTATCAAAACATAAGCATCTTTATCAAATAAAGACATAGTACTTGTCACTGCTCCAGGTCGAACCCGTGCCTCATCTTCCATCACAGTGAAAACTCTTGTCGAGGTACGAGTCTGTGGTCTCGAAGGTGGATGTGTCGGGGTATTACTTTCCACACTGGACCGTATGGCCACTCCCTGTCTCGGTGGCAACCCAGAAGAATCTCTCCTCTGTATATCAATGCGAGTTGGTGAAGATGATGCAACTACCATGGCTCATCCTAACCGTGGGCAATTACTCCTAATATGACCCGTCTGTCCACATTGGAAACATCTTGTTGGCCCTCTACATAGCCCACTATGATAATTTTCACAATTTTTGCATCGGTCATAACCTCCGAAACTCTTTCCAGAACCAATCATAGCAGATCTGCTAAACCTCGAAGGTCTCTATTGTGATGGTGGAAATAGAGGTCGAGGAGATGTCATGAAAACAGAAGTAGTACTCCCTGAAATCGCTGAGTCCTTGCTTCTTTTTATTGGCTGACTAGAAGACATACCCGGATTCCTCCTTTTTGCAAACTCAGTCCGAATCTTTCTATTCTCAATCGCGAGCTTCTCAGCCCGCAAAGCCATCTGTACCACCTCCTTATGCGGCTCCCTACCAGTCACTGTCATCCGCTCTCTAATCTCATTACGGAGCCCTTCCTCGAAATAACTGGCCTGATCTTGCTCAGATTTCACCAGATTCGGCACATATAACATTAACTCGTTAAAACGAGTCTCGTACTCCTCTACAGTTAGATTCCCCTGTTTCAAACTCAAAAATTCTCTCTTCTTTTCTTTCTGATGAAACTAAGTGAAATACTAACCATTGAATTCCATGAGAAAATTGAACCACGTTTGAGGAGTAGTGGAACAGGACTTCATTGAATTCCACCAAGTACAAGCCCTCTTCTCTAATAATCTCATAGCCACCATCAGCGTCATGTCGTCGTCTAATCTCATATCAAAGAGAGTCTCTGAAACCTGATAAATCCAGTCCTTTACCACAGTGGCATCCAACTCACCCGCGAAAGACACACAACCGAGCTGTCTAGCCTCTTTTAGCTTCTTGGAAATGGATACATCCTATATCGGTGGTGGAACTAAAGGAGTAACTGGTGGTACTATATGTGAAACTTGACCAGTCTGAGCTCCACCAGCCATTGCGATAAAGAAAGCTGCCAATGCTTGTGCTGCCTCAGTAGGCATGGCGGGAATACCAGTAGGTGACAGAGGAGGTGGAGGATGTGGAGGACTATCGGCCTGCTCAGCAGCAGGTGCTGCCCGAATGGTAGATGCAGCCGATTCTTCCCTTACTGCATCTAGTTGACGACGTTGAGAACGACCTTTTCCCCCCCCAACCGATCTAGTGAGAGGTGGGCATCCGCGTTGATGAGGCATAATAATCTATAAGAGAAAATGAGCAAGCTTAGGGAACCTTAGGCTCTATATGAAAATGCATGCATTCTATTCAACCTAATCTAACTTAATCCGGGGCCACACTGATACTGTAAATTTTTAAAACCACTTTAAAACCAAAAACTCTTATCTTTAAAGCCAAAAGCTCTAATACCAATCGAATTGTCACGACCCGGAACCTCCCTCAGGCCCATGACAATCGCCGCGACATCCCGATTAACACTCATTATCCGGAATGCCAACCGAAACCCTGCAAGGCTTACATATCAGTTTCTTTCCTTTTCTGTGAGCAATCGTTGTTAAATATCGAGTTTTTAGAGAATATACACTATTTTAGATAAAAAACAATCAAAATAAAATTTTTGCCACACAGGGGTATTTTGATCATTTTTTCTCAAAAATTTCGAAACTGGCTAAAACATAATATACAAGTACAAAACACATAATTCATATTTAAAATGAGTTTAAAAGTCTAAAATCTTCATTTAAAATGAAATTACGGTTATTTGAATATAATAAGAAAATAAAAGAAATATTAAGGGAAATATTCTATTTTCTTATAAAACAATATTTATAGAGTTATACGTGAATAATTTTTACAGCATAAAAGCTAAATAAATTTATACATACTAAAATACAGTAAGCCAAAATATTTAATTTAATTTACAATAACAAGAGGGCCCCCGAATAAACAAAAGTAAAGAGGACTGTGAACCTACGGTTTG